>NW_009649167.1:2086682-2112121 GCF_000708025.1 Charadrius vociferus | reverse complement strand
TGCAAAAATAAGCAGACCTCTAGAAAAATACATAGCGGACTGTAGTGAAAAATGAATCAAGTACTTCTGCCCTAAGAGTTAATTCAAGGACTCCTACTTGCCTTATAGCATGCGTTTGATGGATCTCAATTGAAAATGGAAATAACAGTATTGCACGCTTTCAGGTAAAATGATGAGAGCACCTTAGGTTGAAAAATCGTATTGAATTCAAGGAGAAATTACAGTCACGAGGCACTGATTTGCAGGTGCTTGGAAAAAACGGATTTTGAGAAAAATTAATCGTGCACCTTATTTTTGAGATTTATGAATAAAATCCAAATTTGCAAGATTTGGGCGAAAATACATTAAAACTACTTCAGAAATAGTAGACCCACTAATTGCCTTATGTGGAAATGGATCGATGTAATGCGTTTATTAAACACAGGGAGCATGACTGAGTACAATGTTAAATTTCAGCTAGCACTAGAAGCTTACCCAGAAAAATATTTTTAGCTGTACTTTAAAAAGACATTTCCTTCTTATCTCCAAACCTGTAGTTAGCAATTCCCAGAAATTGGCACCTTACTGCATTTTTCTTTTGAGTGAATTCATTTCACCTAGCTGATCTCTGCCCCCTCATTTACCTGCTCTAAGCAACTAAAAGGATAGGATTAAATCATTAGCTAAAATTTGTCATGAAATGTGAACAATGACAATTCATGATTGATAGTTCTTGCTTATTTTAGAAATTTTACACACAGACATGAGAATCTAGTCCAGTGCTCTACTGTTGATTGCAAACATAACAAAGCTGTGGAATTAAATTTTTTAATAAATCTGGCATGATATTCTAAAAAGCAATATTATCCCAACCAATAAAAAAAATTAACATTTTCACTTGTAACGTGATTGATGATCGAAAAGCCGCTCGGGTTTTCTAATATGTGGCCTTCAATTTGTAGATATTTTGTTTATAAGAGGTTTTCTCATACAAAGGCCTTCTTCAGCCAATAAGCTCTTAAGGGTCACTCCTTTTTGAAGAACACACTGACAAGTGCTTAAGATAGCTTAAGACACTGCTCTGAAACCAGCAGGTTTTGTTCAAGTCCACCTGCAGGTGTACAATGATTTGAATGGCAAATAAGTAAAAGTAAACATCATCTTGACATGGAGGATATTAGCCATAACAGTGTACGTGGATGAACAAGCTTTCTTAGAATTCTGCACTCATTAGATCATGAGCAAAATACTCTGTGCTTAATTTTTCTGTTCCTGTGTATTTAATGGGTAGAATTCAGTAATGATCATGAAATAAAAAGCTCACAAGGACATGGTACTGCATTTATCTTTTGCAGCAAAGGACAGCTTGTATAGCTGCACAAATTGTTTCCCTTGTACATACACATTCTGAAATTCAGACACTTTTCAAAAGAAGTCCACAAAGTTGGAAGAGAGAGAATCGAGTTTTTTCTGGTAATAACTTGTAATATGTTCCATTTTTATTCACCTAGTCTTTGAAACTATCTTAGTACTTCTGACACTCAAGCACACAAATTAAAACACATTTTCTTTTGCTTAGTGATCACAAATTACAGTAAAATTAATTTCCTGGTTCTTAAGATTATGTGAGTACACTATTTACTCCTAAAATAGTTACTATGTGTTTGCAGAAAAATACAGGAGGGCTGCTGGAGTCCGCACTTTGTGTGTCTGACCACTAAACGGTAGTGTTGCATTGCAGCTGAAACAGGAAAAGATATGAATATGGCAGAGGAAAAAAAAAATTAATCCAGCTGTAGTTGGATTCTGCCATCAAAGTCTCAACTGTTTTTCCATTGGCCTATTAATTATATCTTCTGCTGTTAAATCAGCTGTATTCTGTTTGGTTGTACTGAAAAAACATCGTCTGTTTAACGATAATTTATTTTAAATATGTGAGGAGGTTTTTTCCTCTCTGTCCCTTTACCAGCTTTGTTCTGCTGTTTGAATTGTCCATCACAGCATGCTGATCTGTTGTGCAATTGCCGTGGGATTAAGGGGAGAGTATTTTGTGGTGACTATAAGGATTCAGTTTCCTTTGACGCAAAAGGTGACTGTAGTTGATGTGGCCAAGTGATTCATTATTTAGGAGAAATGTTTAGCTGATGTATGTGTTTGACTTTTATGACCAAGATTGTCTGGGCTCTGGGGCTGCAAAGTTATCTCCCTTTAATTGGGGTGTAGGAATATGCACTGTGTATTTGACAGGGGAAAAAAATGCTTGGGGATGCACTTGTGACAGATGGACATCCCGCTTCTTCATCCAGCTGGACTTGTGAACTTTAAGGTTCACTTTCCTGTTTCTTTGCCAAAAACATTGCTTAGAAATTGCCGCAGTCCTTGATTTGCTCATAAGTATGCCTTCCTGCTTACTTGCCTGAATAATCTATCCAGTAATTCAGCTTTATCTTTTGTATCATTAATAAAAAATACAAAATATTTAAATTTAATTAATGTAGTTATTCAAATATAATGATTAATAATAATAATAATAATAATGCAATTGTTATTGGATAACACCTGTAGTGTTGGCTTTCCCTGGATGTGGGAGTAGTTCTGATTTGTGTTGCAGCATACAGATACGTGGCCAGCTGATGCTTCCAGGTGTTACTGAGCAGCGCTGCTGGGGAAAGAGAGCATCAGTACAAATACAAGAAGCAATAATAATACCTGATCCCGCTTTCGGTGTCACCCTGTGGCAGACAGTAGAGGACATACAGCTGCTTTTGCCTTGCTTTATGCTCTAGCAGCTTCTTGTCTGCCAAGAAAATGCTATGGGCCACCTGTTGGACCACAAAACAATAGGATACAGCTCTCATTCAGAATGTGGAGCAAATTTCTATCTTTTTGTTGGGTCTGCGGCAGGGGGGGGTTGGATAAAGCATCATGTGTCTTGTTGTACTCAAGTCATTGCTTGGTTGTTACTGTTTGAGATTTGCTAGGCACTTTGCAGTGGTTTAAGGAGTAGCCAATGCCACAAGGTACTTCCAGCCAAAACATAGGATATACCTGGGTGGAAATGCAAATTCTCATTTTTTAGGAAATGCCAAACAATAAAACTTTTGAAGCCCCGAAAGAAGCACAACTAAGATTTACTATTTAGAATTTTTAAACTATTTTTAGTTTTGCGCTGTTGCTTTGGAGTTGACTAAATTTTGGCACTTGGAGTATGAGTATCTGCGCTGTTCTTTAGTTTTAGTTCTGCGCTGTTGCTTTGGAGTTGACTAAGTTTTGGCACTTTGAGTATGAGTATCCATATAAAGAAGTACCAGTGTGATGTTCTTATTGTGATGCTCTCCTTCATCGGCTCATCTCATGTAATCCTGTTTAGATAGCAAAATCTCTGCAGCACACAACCCTGGATTCTGACTAAATAATGGCATCTGTCAATAAGCTGGGGAAGTGCAGTGCCCAAAAAGAAAGATGAGTCAATTTGTGGATAACTCAAGATCTCTGTTGAGTTCATATTGGCAACCAAATAAACACCAAATATAAAGATAAACGATAAAATATGATGAAAAATTATTGCTTGCTTTGTAAACTGTAGAGATCCAGGTTTCCTCAATCTATGTTGTGTATGATAGTCACTCTCAAAACAGATACAGAAATAAAAGAGGCTCTGAGGAAACTCTCAGCAGAGTCGTCTTTTTCTGTAGATACCATGAACCTGCAATGCACTCCAGTTTTACAAGGGCAAAAGCTCATGCTTGCAACCAAGATGATTGAGGGATTGGAGCATCTCCCTTATGAGGAAAGGCTGAGAGAGCTGGGACTCTTTAGCCTGGAGAAGAGAAGGCTGAGGGGAGACCTTATTACTACTTACAAATATCTAAAGGGTGGGTTGAAGGAGGATGGAGCCACACTCTTTTCGGTGGTTCCCAGTGACAGGACGAGGGGCAATGGGCACAAGTTGGAACATAGGAAGTTCCGTTCCAACACACGGAAAAAATTCTTTAAAGTTAGGGTGACAGAGCACTGGCACAGGCTGCCCAGGGAGGTTGTGGAGTCCCCTTCTCTGGAGATTTTCAAAACCCGCCTGGATGCAGTCCTGAGTAATGTGCTCTGGGCAATCCTGCTTTAGCAGGGGAGGTGGACTAGATGATCTCTAGAGGTCCCTTCCAACTCTGAAAATTCTGTGATTCTGTGTGATTCTGTGATTCATTGGTCTTCAACCATTAGAGTCAGATGAAGCTAGTAAAGGTGTTTGTTCACCTCACATCTCATAACAGCAAGATCTGAAATACTCCTCTGAAATGCCTACTTTTAGTTGCTTTGGCTGGACTGGAATGCTACAAGGCGGGAGCTGGATAGTTAAAGAGGTATAAAGAGTTAAGTTTCAATAATAGTAGCAAAGTATTTGAGACCCCTTTTATATAGGGAGTTAAGGAGCAAAGTAGCATCCTAAATTTAGGATGTAAAGAAAAAGAGGAGCACACTAAGATTGTGGACTTGGGAAGCCAGTAGAGTTTTACAGCTTGTATAGTAGGCTCTGAAGTTGGAAATACAGAAGGTCTAGAGTTTCCTGATGACTGTAATCAAGGACATTGTAGAGAATAAGAGGAAGGAGCCCAAGACTAAGACTCTCCAAAAATCAAAGAGTGGTTTGACACTGCAAAGAAATGCATTGATTGCAGTCTTTGCAAGTAGGAGAATAACTAAGTATGGTATCATGAAAACCAGAAGGGAGATTTCCACAGAAATTATGTGGCGCTGATAAATTGGAGTTAAATTGAGAATAAGGACAAAGCATTTCAGAAAGAGGGTGGTGTTGAACTTGCAAATACTATCCTTAGTGGAATGATGGAGAGATTGTAAAAAGCCACAGCTTAATGCCTGTGGTGCAATTTAGAGGGTGCTGAAGAGGAGGATGTGGGAGGAGGATTACGTTGTATTGCCAGAGTGCTATAGCCATGGAATAGCAGGTATGGAAAGACCGTGCTCAAAGAATTCATATGCAGGGGAGAAAATGGAGTCTGGTAGAAGAGGAAATGGGAGTTGCCTTGGGCAAGATATAGTCATGGTGTGTGATGTAGAGATGGGTTTAGAAGAGGGAACTGAAGTGAGAGGGCAACGCTAGTGTTTTAAGTTAGAGGTGGCTGCGAGAACAAGCATCAACTCTGGAGACTTTCAGAAGAGGTGCAGGAGGAAAGGAAATTTTAGTACACTGTGGGGTTTGAATTGTGGAGTGAGGGGACAAAAGAAACAATGAGCTGGTCAGAAAACTGAAGGGCACCAAGTTTGTATTTGATGCGAGAGATGAAAAAGTAGGTGAAAGGAGGAGATGCCCACTCTAGGCTTGATGATGCTGTCTGCTTTTTGCCTCTTTCCCATGTGAATGTGTATTATCTTGCTTCACAATAGCTCATCAGCACAATTTTGCATTTGTGCATCTGTCAAAGTAAGGGAACATTCAAGGAGGAGTCTTTTTCGGGTGTTCTCGCTGCTCTTATCCTGTCTGCCATGAAGCAATTTTTGACTGGCGATTGGACTGGCCATGTTAGTGGTTCCCACAGAGAAACCTTTCATGAAACTGAATGTTAGTGCTTCTCAGCATTGCATTCATGTATAAGCCCATGGGTTCCCTGTTGGGAAATATCCCCTGCTCTCCTGAAATTCTGTAATAAGGAAGCTTGTTTACTAAATTAATTTTTATCTAAAAAAGAAATTGTTCAGGTCTCACCTAATATTGCAGGTCCGGGTATAGTGGTTTCAGAGAATTAGAACTGCCAAGTTTCTATTAGCTTTATCTGAACTTTAGAGGACTCATTTGAAAGTTTATAAAAAGATTTGTCACAAATTAAACATGTTACTCAAGAAGGTGGTGATGGCACAATTGCAAAACCTGGGATCTTAATTTAGATTGATTTTCTTTTAAGCGTACCATCATTTAGTGCAACACAGAAGAACAAAAAGGAGGATTAGTATATAAAGCATAGTGCAGAAAGGATTTCTTGTCCTTACAAAAAGCCCTTGCCGACCAAGACAGAAATACGTATTTTAACTGAGGACAACAGATAATTCATTCCTAGTGATTTATTTGCTAAATTTTATCTGGATAGAGATCATAAAGGCCAAGTTGTGTATAGCACAAAGTGGATGTTGATGAATACATGGATCGTAGAAGTAGACTGATACTACATCTTCAACAATTAAATTAATAGAGCAACCTCTGTACTGGTGACAGAGGGAACAAAATGAAGAGCAGTCAGTCCTGAGCCGGGGCTGAGCAACAGGCGGCTGAGGAGGAAGGTGTGTGTGGGGTGAAGCACGGCTCCCCTGGGCCCGAGGGTGCTGGCTTGCTTTCCATCTGCTCCTGTCAGGCAGCCTGATAGCAAGCTATTTCTGCTGAGTTTGAGTATGAAAATTCGTATGTTTCGAACTATGATGGTGTCTTGTGTTCACCTAAATTGGGGGGACACACATACTGTTTCAGAGGCATTAATCTGCAACGTGGCCTCACAAACCAGTTGGTAAAGACAGCATTGCCGTGTAGCTTCAGCCAGTTTCAACCCCAACAGTAGCATCTCCTCTTCATTTACAGAAACCCCTACGGTAACATCTCCTCTTCATTTACAGAGGGCACTCTTGTAATGAGAATCTCATGATAAAATGCTCTTCTTCACTGAAAAGCTCTCACAGCTTGACGATGCAGTTGTCACCATGGAGATTTCACTCCAACAGAAAAGAATGAATTCAGTGCTGTTCAACTTTGGGAATGTGTAGCAGATACCTCCCAATGCCTTCAGCTAAGCCACCACCTGAGGAGAGAACTTGGATCAGAAGCTGAGAGAGGAAGTACATATATGCTGATGATAAATGATATTTTTTGTAGATGACTGGTTGTCAAGAAGTGGCATGTGTGTAACGACAGATAAATGTGAAAGGGCATGAATAAAAGCCTCAGAGCCTGAGCCAACAGGAAAGGAAATAGACTTGCCTTAAACTTGAAGGAAATACTCAAATGTGATGCTCTGTGAATTCCTGTTGATATCTAATTCCTTTCCCTCCGAAAGGATATTTCTTGCTATTATCCCATAGTCCACACAGAATGGGGCTGGCTGAGGTTCCTCAAAAAAAAAAAAAAAAAAAATAAAAGGCAAATTTGTATAGAAACAACAAGTATTTTTCTTTCCCTTTTCTGGAAGTCTTATTGATATCTTTGGATTTCTCATTTCACAGCAATGACCTAAAGAGCAATTACACCAGTATGGAATGGTTAATTTTTGATTTTCCTGAAGTCACAAAATCCTTCTGAATGAGTAACAATCGGTGGTTTTACTGGTCTTTCTGCTAAGGGAAGCTCTACACAGTAAGATATATATTACAAAGCTGAACAAAGCATTGGGAAAGCTGGTATGGGAAGCAGCCCTATATTGGCTGGGAGATAAATGTAGTAATGTGGAAGGTCTCTTCTGCTCTTGTAATTCTGATAGGATTATGAAATTAAACAAGACTATATTAATACCTATAAAAACAACTTGTGTGGATCTATAGGCTCTCAAGAAAATCCATAGCTGTCACAAGACTTCTTACTGACTGCCAGTGGTAGATGGCAGTGAAATCAGTTTAGGAGCTATTCTGAGATGTTTCTCCATGAAGCAATAGACAAAGAGAAATGCGTAAAATAAGTACTGCACGGGTGGTGGTTAGTAGAAAATAGAGTTTGGTTAAGGAGGAAGGTAGGGGGAAGACATCAATAAAGGTCAAAGTATACCTTGAAACAAGGAGGGGCTTTGTTTCATTGGAAAAATTGGTCAGAGGGGAAAAGAAAAAAGGAGAAAAATAGTAGAACAGAGGTATAGTGAGCTCCTTCGACATATGAAGAGCTAAAGAGACCTGCGTAGGAATTAAACATTGAGGGTGAGTGAACCAAAAGTATCAGGAAAATGAAAAACAGCTCTGTAATAAAACTCATAAAATTTGACACAAAATTAATGAGCCAGAGTCCTAAAATCATGAGTCATTTAAGCACTGAGGTATTTCCAAGGATAAAGTGGTTTTTTTTAATGTCTTTTTCACCATCAGCGAAATTATAATCAAACTCAACCTGAGATTGTTTCAGGTTCAAAAAGGTTACTTTAAAATAGTACTAAAACAGTTTTAAAACTACCCAGCTCTCTGGCTATGGAATGAGGTCTGGAAGGCACTTGCCACTGCCTCTGTCTGCCCCCTCCATTGGGCTGCTCTTTCCACACCAGCCTCGATAACCCCTCTGTCGCCCTCCGTGTGTGCTCCTGCCTTGCAGCCCGTGTCTCCTCCTTCCTTTATGCCTCATGTTTTCCATTTGCCATCACTCATTTCTCTCTTTCTTTTCAAAAAAATCCTATGGCCACTTATCATTTGAGTTCTCTTTCTGCATCTTTTTTGGTTTACCACCTCATTTCTTTGTCTTCACTTCACGTTTCTTTCCAGCTCTCCAACAGCCGTAGTGCCTGAGGGCACCCCAGCTTGAGGTATTCTCATTGCTCATCCAAAATAGCTTTCAGCTTTGAGTCTAATTAAGTTGTTGTTGTTAAAAGAAGATAAACAAACAACACCTCCCTCCTCCTTTTCTGTCCAAGAACCCAACGTTATGAAAATTGTAACAAAAACACGAGAGTTTTTAATCCTGGTGGTGTACTGTGCCGGTCCTGTGAGCTATTCCTGAATGCAGAGGAAAATTTGAGTTTCTGATTCTTTTTTATTTAAAAATTTTACAGTAGGTATTAACTTGATATGTGGTCAACTTTAAAACAATAGGAAAGTATATGATTTGCTGTGTCTGACATATACGAAGAATGTTGTTCTGGGTGGGGTTTTTTTGTGTGTTTGTTTTAAAACATGAATTCAAAAAGGTTCCTGACTCTACTATAGTCAGAACACAGCAGTTACAAAAGGTGGTTTCATCTGTAGCATGTGTTTCATGCTTTTAGAGAAAGGATTGATTCAGTCCCTCTCTCCATCCCTCTCTCCTTTCTCCCCTCCTTCTTCTCCCTCTCCTTCTCTTCCCCTCTGCCTTTCCCTCTCTTTCCCCTCCGTTTCCCCTTCCCTCTGTGCCTCCTTCACACCACTACTGACTGTTCTTTCTCACTTGTGGTGGGAGAATGAAACTAGGTAATGGGTCTACAAGTTGCTATTCTTACTCTTGGGTCATCTGTACTCCAAAACACGAAGCAAAATTTCTTGCATCTTTTGTAGATATAAGAAAGAAGGTCTCTGTAACCAAGCTACCAACTTCAAAGAGGTGAATATTAAGAGCTTAAATGTTTCTGGGCCAGTCAAAGGAAAACAAAAGGCTCTACAATAGTTAGGAAATTTCTCATTGGTTCCAGGTACTCTCCTGTTTAAAAAAAGAACGAAAAGTGAAGGTAATTTTTAAGGTGCCTGTAGTATCTGTGCTATGGGGCAAAGCCAGTCCTGATCTGGGGCTGGAGGCCAAGTTTGCTGCCCTGCTCCCTGTTCTTCTGGGGCAGTTAAGCTGATCCGCTTTGTGCTCCCCCAGCGGCTGTCGGGGCCTGACCCGGCTGGGTCTCCGTGTCCCCTCTGGGCTTCTAGAGGAAACACTGTACCAATGTCTGAGTTATGTAATAACCTGGGGTTCTTCCTAGGCAGGCCACCTGCGTTTCCCACCGGAAGGGCACGTGGGATTCTTAAGTTGTTGATTAAGACAAAGATTTGAGGGGGATCCAGGCTTCAGCATGTACAGCTTGCTCAGGTGAGTTTAGGCAGGACAAATTCTTCTGCCTCTTCTCTGTTTTGCATCGGGTATGTGCAGGTCAGCTAGTCTTTTTTTACGTGTCTTGCATATTGCCCGAATCCTCGACTAGTGATTGACTTTCTTTGCTGGTGCTTGTTGTCTATCTTGCCACCGAGGCAAAGGGTTGTAATTCCTGAGACTCCCTGGCCTCTGGTAATGTTACTGTTGTTTATTCATTCCCCTACAGAGTGTAAGAGAGACGCCATTAACTGTAAATATCACCTCTTTGCCAGTATATTTAGCACCAGGTGTGTGGTAGAAAAGATTCCTTTTTTCAGAATTTCTTTTTACTTAAGGTGTACATTTAACTGCTCCTGCATAGACTTTGTTTTCCCCATCGTGAGAAACATCCTGGTAGAATATAGAAGTTAAAAACATATTTATGAAAAAGATGATGATGATGGATTGAAAACAACAACAATGTTTGGGGAGGCTTTGTAATTCACCTTTTTAAAAACGGACTAATTTTAAAACTGTTCACATGTAACAAAGCACACTGGTCTCTTAAGCACTGGCACAGTCCAATATGGGTGATACAAATCCTTGATCTTCTACACCATAACTTTTGAGGAGCTGTGTTCTCCAGAAGTGAAATTGGGTAATAAAAAGCAGGTCCTGTTGCTTAGCTGATGACTGAGTGTGAATAGAAAGTGTTTGCAGATTTCTCTCCAAAAAAGCCTGGAAGAGGGTGCTGTATATTTGTTAGATTCCTTCTGAAAAGGCCCTTCAGTGTCAGCTCTGAGGAGCGTGAGCTGGGGAGCAGAGCGGGCCAGGGATGCTGAGACTGAAAGGGTGGAGAAAGCAGACAGTGAAGGACATCTCAAGGCTTCCAATAAATAGTATAAAAAGATACTGGAATCCTAAAGACATATTATTGCAGAGGGGGATGGGTTTAGAGGGAGCTTACACTCTTGCTATGAGCTTTCTAGGAGCTAGAATTATATTTCCCAAATTAATAAAATCTCAGGAGGGATGAAAAACTGTAAGTGTATGTAGTTTTACATACAAAGTAGGAAACTGAGAGCATGAAGAAAAGAGGCAAACATAAGATGACTCTAAATTATAAGTGTAAAGTTTAACAAAAAACAAGGCTGTCTTAGTACAAATTATTTTTCTATTGTGCTGATTTTACTTTCTTTCTTATTTGCAAACAAATTGTAATGATTGAAGCTGAGATGCTTTAAATATCGGCATAGTTGAGCCTGGTTAGGTGTTGTGACCTCCATTTTAATGTCTTGTTTAGGCTTGAATGCAACCCCGTTAACTGGGCAGAGCCCAGCATTTTTGAGTTGTATTAAATCCATACAATTTTTTTGATTCAAATATGAATTTGATTTTCATTCGTGCTTGTTGTCATAATAGCTCAACTTTGTGCCGAGGGTCGCTTATTATTTGTTGAGTTCTAATGCTCTGCTTAGTATAAACACAAATGTAAAGGTTATCACTCCCCAGAGTGTGGCAAACTTGGGAGGCAAACAGGAAATCGCAGGATTTTTAATGTCATTCGGCAAATGGGTAGTTTTGTGCGTGCTGTGGGAGAGGTGGCAATTTCAGAGGAACTTGACTGAAGGGAAGAGATGTTTGAAGCTTGGTGGGAGTATGGGGTGGGAAGATAGGCAGGATATGTCTTGTGGACAAAAAAAATAGCTGGGAAGTAAATGAGTTTATATAAAGGTTGCTGAGGCTGATACACTATTAGAACATAAACTGAGTAGGAACATGGTAAAAAGCTCCATCAAATATTTACATTTTTGATGTTGGTGTTCAGGTACTGTGCGATGTTAAGATGACAGTGGTGACAGGAACAGAGTTGTGGTGGACCTGAATTTAAAATTATGTGTATTGCTTAAGGAAAGGGTAATTTGATGAGCACCTTTGTTTCTTTTTGGCTATTTATTTCATCTAGTTCTTCTTCTCTCGATTTCCTCTTTTTTCATTTGCTACTCTTCTACTTTTAAAATAGTTTCAATGACAAATCTTACTCTGCAAGCAAGTCACGACATGTACCACTATTTTTCTTCCTTAAGATTTTTTTCTAGCATAGAGGCTTGTAACTGTTGTAGATGCCAAAGCCTTCGGGCATGTTTCCAGGAAGCATGATATGAATTTTATAACCCCTAGACAGCAGTCACTGCAGGTTGGGGGGATGTTGCTTTTTATGCCAAAATCTGGCAAAGTCTGTCTAATCTCATTAGCTAATTCTTTCACTTGTGTTTTTGTAGGCTTTAAGTGCTGCCTTTTCCCCTCCCGTTTTTTATGAAGAGGGTGGTCTGGTTCAGCTGGACTGTTCTCAACTATTTTGTCAATTTTTAGAAATCCTTTATGTGTTACTTTCCTGTCTGTACATTGTTGACTTGAAACTCTATTTGTGAAATTATGCCGTTCAAACACAAGTGCACTATTTATTTACAAAACTTTATATAAAAAACAAGCAAACATAACCTTTTAAAATCTTCTTGTAAATGAAGGAACAGAGGAACAGAGGAACAGAGGAAAGCAGGAACAGATCTTATAATATTGTTTACCACGTGTCTTTGGTTTTTTAAGGTAGCCTGATACCTAATTTGTTTTTAAAATCTGTTAAAACTGGATCAGTAAGTCTGAAGTCAGGTTTTTGGAAAGTTACTGATTTTTCTTTAAGAAAATTAGTAAAAATAGTCATATAACCAGAATATTAAACTGTTAAGTAGTGCTTTGTGAACTAAAAGCTGTTGTAAGGAAATCTCATGTATGGACATAAAACTGCACCAATGTAATCCTTACTATTCATATTTGGGACTAGAAAAGGATTATTCTTTTACGCAGTACTAGAAGAATCGTTCCCAGCTCACCTGGTTGTTCAGCTTGGTGCCTTCAAAGAGATTTCACATAGAGTCTGCTGGTGAAGATGAAGGGTGTGTGATGGAGACTCAGTTCACCCATATGAGTTTCATTCCCAGTACAGGAGATTTTGATGGAATAACTACATTTAATTCTGCTTTCAAAGCTGTAACCTCGTTTCATGCCAGTCAAATGATAGAAATGTGGTCTCAAAAGCAAATTAATTATCCACTAACTACTGAATGGTACCTTGTGCGTAAACAAAAGGCATTTACCTCATACCCCATTGATGCATCATGTAATAAATGTGACAGTTATGGCTTTTTGTCTTATCTCTCTCTTCCTGCAGTGTCCATAAAAGTGTTTCTCACTTGTAACAGATGGTCAGAGCACAGCTTTGAAATTTATCTGGAGTTGAAGCCCTGTTGATTCCATTAAAAGTGAAGAGTTTTCATGCAGATGGAGACAAGGAGGGATTTATTGTTCTTACAATTCTGATGATGAGGTATTTCATACAATGCCTTCCTTTCCTTTTTGCTTGCAGGTGATGTGCCTTCAGGATTTCTTTGGCGATGATGACATTTTTATTGCATGTGGACCAGAAAAGTTCCGTTACCAAGATGATTTCTTGCTGGATGAAAGTGGTAAGAAGATGTATTTTAAAAATACTTACAACCAGAGTTGAGAGCAGATTTCCATATCATGCTAATTAAGCCAAAACTGTATCACCTAAATTGATTTCAGAAAGTAGATAAATATTTTTGTTCTTTAACTTCTGAAGGTAACTGACAGCAACATTAAAGCTGCCAAAGGAGAAATATCTGCCCGTGCAGCATAAAATTTTCCTTCAGCCTGAATTTCATATGCCGTAGGAAATAGTAATGCCTTTGGTTGAACTAGTTTTCAAGGTCTCTCTTTTGTCTTTATTTTCTCTTTGAATTTATTCTACTTCTTTATCACAATCTTTCAACCTCACGGCTCTTACAACTGAGATTTAGATAATACTTCACAGGTAGTATGATAAAGGAAGATAGATACAGTTCTCTATGGAAGATAAATATAATCAGCAAATGCAAACAAAATCATCTGAGAAAAGTCAGGGAGTTCTCTGTTTTCCAAGACTGACTAATATAATAATGTAATCAATATACTTAATACTCTAAGGAAAATAAATGTTTGATTTGCAAATACCTTTATTGTTACAAAGAATATTCCTAACTTAGGAACTATAGCAGTAAAGAGAAAAAAAAAACTATAAGCTTTGTGTGTTGGGGGGGGGAAGAGTTACCACTTAAATTGAGTTTGGTTTTGTGTAGGGCAAGACCCAGCAAAGGTTTTATTACTCCTGTACTCTCTCTCAGTCCAGGGTATGTGTGCATCAATTCCTCTCATCTTTTTTTGAAATATCGGTCAGAAAATAATTTTTTACAGTAGTAGCTACTTCATAGTCATCATGTGTGTGCTTGTTTAACTTCACCACCTTATAACTGGTTTTGATGCAAGTATACGTTCAAAATGAAAGATGGTGCAATTGTATTTCCTCGACTAACCTGTGGAACTGGAAGGCTGCTTGGTTTGCTTGGATCCAGACAAATCCTCCATTAGCTTGCGCTGGAGCAGAAGAAGCCAGTTTGCGCAGATCTTAAGATGTGAGCTGAAGGATGAGTCTGAAAAGGGAGGTTTATTTGCTGCTGGGCAATGCAATGACATTTGGTATCAGGCACAGGCAGAAGCAAGCACACATTCTGCCTTCCTCTAGAGAACCTTATAATATGGAAATAAAAATCAAATACTGCACCAGATTTGCTCTTTGCAATAAGGAAATTGCTGTTGTTGCCTCTAAGGTGAGATGTACTAACCATGAAAAAGTAACTTTAGCCATCTTAAGGACAAGAATTAGAAAGGTAAGGGGGACATATCTGGGCAGCAGGGGACTTTCCCAGCTGTTAATCTGGCCAGCATGGCTGTCATTGCCTTTAATGAGAGAAGAGCCAGGTATTTGAGTGCATAGTCTGGATTCACTTGTGTCTCTTCTCTGAAAGATGACCCTGGCGGCTGCGTAGTGTCTCCTCACAGTGAATCCTGCAGCAGTTTTTCCAGAGCTGACTCAGGGAGAAGTGCTGACAACAGATTTTTCTAAATCCATAGCTTTTTTTTTTGGACGTCTCAAGTCAAAGTACAGACATAACCTGACTCTGTTTAGTCTTTATTTACCTGACATATCAGCATCTCTTTGAGTAAGCGCTATCTTTCTCTGGAACATTGATGCTTAAAACCATATGATGCTGAAAAAAAAAAAAAAAAAGCTTAAAATCTAGGTTGAAAATGCACCTTTAGCAATTTGTTGTGGTGTTTGCTTTTCTACTAGGTAAAGATTCAGTGAACATTGACTGTTTTGACTACAGGAGTGAAGAAAGAGCAGAAAATCCGGCTCCAGCCTATGTCTCTAATTCCTTTGCAAAGTGTATATCTCTCTATTTTTGAGGAAGTTTGGTATCAGAAAACTTGCTTAGGTTGCTTGCCATTAATAGGTGATGTACCAACTGATATGGATCTAGTCAGCCTTCTCTGAGGTAGGAGCAAGATTTGGAGAGAGAATTAAAAAATAACTGAGCTTTTAGTTTGTTTTGCTTGGCAAATAAAGTTTGTGTGATCACACTGTGTGTCTGTGTGTTCCTCATAGTTAATCTAAGAACATTACAATTATTAGTAAGTTCTGTCCAACTGTGCAAGGCTTGGAAAGCCTTTCTCTGCTTCCCTGAAAAGCAGCTTGAAGCAACACTCTGCTAGTTTCTGTCACTACATCCCTCCAGTGTTTCCCAGTTTCAGCCAGATGATGAGAATAACAGTTAAGGTGCTGCAGCTTGAGGAATAAAGAAAAGTAAATTGAAGGTGGGAAAGAAAAGTAGAGAGAATAAATACTTAATCAGGGCTCTGGGTTTTGGGGAATTACTTATCAGGGAGGAAGAACGTCCTTGTTCTGTGTTCTGAGTTCAGAGCTCCTAATACTAGAGGCAAGTGAGAGACAAAGTTTCCGGGGCTGGAAGACCTGTACTGGGATTCATTTTAGCTAACACTAGGTATCAAGAGAGTAGGTACTTGCAATTGCACCAGTTCCAGTAGGTTTCTTTCCCAGTAAGTAAAACTTAGACCTATTGACAGATGGTAGATACTTGGTTGACTCAGTTGAAGGTGGATGTTTAGAACAGTTCATGTGATTTATGCTCCAGAAGAGTCTGGATATTTTGGTAAAGGAATCTACATGCCTAATTTAACTGTTCTTATCTACATTGTATTTCTCTAAAGTTGGTGAAAAAACTTTTAGGATGAGATTAATGCCACCCCACCAGAAAGGAAAAGTCTAAAGACTCATCAGTGTGAATTATTTCTAGTAATTTTTCTTTATCCTGCTCCCATGGCTTGCTCCCAGCACAGGAATACACCTTCTAAAAGCCATAGAATCAGAAATTTAGAAAAAACAGTCTAGAAGTCCCTGTCTAAGTGTGGGATTAACATTCCCCTTTTCATTTCTGACATACTTGTCTAACATGTCCCTTTAACGCCTCTTATGAGGAGGAATCGGTAACGTCCCGAGTTGTTCTGTGCCCAGTGGTGAACTCTCCTGACTGTTTTTCAACTATCTTACCCCAGATTCCCTTGCTGTAAATGAAGCCCTTTACTACGTTTCTTATCTCCTCTGAACATGGGAAACAGATTATTACTTTTCTTTGAAAAAATCTGTGGACTACCATGAGCCTCATCAATTTTCTCTTCTTTAGGCTGAACGCTTAGTTCAGTCTTTCTTTATTCTGACTTCAGGCTCAAACCTGTCCTCGTTTTCTCTTCTTTAGGCTGAACGCTTAGGCTGAAAGGTTCAGCCTTTCTTTATTTTGACTTCAGGCTCAAACCTGTCCTCTAAGGAGGGTGTGTGTTCCTTGTTTGTATCATCTCCCTTCTCTGTTTTATGTCTTTCAGGAAGAGGCATTGCATATCCCCTTGGCAATCAGTTAAGAAAAGTCAGTTAATTAGGGATCCATCAAAGAGAAATACAAGCAGTCGGCACTATACATTGCAGTTTCTTCTCTCTTCCTTGATGTACAGATGGTTTTCATATTAAACACACTGTTTATCCCATGAAATACAGAATCAATAGGCACCACCCCCATCATAATCCTTAGCAATCATCTCCATATCTGACCTAACTGATAGATAAGATGGCCACACACACTTCCATAAGGAGAACTGCAGATGGGACATGAAGATGCATGGGAACGCCCATAAAATTAAGAAGTAAATAGTCCTTGTTTGTCAAGCGTCGGTGGCGATGCTGTTTTCATAGAAAGTTTTTGTGGGAAATGTAAGCACAAAACCGTTATATTAATGAAGCACACATTACATCAGACAGCTTGTAAGAAGAAAAATTCCTCAGCGTAGAATATGGCAGTGGCCGCTTCAGGCATTGTTAGCTTGCAGTTCTGGACGCTTTCCCAGAAATCCCAGGTTTTCTTTAACTGATGGTGGTTCAGTTTTCAAAGAAGAGAATAAGTCAGAGGATGGTTTTCTATAGCCCTCAGCTGCTTGTTGGCAGAGATTAGGGTTTAAGGGCCATGCTCACAAAAATATTTGCAATCAGCTATTATTTAGGCACCTAAATAGGATTTGGCAATGTAAATAACTCATGGGATTGGCCCTAAATGAGAACATCTCCTTGGCTTATATGGATATTTCTTTCTTAGCACTGTAAAATACGAGAGTTTTTGAGGCTGGCGGTATCAGACTTAAATTTTTTAAAATTCTGTTATTTTTTGTCTTTAGTTAATGTTGGCTGAGTGCTTTGGAAGCTTAAGAGTTGCACAATCTTAAGTGTGACAGTCTCCATCACATACTGGGACACATCGTGTAAAAAAGCTGCAATCTTGTTTTTGACCAAATCCAGTGTCTGCCTCGAAGCAGAGTGTAACCACCATAGAATGTCTGGATGTGAAAACAACTGCAGATAGCTTGTCAAGAGCACATATTGCTGTTATGGAAACAATGATGAGAATGATTCTCTTCTAGGGGAAAATTAAGACTGGAATCTTTGAAACCTAATTTCACTTTGACTTTGCTGGCCTATGTTAGACCTCAGCTCAGCATCTCTGTGCCAGCAGTGTTACTGCTTCATCTTGCCAGCAGCAGACAACTTGCCAGGAAAATCTGAGTCCTGCGGCGTCCGCACACGTGCGTGTGCACATGGAGGCATGCACACGCATCTGATTCAGTAACTGCGGTTAAGGTCAGGAGTATCACGTTTATCCCTGTTAATAACTGTCAGGTTTCTGTAACCTCAATTACTGTGTCCTTCCTAAAAGAGGGAGGAAGGGGAAATCAGTTATAGTCCTCGTCTACCCTGATTTATAGGGCAGAGACTGATGTGTTAAGCAGCTTTTGGCTGGACTTAGGAGTGGAGAGCATGCTGGCTGACTTACTCTGCCCTCGTCAAAAACTCGTGCTTTGGCAATGGGAAAGTGATGGTGGGTTCTGGGGACTTTGAGATATAACTTTGCTTTCAGCAGAGGCATAAATATAAAGTGTTCCAGTGCAGTGTGATATTTTCAAATGTCAACAACTGCTGGGCCTTGGAGACAGATATTCTGTGTACGAGGCAGAAACAAACGAAGGCAGGAGGGACCAGTCCTCTGGCTGTGTGTACCATTTAGGCTAATGGTTCAGAAAGGGCAGAAGGAAAGAAGCTGTTTTCCCGTGGATTTGCATCCAGTACCCCCTTTATTTTCTTACTCCGAGACCTCCAGTTTCTTCTCCACCCTCTCATCCTGCCTTAGACACTTACACAGTATGCTTAGCTCCCTCCCGCTTGGCACGCCGCTGCTTGTCCTCATTCCCTTCCTCCCAGTAAGGACTTTAACGGTGTCCCTCTTTTATCCAGCAGCGTGACAGTTTCACAACTTTCCATAAACTGATGGGAATACCCCGTCCCTGAGACCACCTGCATCCAGCGGCGCTGGAAGTCCCACGCTCCCTCGGTGCGCCCCAGGCTCAGCTCTGGCTGCGTGGAAGTACTTGGCCGTGTGGTAGCGTGCGAGTGACTCACTTGTTTCTGTTTTGTTAAACTCTTAAAAGGAGAATGCTGATCTGCAGTTAAATACTAAGAACAGGCTGTTAGCATGATCATCAGGTGGCTGTTAATGTAATATCATGTGGCGTTCGTTAAATAAAATCTGTAGTAACGCTTGAGTCCAATGAGCTGTTCACATGAAAAATGCATTCACAGAACTTCAGTTTTTTTTTCTGCGCAAGATTTCTCTTTTAATATTTGGCTTTTTCATAGATATGTTCTTGATTACATAAGCCCATTTCTTTATCTGTTGTCTGCAAGCTATTTGCTTTGAATATTCTCTACTCTGTCTCACAGGCCTACTTATTTGAGACATTGCTTCTCACCTTTCTGCCTAAGCACCTCTAGCAGTGAGTTTGGTCACCTAAATCATAAATCTTTGCTCCCTCCGGCTGGCAGATTTATAGACATGAATAAGTACATTAGAGCTTTCAAGAAGATTACATACGTACTTTCCAGTCCAGATTTATACTGTAGTCCCTCTCTCTTCTTTCCCTTTCCCCACCTCCTCACCATGCATGCATGTATACTTGCATAGTTATCACTTTTCATCAATATTGCTATGAAAAAGTTGCCTCTCTGTATAACCAGGAAAAATCGTGATCACTTAAAACTTATAAAACAGTCTCTCATTGAAACTAGCCAAACAGTAAAGCTGCAGGTGATGCTAATTCACTCTGCTCATTGAACCAAATGTTCTTCAATATGTTTTCTGCAGTATTTGCTTTCTCTGATGTCTGTTAAAAATAACATGAATGAAACGCCATCCAATAAATTGGAACTGGTGGAAATTCCCACTTCATTTGCATAAGGAGTTTTGAGTGTGCATATTCCTTCAATATTTTTCCACAGTAAAGTTGATTTTGGATATAGAAATGCTAAAAACTTTGGGTCCAAAAATATCAAGCATTTCTCAATAATATGTGCATATTAATTAAATTGCATTTTTATTTGGAATTTATAATATAACATTTCAGTTCTTTTAAATAAAAGAAAAGTTATTAAACAACATACGTATTATTATCTTAACGTACAGGAGGTTTTACTCATAACAGGTAGCATTAATATGTAGTTAAAAACAGAGTAGACCGAATGTGTTTATTGTTTTTTATATAGTTTGATATTTTTGGTATTTCATTTCATTTTTGCGTTGTAATTTCTTGAACTGAATCTTGCCAGGGGAATGTTTAGATTAATCAGATTGGCTCAGGAGAAAAGATTTTTCTTACAACACATTTTAAGCTAGTTTCCCAAACTATGAACATGAGTTGTATATCCAAGTGCAAAGAGTGCAATTCCAATTTTGATGACCAGTTTTATGAACAAACTTTCAGGTCTGGCGAAGTAACACTGAAATTTGGTAGACATAACAGGGTAGATGTTGGCACTTGGGTCCTTAATTTGACTCTCTCGTACCTCTTCTTTCATGAAGTTGCTGTATTTTACAGCCTTTGATCCTATTTAACAGTTTGTATAATACTCCATTCTACACCACAGGTTGAGTTTTGAGCTTGTATGTTCAGTTTGTATCCTCAGAAGATGGTAGCTTCCAAAATATCAGCTTCCTTTGACTGCTTTTTAGGAGAGATTTTACCTTTTACTTTTCCAGTTCCAGTGTTGATGGAAGCAGCAGATAGCAGCTGCAGATTATAACCCCCTCCACCGAATCCATTAAGTAGTTTGGTGACAAGCATAAAGGAGTTTAACGTCAGAGATGTTGAGAAATTACCTTTCTCATATGTTTCTCTTTGTACTTTTTCTCATCTTAATTAGCTTGGTGAAATGGAGAGTACACTGTTGGTGATCTTGGCAAGTATATTTGTGTTTTTCACAGTTTGCGGATCCTTTCCGATGCTAGAAACTATTGGAATCTGGTCTATTTCTGAAAAGATGTACCCCTGTAGTCCTATTGCAGGAGCTCCTTTGGGTGAGCAACATAGTCCAATTTTCTCCAGTTATTACAAGTTTGTATGAGAAAGCTTCAATAGGAGTAGTTCTTGTAGCGTCGGTGCTTCATTATTCGTTTTGAGAACCTGAACGAACTGTGCTGTCTGCTAAACAGGATGTGTCCTGGAGACCTGCCTGTTTGTTGGGAAGTACAGTTGTATCAGAGAGATTTTGTATTGAGATTAGACTTTACTCATCATCAATAAAATTGGACTGACTTGTTAAATTGACCATTGTAATATTCTACTTTTCATACTAGATACTGACCCTATACCTGGAGTTTTGGCATATCTTGAGTAAGTGTGTGCACACTTTTTTAATGCCAGAGCTGTCCACAGATTCTCTTCTACTGGCAAAATCTTTGGAAAAGAGTATAATTATTCAAAATCCAGAGTTCATTAGCTTTTAGAAAGCAGAAACTTTCTGAAGGCATATGAGGAAAATGTATTCATCCTTAATATTCATTAAAGGCCTCTTTTAAAAAAATCTTATCAAACACAAAGCGCAGTACAGCAGCTGAGAGAAAATAAAAAACAACCTGGATAATATTTCAAAGTGGTAAATTCAGAAGCTGAGTACATCAGCGGTAGGAGTTCATATTTATATACTCATTCATATTTAGTGAGATGCTGTGTATACAGACACAAATATATCGAGTGTAAAGGGTTTTACCATCCTGCAAATATATCCAGTAGAAGACCTCTGTAAAAGGACCGTGTTGGTCTGCACCGCAACGTGGATTGTTCACAATATATGCTGCAGTAGCGGCTCAGCGCTGGTATTTTCAAAATGCAACCTACAGAAATTTCCTATTGAAAAACTCAAACCTGTTACCTGACGGTTCAGGTTGCTTCAGTGAACAGTCACCTTCGAATAAACTTTTTTCATAGCACAGCTCCCTGCAGGAGGACTGCCTGCTAATATTATGCATAGAGTAATCTAAGGCTGAGTAATCATTAGGAAGCCTCATGTTGCCATGGAATTGAGCACCCGTAGGTGGTAGGTCATGGAGCTCTGATTTGGATTCTTTTATTCTTCAGTCAAAGCTTTTTTTTAATTTTGTTCCAGAGGAATTGTAACACTTGGGTTTTTTTTTCATTTGGAAGAAAATCTTCTAGGGACTTTAAAATTATTGAAGTAAGAGGGGAGCTAACCCAAGATATCATTCTTTTAACTGAAGGAATTGGGTCAAGGAGAGTTTTTGGAAGATTGCTAATTATTCCTAATAGAGTGTAGGGTGGTTAGAAGACAAAGAAAATTAAATTGCTTGTTTTTTCCTGTTACTCTGGAATAGGAAAGAGGAATTTTTCACAGCTACTTAGAACTGTTAAGATTGTCTAGCAAAAATGGGAAGACAACTTACAGAGTGAGGCTGTTTCTGATGAAGACACCATGTTTAGGCAGAAAAAAATCCTGCAGGGGATCACATTTAATGAAGCTTTATAAAAATTATTTCTGTCTTTAACTTTACATTCTCTTTCTGTTTTGCAAGCACATATTAATGTCTACAGGATAGGTGACAAGAAAATGGAATAGACTGATTTTTTGCATGGCAGTTGCTGTACTGCAGGTCTGGAAGACAGGATATATTGTTTTATGCTTAAGAAAAATAAATTTGAGATCCATGGGGAATACACACCAGGAAGCCTAATTTGCATCAAATACATTTCTTGAAATTGTCATTAAAAATAGAATTCTTAAATTCATATGTAAACGTTTAGTAATAAGAACAAACCTACATAAGTAAAAGAGGATTGGTTTTTTAGAAAGCACTTTGGGGAGGACCGTACTCCTGAGATTCTGATGGGAGTCTACTGGGATCACAACTCAGTCTGGATGCAGACAGACAGCTATATAGTTTTTACCAGCGGGAGAAATACTAACATATTATAAGAAGCTTTAAACTTCCTAGATGCAGATTAGAGACAAAATGCTGCTAATACTAACTGGGAACATTTATTTAGATTTACTGTTGTTAATAATAATGATATTATAGAAGAGCTGTCTTAGAGAGAGCTTTAGATGTTGTAATAATATGTTGATTTCATTTATGTTGAAAAGAAGATTAAAGAAAACCAAGCCAGTCCAGCAATTAAGGTTGGTTTGTGGGGTTTTTTTTATGTTAAGAGAGAACACTTTGCAAAATCATAGAATTATAGAATGGTTTGGGTTGGAAGGGACCTTAAAGATCATCTAGTTGCAAAACTACTAGCATCTACTTCCTCTAAACCCGGTTACTCAAAACCCCATCCAAATCAAGAGAATTAGTGAATGAAGTTGGGGAACTTGAACATTGGAGGAGGTTTGGAATTTCAAATAAAAAGCAACCCAAAAGCTCTCTTAGGTTTGCGTCTGTCCAAAATATAATGGTAAGGATGCAAACTCAACTGGCAGAAAATGGAAAGCCTAAAAGGAATTGGTCAGTAAAGAAACCTGTACCAAAACCTAGACATGAAAACGTTCACATAGTCACATTTGCCAAAATTGTGCTGATTTTGACTTTGCAAAAAAAAAATTAAATTAGATAAAGATTTTTGCCAGATGAGGAGATTAAAGCAAACAAACAAACAAACCACCATGAACTGAAGTCATGACACCGTGTAGTAATGACAGATCTACTGTTTCAATACTTTGGCCTCTGTGTTCAGAAAAAATGAAAAATATAGTGGGAGAAAAGCACCCTGTCTAAACAGAATCTTTGGAGAAATGAAAATTCCTGACCCAGAGAAGAACGCAGAAGTTAAGTCAGTAGCAAAATGCATCGTGTTGTGCAAGTAAGACCTGTCACTGTTGAGGAAAAAATAAGTTTGTATACACTATTAAGATAGTAACAGAATTTAATGCTCTGCACCTTCCCATAAAGTAAAAGAAACTGATATTAGTAAAGCTTGTCTGTCGTTTATTTACTGACCTGTTTTCCCTATACTCAATAAAAACAGGCTCTTTGAGTTTTCAGATAGGACATCAGCCTTATACACAACCTCATCTGCAGACTTCAGAACACGCCTCTGAACAATCTCTGAAGTATGCTGTGATATACAGAATGAAAGATGGTTTCATGGGCTATTTCCAGCGTAACATGCATTTTCAATCTGCAATTATTTAAACTTTCTCAGAAGAAAAAAAAAGCAAAAAGTCATTGGGACTTTACACACCTCAGTAAGTGTTGTGGTGTTAGCAGATGTTCTTAGTAAAGCCACATTTTCCAGATATCCCGCTGTTAGCCTATTGCCAGAATGACTCAGCCTGTTTACTTTAGTTTTATCTAAATAATTACAGCAAAATTTAATTGCCTGAACCAGATAGCATTCAAGGAGAACCCATTAATATTAGAGGCAAAAGCTGCCTAGGGATTTTTAAATTAGAGACAGTCCTGGAGTCCTTGATATTTTTTAACTTAGGAAGCTAATTTCTGTATTTTCCGTTGATAGGTAAAGCAGTGTTGCGGTAAGACCAGTGCAGCTGAAGGCAGCGGTACTATTGTGGACATAGAAGAGGGAAAAGTGTGGGTGGGCTGGCAACTGTGGGTGCCTAAAGATGGCAGGCGGGTTTTGTTGGCCACATTGCAGCACAGCTCAATGTGCGAGGCACATGTGTCCAGGTGTGGATGTTGATCTAATGTCGGCATAGAAAAGTGGTTTGCTTTAATAAGAATGCTGTACTTAATTGCTTGGTGCATGAGGATTTTGTCTGTAAAAATATACTGTTGAGGAGCTCTGTGTGGTAGTAAGTTTGTCTGAATCTTCAGTTTTGCCTTTTTTCCTGTATCCATTTGTAGACTCCTCAGGCTCTGGTTGATTTGGTATTTCTCGGATGTTGTGGCTCAATATTTTTTCTTGTGTGTATGAAAATTTGGTAAAAACATTCAAAATCATTAATATTTGACACTGTAGGCATTATTTTTATTAAGGGCATGCCAAGTAATGTTATTATTTTAAATAGCCATTAGAATACCAGGTGGTTTTATTTCTTCAGACAACTTATTTTTATGGTTTTCTTCTTTAAAAATTACTGCCTACTAACTTTCAATACTCTTATTACAGGCAGATTTGAGGCACTAACTAGAAAAAAAAAAAAGCAGTCTCTAATATTCTGAATTCCTTGAGGTCTGTTAAATAACTTCATTTGCTGCAAGAGAGCCAGTGTGTGCCTGTTTAACTTCCTTTAAATCCAAACCTACTGCAGTGGACACTTACATAACAGCTTGTGTTTAAATGGAACAAAAATATGGTTGTTATAATTCCTTAGCTTTTTTTTTTCAACAATGTTTTGAAAGTTTCATCTCCTTTTCCTACCCATTACAAGCAATCTACACCTACTTACATGTTCCTGCCAACCAAAACCAAATTCAGACCGGTTACACTGGTCTGAATTTGGAATAATCGCATTCTTTAGGGAAGTATGTGATTGGTGAAATGGACTAGATTTGGATACAGCTTTTCATAGTGAAGACAGGGGAACGATGTGAAAAGAGCCTATAGCTATTTTTTTTTCCCCCACTGTGATATAACACTCTTCTAAATGTATGGATGGATGATCTTTGGTAAAGGACAAGATGGAAAACCTGCAAGAAACGCAAAATAAACATGCCGGTAGTTTCATAGTAACTATTGTAGGTACATAGCAAGGTAGCACAGACTAGCCAATGACAGGGTTCCAAGATACCTGATATTCTTGTCATGGGCGAGTCTATAATTAACCTAAAACCCTACACATTGCTAGAGCTATACTGGGTACCAAAACCAATGACTTCCTGCTGGGCTAAAATAGTCAGCTTCTTACTGGCACTGGTCCACGTTTTCC
>NW_009649167.1:1969303-2086660 GCF_000708025.1 Charadrius vociferus | reverse complement strand
AGTCATGAAACTGAAGAGGTAGGAAGCAAGAAGGAGCGTGTGTCTACAGTCTAGTAAGTAAGGACAGACATCAGGGAGGAAACACAGTTCTATTCAGCTCCCTGCGTCCTAGGATAGTTTGCAGTGTCTGTATCCACCATCATTTATAAGCAAAAATACACAGTCATTAAACCTTAATTGTCATCTGTTTAACTTAGCGTCCTAATTACTAGGTAATGGAACAAGGCACTGTTGTGGGTGCTCTTGCTCATTCGTGCTGTCCCCACTGACTGGCCCAGCCATGCCCCATGTCACCCAGGTGAACCCCAGGCTTGGGAACCCGTCTTGGATCTGTGAAGCCACTTCAAGAGTGAAGGACCCTTAAAATTTGGAAATGACGATCCAGCCCCAGGAGGCTTCATGTTTTCTCAGGTTGCATCTATAAACCAAAATGCAGTAGGTATAGCTCCTCGGTCATATCAGTACTTTCAAATTTGCATTTATAGGTATTTTTGTTCTTATTATCAATGAACTTCAGCTTAGTAATTTCACGTACATTAAGTAAACACTGATCTTCAGTTAGTACGATGCCTGGTTTTTTAGTGATAGCATCTGTGCGACAAACAGAATTTAGGGTTACTTTTACTTTTAAACAATGTCCCTCATGCTATGTGAAATAAATATTTTTCTCCGAGTTCTTAAAATTGTTTCTAGATTTTCATGATCTACCCCTATGTTTCTTGTTTCTCTATGAGTCAGACTGCTTTGTTAGCAGTCCTTTGTGAGCCTATATCCAATTTTAAGTAATTTCTATTGAAAAAAAAAGAGTAGAAAACTGTAATTTATAAATTACAAAAGAATGACCATGTTACACATTACATAATCACATCTTGTCCAACAAGAATGCCACTACAGCAGTTATTTAACTGTGTTCCTACAACTCACCGGGACATTGGCATTGCAAAGAAGGATTTCCTTACGAGCTGGAGTTCTACAAATAGTCCAAAAATCTGTTACAGGTAATTTGAAGAAATTTCTGCCCAAGCTTTCAAAAAGAAAATAAAAAGAGTCAAAACCTAATACAAATACTGCACTGTTATTCCTTTTCTGCATTATGGTATTTAATATACCTTACTCTTCATCTCCCCATTTCTGCCTAGAGTTTCTAAAGTCCAAGTCAGGTCGAAAGATGTAGTTTGCATTTAAATTTCAGAACTTTGGGGGCAGTGGTAGTGTGTGGCCTTACTAAAAGGTATACAATTCTTGCTTCATTGCACTTGTGTTTGGTAACTGCTCTGAAGAGTGAAGAAGCTTTGGAAGGAGCAAAGCCTTTGTCAGTTGATGTCAGGGTTCAGAGTTTCAGAAAGTGATTGAACAGTTGATGTATCAGCAGACTCTTTACACAGGACCCATGGTTATTCATGAGCTACGGTGCTGAGAATCTTATCAGTTACTGTGTCTCTGGACTCCAGGACTGTGCTAAAAGGTTTCCAGGCATCTCAAATGCCACAGGGATTTGTGGAAAGCATGCTTTTTTTGGTCATCTTGATCTTTTTCCTGGGTCCTCTGTTAAGCATAGCCTTCTCAGCCCCACAGTTTGGTTCTAGGTGAGGTCAAAGTGGTTAACTCTTGTCGCAGAAGCGATGCTATGGTTTTCTAGTTAAAATAAGAGGTTCCTTGATACTGTGTACTTCTGTGTTGTGTTAGAGTTGAATTTAATGAATAGCTTTGTTACGAGGTTTTGCATTCCCTGGATTTTTATTGTGTTGAGCTCTAATATAATTTGCTTTGCATTGTGCTTGAACAGCTTTATCTGTAGTGGGGTAAGATATTGAGTATTTCCTCTTCTTACTTTGATGAAGTCGTTATTTCTGACTCTGAATTTGATCCAGGTGCTTATTATGTATTTGGAACTCATAGATGGCAGGCACTTATTGGTGGAGATACAGCTATATATAGCAGGAACTTCTTGTAGTACAGAGGTGCGATAGGACTCCTCTGAGTTTTTTTAAAAGTTACTGGAATATATGGGTATAGTGCAAAATAGAAATCCTTGTAAGGACAAGTGAGATATTCATAAATATTCTTTAGGATTTAAAGATAAGGACAAATGCTCCTAGCCTGTGACTGCGCCAGGTTAATTCTTTCAAGATCAAATACACAAAATTACAGCATATGAAAGACCACAAGAGAGACCTTGCAGATTACTGTGTTTGGTGCAGTCCCTTTCACACCGTTCATTAAGAATGAATTCTGAGTGAATTCATGACGCTGGAAATAGATATTGTTGAAATTGGAGACCTGAATAAGAAACCTTCTGTGCTTGTTATCAAGAAAAGAAAGGCATATATATTGTCAGTAACGGAAGCTGCTTCAGGGCATGTTCTTTACCAGCCTGTAAGCAACTCAGTTTCTGAGACGGAAGCTCCATGGGTAGTTACTTGTTCAAAAGATGTTGCTGCAGTCGGATGTCAGTCAGATTTCCTTCTTAAAGCACATGAATAGCCTCCATTAAACCACAGGGATTTTGTCAGCTTTTGGGAGTTTTTGAACTTTGTGGAGGGCTTTGCCTGCATAGTATAAGGCAGCAGTCTTTTTATTCCAGCAAAATAGTCATCTGGAATATTTCCAAAAATGCTTGCATTCTCGTAACTCATGTTTCAAATTATCAGTGCTATATACCAAAGACAACTTGTGTAGTTCTTGTTGTTGTCCCAGAATATTGAGATAACTGTGTTTTTTGTTTTTTCTTTATCATTGGAACATACAAGGAGGACACACCTTCTCCAAACTCTCAAACGGATGGCAAAGGAACAGCTGTGATGTGTAGTAAATTGCAGTAGCTATATCTGTGTTTTCATATTAGCTCATCATATAGTCTCTATGTATTTATTGGAAGAATGAATCTCACTTTGTGATAGTACATAAAGTTCAAGAAATAATAGAATAGAATAGTTCAGTTGGAAGGGTATGAACATTTCCGCTTTCATAAAGAGGCCGAGCTTCTGGAACATGTTTTCTGTTTATATGGCAAGTTTGGAAAATAAGTCACTTGTGGATGTAATTAGATAAAGAATGTCCATGATGAATAAGGTTATGCTAGCATGTTAGTTATGACAGAGTTTCCAGATGAACTGTTTTTCTCCTCAACAGATCACAGGGATACCTTCTGCACATGCTTACCTTGTAATCACAGAATGGGTAATTTCTGAATGAGATTAGAACATAATTCTCCTTTAAATGCCCCAGAAGTCCCTTAAGAGTGCCTACTGAACAGCTGTAATGTTATCTGCACTTCCACAAGTATTCTTAGCTTTGACGGCCAGTTTCACCTGTTTTCCAGAACTATCTTTCCCTCTTCTCTCCAGACATATGAAGTAGCCTTCCTGGACTAATCCATAAGACTTCTGTTTCAAATCTTTCTTCAGTGATATTACTTACCTTTCTTCTGGTGAACCTCATGATGCGGTTAGGTGGACGAGCAACTGAAAATATTTGGTGCTTAACATGGGGGGAGGTCTTCTTTTTAAATAGCCTACATTAATATTTCTCAAAATTATTAAAAGCTGCTTTCATGTCTTTATCAGCCTTTTAGGAAATATTTCATGATGCTCCATTATCCATGATATTCCTCCTGTGGATTAGTCCTTCAGTCCAAGTCTGGGGAAATGATGATTCAGGTACTATACTTGGGATATCTGAATGTATTTCTGTCTAGTCATCTTAATAATTCTTTGCCTTACTCAGAAGTCCTTCAGGACAAATTCTGCATATTTCTGTGTGTGGTTAGCACCTTGTATGTCTGGGAACAACTTCAGTATACTAGTAAACATCTGGACATATATGTTTAATGTTATTCTTGGGCATACTGTGATGAGATCAGACACAGCAACTGTGCATGCATTGAGAACGGGAGAAATGAGGGGAAGAAAGATCCTCATCCCAAACCACAATTTTTACAAGTTCTAGTGCATTCTTCCTACTGCAGCATACACTTGGTGAGCATTTATCATGAGAAGTAGCAGTAGCATTGCTGTCAGGCCTCCCACTCGGAAAGTGTTTAGACGCCACATATTGTATGCATTGGAAGTGCCTAACTAGGCAGAATATGTGACTGCCACCATTGCTACTGTAGCTGAAGTTGGCCTCATTTTCTTTAAAGTTGCCTGTGATCTGCAAACCCAGTAATGAATAAGGAAAAAAGAAATGAAATGAAACGGTAATATGTGTCTCCTGAGTATTTCAAAGCCACAGAGTGCTAATTAAAATCTCAGACTTAAATATCTGATCCTTAGGGGCATAAACCAGTGCATAGGTTGGCTGGCAACCATAACTTCACAGAGAAGCAGTGGCAAAATAAAAACATAATCATACAGGGCCAGTTAACTTGGATGTTAGTAGAATTTTATTTGAATAGGTATTGGTTTATACGTCTGAAAACTACAATTTATTTTTCCAGCATTTGCATATATTATTTGTGTTGTTAGATACTTGTTGGAACTCGATGATCTTCAAGGTCCCTAAACCTAAACCATTCTATGATTCTGTGATTCTGTGATTATCAAATGTGGTGCAACAATATCCAGTGGGCTTTATGCATGATGTTCAACCTGTTCCTTCTTAGAATGTAACTCCTCCCCCAGGGAAAGTGTCCCATCTTTGCCGTCTTACCTCACTGCAGGACAGGATTCAGATTGTGAAGAAATGCTAGTGAGAAGCTGTTAGAGCTTGATGGTCAAGAAATTTCATGCTAATACTTTTTACCGTGTCTTCTTTACCTTCAAAGTATTTCCAAATGACTCAATTAGTACGCTTGTTTTCCTCTACCCTCACGTTGTAACCAGCTGAGTGGTAATGTGTGATCTGTTATAGAGAAGGGCAGAAATAGAAGTGATGTGTGGAAATAGCTAAAACTGGACTATAATAAGAATAGATATGTTATAAGGAAAGAACTAATAATACCTTCTGGACAGACATCTGTGTGTGTATATACACAAATGGGAAAAAAATCTTTAATGGCCAGTATACAGATTCTGTTGCTTAGGGATTTTATTCCTTTAATGGTCTCTCAATTTTCACTTCTCCTTTTCAGAAGGCATTTTTTTGAGTTTGATTTTGGTGTGTGGTTTGTTGGGGGTTTTTTTAAGATCAGAAGTAATTAACTTCTTTACTGTTTGTTATTTGGAAAATCTTTACTATTTTTAAACATCATCTAAACAAAAAGGGAAAAAACCTCTGCAAATCCAAAGCACTATGTAATAAAACTATGCAAATATTAAGCCAATTGGGCTCACAAATGTTAGGGAATGCACTAGTTGTGGTTGCTTATCAATTATCTTTTACTTCATCATTATTTGGTTCGCTCAGTGCTTCATCATGGCTGTTTCCTCCTTCCTCTGCCATCCCTTACAGGACAGCTCTGGGAGAACAAAACAATGAGTCTCCAGTTCTCTTTTCCATCTCTGGAATAGCAGTTCCCTGGTGATATTGGGAAGGGAAAATGGAAAGAAAGTCCTGCTTCTCCCCTGATAGCTCCAAGTGGGAGATGCTCAGTGGTGGTTATACAGCATGGCACACCTAACCACACGGTCAGTGAGCAGAAGCTGTAGAGGAGATGGATCCTTCATGATGCATGCAGGGTCTTCAGAAATTGTCTCTGTAAGAGCTGAAGACTTCTAAAGGAGTCTTTATTTTGTATTTTGATTTGTATTTTGTCCAGACCTTTGCTTTTCTATGGAGCTGTATAAATCACAGAAAAAAACAAACTTGATCAGTGAGAAGTTTTATGTGCTCGGGTGGGGTTGGGTCTGTTCCAGTCCTGCTTCTTCTGGTTTCTTTAACCTGACAAATAGTAAACTTTCCCCTAACCATCTCTAACTTTTGGGAATCAGTTGAGGACTTTTAAGTTGGGTAAAGCAGCCTGAGGACAGACAGTAAACATGGAAGATTTCAATTCACAGTTAAATTTTTCATGAAGCTTTATAAGCAACTGGTAAACAACATTTTATAATGGGAGGTATCAAGCAGCTTCAACTATAACATTGAATTGAATGTTCAGTTGAAGTGAACTGTAATGTTCCACTTAATGTAATCTCAATAATGTGTTTTGCAGTAGAAAGGGGGGCTCATGATGTGGTGTAGGCAATATTATACACGTGAGTTGCAAAGAAACAAAAGTTCTTGGCACCAAATATCTTACCTTTTAAATGTGGCAATGTTCTAAATATGAGTCACAGAAAGGAATAATTTAGTGTTTCTTTGTGCATTTCTTGACACGCACTTCAGCAGAAGTACAAAATTTTAAAATTGCTATTTTATTTTAAAAATTTATCTTAAATAGTGCTACTAATTACTGCAGGAAGTAAACCATTGCGTGTTTTACATTGGGATATCTGTTAAGCATGGTGTCTGGAGAAGGATGCAACTGTGCCATCTAGGACTTCTCATGCAGTTATTAGCCTGAGGGTCTAAGTCCTCACAAAAGTCAGGTGCTCAGAGATGTCTGAACATATAAATCCTCAAAGCAAAACTACAAAACTTTAATAGAATCTACTACACGTCTTTTATATCAAAGATTTTTCTGAGAATGTTCAAAAATTTCCAATGTGTTATCAAGATCTAAGAGTATGAGGTGGCTTTGGTAAAAAAAAATAAAAGAAATGCCCGTATTATTAAAATATTTTGTCTTTTATGACTTCATCGAGCGGAAAAAAGTTTTAGGTAGCTTGATGTTTGAACTGTTCAAGAAAAGGTCATTTTAAAAGCAAGTTACATTGAGCTCAAAAGCCTTTAAAAGATATAGAAATGAGAAGGTGAGATAGAGCCATACAGATCATGCTATTTAATCTGAGGCCTGAAGTAGAAGGCAATCCTGGCATTTGATTTTAAGCCAACAGACGTCTTTTGCATTGAAAAAATAGGTTACGTCTGGCCCTCTACTGAATTTCTGTCTTTAGTAGCCCTTCTCTACATAATGCCAGTGTATATATTGCATCATGGCATGCATTTGAAAAAATAAAATTACCTCCATGATGAAAGGAGACTGTGTTTTCTAACAGAGTGTAACTGCTAATGGTAGACTTCAACGAATACCTGTGGCAACCCAGCAGATCGAAAATAACACCAAAACCAGTCCAAAATGCTATAATAACAAGAACAGCAGTAGAAACCATGATACTTGCAATCTTCTTAACTTATACTCAGACATGTAAAGAATTGATGTCTCTCTTACACAATGACTCCTCCTTTGCCAGGACACCACCGTTCTTACAGCTGATGCTGGTGGTCTTCCCTTTACATGATCTTCTCAAATTCACTATTTGTTGTTGTTTCCTCGTTCTCCAGCTGCAGCCGCAGTGTTGCTTGAATTATTTCCACCCTATCAAATGTGGTTTCTCAGGGATTCCTAATTGTCCATTCCTGGCTGGATCACAAAGGCCTTGTGCATCCTTCTTCTCTTTGACCTTTTTCAGATTCCACACTGTTGATCCCACTTTCTGCAATAACATCTTCACTGTCACCTCCTGTATTTTCCTTTCTCAGTTTCTCTTCCTACTCCCTCACTGCTTCAATGTATCACCACAAAAACAAACAAAACCCCCACCTACTCCAAGGGAAGAGGGGAGAGAGGTGATAAACAGAATAATTGTCAAGATGTGGTAGGCAATATTTTTCTTTCTGGCTGAGCAGTGCCGTTCAGGATGTTCTTCAATACTGTTACCAAGTCAAAGCTTCTTTGTCCTCACAGTTTCTCAGGAAAGCCGTTTCTTAGATACACTTTATTTTAAGATATTACTGACCTTTGATGTGAAAATACCCCATGTCCCTTTCTTCTTACTGACAAAAACTAATTTCTTGGAAATGTGAAAATGAAATTATGGGAATATGTATTTATGTTAATGGAAGAAAATCTATTATATGAAGGTCTTTCAGTGTTTTTTCTTCTTGTAACTCTTAAATTAGATTGGGTCTTTGTCATCATTTCTGCTTTGACTTTGATGGTCTTATACGTTTGGAGTGACTGCCAGGATTTCCTGCTTGTGCTGGTGGTACTGCTTGTGGTAGAAGCAAACTCACTGTCAAAAAAAGCAGAAACTTGATTACAGGTTTGGAATATTTAATGAAGGCAGATATTTAGACATTCACTCATACCCCTTAAAGAAGACTTATTTCCAAATTTCATTTTTCCTGTCCTGTTCAGAATAAGAAAAGAAATAATTAAGACCACATAATTAAAAACAACCCTAAAATATCACTGCAGACATATGTATAATGATATATTTAAGAAAATATGGGAAAACCAGGAATTCTTGTTAGAAGCCTTGTGTACAACCAAATCTAATCCAAGAGGAACATCATCAGCTGGTATATATTGTCGTAGACCCTTTGTGGTAACTGAATTAAAATCAAGATGTACAAGCTGAGAATGTGCACTGAAGTGTGCATATTAAACATCTGCTGTTTAAAAAGAAAAGATTAAAAATATTTGGAGAGTGAAATAAACTGTGAAGTCTGTTTTCTGTTGTTTTCTCTTTTAAGACATTTAGCCCTCTAGACCATATATAAATCTGAAAATATATCAAGGCCGTTTCATTATGGAAACCATAAAACCTAAAAAATAGGATATGGTATTAAAAGAAGGCTAACTATCTGCTAAACCAATTCAGTCACTTTCTTTCAGGTACTCAATATGATGTACAGGTAGAAAGTTAAGGAAACTTTAAAGCAATGAGGGGAAAATTTTTGTAAAAATGGCAGCAAAGAAATTGGTAGGACTGGATCATAGAATCATAGAACGGTTTAGGTTGGAAAGGACCTTGAAGATCATCGAGTTCCAACCCCCCTGCCATGGGCAGGGACACCTCCCACTAGACCAGGTTGCCCAAGGCCACGTCCAGCCTGGCCTTGAACACCTCCAGGGATGGGGCCTCAACAACCTCTCTGGGCAACCTGTTCCTCACCCCCCTTAAAGTGAAAAACTTCTTCCTGATGTTTAATCTAAACCTGCCCTCTTCCAGTTTATAGCCATTCCCCCTCGTCCTGTCACTACATGCCCTAGTAAAAAGTCCTTCCCCAGCTCTCCTGTAGGCCCCCTTTAGGTACTGGAAGGCCACAATAAGATCTCCCCGGAGCCTTCTCGTCTCCAGACTGAACAGCCCAACTCTCTCAGCCTCTCCTCATAGGAGAGGTGCTCCAGCCCTCGGATCATCCTTGTGGCTCTCCTCTGGACACGCTCCCGCAGGGCCATGGCCTTCTTATGTTGGGGACTCCAAAGCTGGATACAGTTGTCCAGGTGGGGTCTCGCGAGAGGGGAGTGGAGGGTCAGGATCACCTCCCTTGACCTGCTGGCCACACTTCTTTTGATGCAGCCCAGGATACGGGTGGCCTTCTGAGCTGCGATTGCACATTGCTGGCTCACTCTGAACTTCTGGTCAATCAGCACACCCAGGTCCTTCTCCTCAGGGCTGCTCTCCAGCCATTCCCCACTGAGCCTGTATTTGTGCTTGAGATTGCCCCGACCCAGATGTAGGACCTTGCACTTGGCCTTGTTGAACTGCATGAGGTTGGCTTGGGCCCACCTCTCCAGCCTGTCCAGGTCCCTCTGGATGGCATCCCTCCCCTCCACCGTGTCTACCTCACCAAACATCTTGGTATCATCAGCAAACTTGCTGAGGGTGCACTCGACCCCACTGTCTGTGTCCGCGACAAAGATGTTAAACAGTACAGGTCCCAGTACCAACCAGTACCGGATTGCTGCTTAGTTTGTTTTATAGCATGCTTTGAGAATAAATTTTCTTTATCGATGCATATCCTAAAAGAATCCTTTCCTGCAGCCTCTCTCCATTGCTGCCTGGAATTGGAGGATGAAATACATAGCTATGTTTTTCATATAGGTTTATTTTACTGAAGCTGCAAAATTGCTAGGTTTTTGACGAGTAAACTCGAAAAAAAAATTACCCAGCTTAGGGAAGGTCAGGCTTCACTAGGATGGGTGCAGGGGTTCTCATTACTGTGTGAAACATTTCTTAACTTCAGGTCGTACAGCTGATAGTTTTTGAGGTAAGTCTCATAATATGAATCTAGGTCCTATATCTGATAACAACTTAAACCAATCGGTTAGTACTCTTTCTGTGTAAGATGAAAAAGGGGAAAAGAGATAAGACTGTCCCTTGTCTCCTTTGTTGCTTAGTAGATTGTAAAATAAGTCCAGATAAGTGAAGCATAAGGCTTTTGCTTTATGTAGGTGTTCCACTTCTATAGTACAAATACAGTAAAATCACCACATATTTTCCCACCCCCTACGTACATAAAGAAAAAATAGCTTGTGCCTGAGATGTAAAATTAATCTTGTGGAGATCAGCAGCACGCTGCTATGCTGAAATTCTATTGCTTCCATAGAAATTCATTTTCCATTTCAGATTGCTAAGGGAGCCATAAAATGTTTAGATACCTACGTATGTAGAAATCTTTTGTTAGATACAATTGTGTCCAGATATAGAATATCTGCAATTAACTCTGGGGACTGGATCTATGCAGATGAAAAAAAAAAAAACCCAACAAAAAAACCCCCCCAAACTAACATTTAAAAACAATGCTGTAGAACTTCCCGTATTATTTAAACTAGCTTTCAGATTAAAATGAAATTAATTGCTCATTTGCCATAATAATAAAAAAAAACAAACAAAGTGGTGTATTAAACCCAGGATGGATGTAGAGTTCTATTGGTCTAAAAAGCTTCCTCACCAAGCTGAACTGGAAAAACAATGCACATCTCATGGAATCATGGAATCTTCAGAGTTGGAAGGGACCTCTAGAGATCATCTAGTCCAACTCCCCTGCTAAAGCAGAATTGCCCAGAGCACGTTACTCAGGACTGCATCCAGGCGGGTTTTGAAAATCTCCAGAGAAGGGGACTCCACACCCTCCCTGGGCAGCCTGTGCCAGTGCTCTGTCACCTGAACCGTAAAGAAGTTTTTCTGTGTGTTGGAATGGAACTTTCTATGTTCCAACTTGTGCCCATTGCCCTTCGTCCTGTCACTGGGAACCACCGAGAAGAGTCTGGCTCCATCCTCCGTCAACCCACCCTTTAGATATTTGTAAGTAGTAATAAGGTCTCCCCTCAGCCTTCTCTTCTCCAGGCTAAAGAGTCCCAGCTCTCTCAGCCTTTCCTCATAAGGGAATCTTGACCTGGGGAGCCCAAAACTGGACACAGTATTCCAGCTGTGGCCTCACCAGTGCCGAGTAGAGAGGGAGAATGACACCTACTGGTCACACTCTTCCCTATGCAGCCCAGGATTCCATTGGCCTTTTTGGCAACAAGGGCACATTGCTGGCTCATGGATAATTTACTGTCTACCAGGACCCCCAGATCCTTCTCCTCAGAACTACTTCCCATCAAGTTCACCCCTAACCTGTACTGGTACTTAGCATTCTTCCTTCCCAGGTGCAGGACCTTGCACTTGCTTATGTTGAACCTCATGAGGTTCTTCTCTGCCCAGCTCTCCAGCCTGTCCAGGTCACGCTGGATGGCAGCACGGTCCTCTGGAGAGTCAGCCACCCCTCCCAGTTTGATATCATCAGTGAACTTGCTGAGGATACACTTTGTCCCTTCATCCAGGTCATTAATGAATATATTGAACAAAACTGGACCGAGTATTGACCCCTGGGGGACACCACTGGTTACAGGCCTCCAACTAGACTCTGTACCACTGATCACAACCCTCTGAGTCCTGTCACACAGACAGCTCTCAATCCACCTCACTGTCACCTCATCTAGCCCACACTTCCTCAGCTTCCTAATGAGAATGTTATGGGAGACAGTGTCAAAAGCCTTGCTAAAGTCAGGGTAGATGACATCTACGGCTCTCCCCTCATCCAGCCAACCAGTTATAACATCATAGAAGGCTATCAAATTGGTCAAGCATGATTTACCCTTGGTAAATCCGTGTTGACCACTTTCAATAACTTCCTGTTCTTCAGTGTATTTGGAGACGACATCCAGAATGAGTCGCTCCATTACCTTCCCAGGGACCGATGTGAGACTAACCAGTCTGTAGTTCCCTGAGCAATCTCTTCTTACTGTCTTTACCTCCAGTGGCCAAGCTGAGTTCTGACTGAGCTTTGGCCCTTCTAATTTTCCCCCTACATAGCTTTGTTATATTTTGATAATCCTCATAAGTTGCCAACCCCCTTTTCCAGAGAATGTAAGCTTTCCTTCCTCACCAAGCTGAACTGGAAAAACAATCCTTCATGCCTTTTTTGAAGATTGGAGTGATGTCGGCCTTCCTCCAGTCCTCAGGCACCTCTCCTGTTCCCCATGACCTTTCAAAGATGATGGAGAGTGCTCTAGCAATAACATCTGCCAGCTCTCTCAGCACTCGCAGTTGCATTCTGTCAGGGCTCATGGACTTATGAATGTCCAGCTTGGCCAAGTGGTCTCTGACCTGGTCCTCCTCAACTGAGGGAAAATCTTCCTCTCTCCAGATCTTCCCCCTTGCCTCCAGGGTATGGGATGCGTGAGAGACAGCTTTAGCAGTGAAGACCGAAGAAAAGAAGGCATTCAGTAACTCTGCCTTCTCTGTGTCTTCCACCACTAGGGCACCCGTCTCATTCATCAGTGGGCCTATATTTTCCCTAGTCTTCCTTTTTCTATTGATATACTGAAAGAATCTCTTCTTATTGTCTTTACCTGCAGTGGCCAAGCTGAGTTCTGATTGAGCTTTGGCCCTTCTAATTTTCCCCCTACATAGCTTTGTTATATCTTGATAATCCTCATAAGATGCCAACCCCCTTTTCCAGAGAATGTAAGCTTTCCTTCCTCACCAAGCTGAACTGGAAAAACAATGCACATCTCTCATATAACTTCTCCAGGTTTTATTAGCTCCTTTATTTTCTCTGTGGTGTGATTTAGCACAAGACAATGTAGCATACACCCTCTTGAGATACATGAATGTGTGGAAATTTGTGCAGAAGTATGCAAAGATAACAGATATTAACAGTTTTCTTTGAACTACAGTCCATCCACAAAAGCCTTGCAGAAATTCTCCCATGGAAAGAGAGAATTTCTTCCCAGAATGGTCCCTACCTGTTTAGGTGAGATTTTATTTCTGCCTTTTCCCTCCAATATAGGAGGTGCAGAGGAACCCCATGTTGCTGTGACAGTTAGCTGCTACATATTTCACCAAGACTCTGGTATCGGTGGTAGAACTTCACACACCTAAGTGATACATTTAAAGTTCTGTCCCCAAGAATCACGGTTCTCCATTTGACTCCTTGACTTTCTCCTGTCCTGGCTCCCATGCACTCACCTCTCCTGTCTTAAGAGAAGTTTAATGTTTCCTGTGAATTTTCTTCAAACAAAGAGTCCATTATTCAATCCAGTGCACCCAGATGTTCCAGTTGGACTCTGGGAGGGGGTGGGGGGTGAAGAGGAAGCGAGAATCAGAAACAGTAAAACTTTCATAAATGGCTGTTCTGTTGTTATGTCTTTTGAAAACGGAGTATGTGCCCGCTGTGTTCCATAAACACATGCATTGCATTAGGTACAAGCCAACGCATTTCATTCAAGCACATCTAAATATTAGAGGGAAACCAGCACAAGGAGTTATGGTTGCAGGGGAAAATTAGGGGGAAGAAGAAAGAGTTCTGCCTAGTTGAGTGCGTAATAACTTGATTGGTAGACATTTATAGGGTAATGCTGAAAGAGCAAACAAATGTAAGTCATCTAATTAGGAAATTGAGAAAAAAATATGAATAAATGAAAGAGGAACTGAAGAAGATGTATACAGCAACAGCTGTAAAAGTGTCTGTTGAATTGCTCTTCATAATGAAGAAAGGGCAGCACAGTATCATATTTACACAAGGTTTCTCTCAAGTTACAGAATGCAATAGTTGTGCCAGTGTAAAACTGGGAATTATGTTAGTGTTTGGCATGCTTTGTGCAAAAGTTCTGAGCAGATGTTTGTAATAGTTTGTCATTAGTGGATGTATAGCCCTTTCTTATAAAATTATGATGTTATGCTCACCCGCAATGAATTCAAATAAAATGTATCGGTCAGCGTATGTGTGTATGCTACCATATTAATAATAATTTACAGGATGATAGAGATTGTTTCAGCTGCCTAATTCAATACGGGAAGTCAGTGAGATCATAAATCATGGAACAAATTATCTTTTATCTTAAAAGAGAGTGAAAACACTGCTGTTAGATTTATGTGAATGGACATATACTCTTGCACCTAGCTGTTCTGAAAGCAAATTAGCCAAACAGTTTTCCGTACAGATGCATTTGAATTTTCAGATCAATAGTTACAACAGCATTTATACTTTTTAGGGGTCCATCTTCATTTTTTGCCATTGTGTCACTCATTAAAGAAATAGATTATTTTAAAACCCTTTAAATTCCAATATTATTTTATTCTAAATTAATTGCTTGGCTCGTAGACTTTAAAGTTCGCGTACATAAGCAATTTCAGTAGCTTGAAAAGTAATCGCACCTCACCTCAGCTGTAGCAATTGTCCATGTGCACATAATTTAATCTTCTATTCAGCTAAGCCTTGTTGTATTAACTCACTTTTACCATGCATATATGCAGATAATTGCTGTGACTCAACTGACACTCAGTAACTGGGTAAGCAGCAGTAACCTGATCATCTGCTTGAGTCCTTTTACTTTTAAATTACTGTTTTAAAACAGACCTAACAAAGTTTCTCGTTTCTTTTGCTTTTTAAAAATACCTTTTCTTTTTTTGATTGGGCATGGATCCATTTTTTTTTTTTTCGTGTGGTTGGATCAGCCAGGTTCTGCACATTACTTTGGGGCCACAAAGTGAGAGGGGTTACAAAGACCTGTGTCCACAGCTGCGGCTCGCACTGCTGTGAAAAGAGAAGTCAAAACTCCTTCTCTGTCAGAGACACGGGGAGCGAGAGCACTCATCAACGAGCTCAGCACAGACGAGCACTTTGGAGCCACGAAACAATCTCCTGCCCACATGGGAGTCTGCAGGAAAGGGTGGGAGGTTGACGGCTTTTTGGATCTGGCCCCATTTCATCTTAATCTGCTCTGGCTCCTGATCTTTTCAAAGTCTCCCCATTGTGCGTGTGATTTCTGCTAAACACGCAGAGAAATTTTTAAGATCAAGACCATATGATATAGCAAGATTAATCTACCCTTTGGCCTTCACCTCTCCCTCCCACTGGGGGAGAGGTTTGGTTCTGCTAATTTGTCATGTTACTTTTTTTTTCTCCTGCCATCATTTTTTTCCTCCTCATGGTTCACCTAAATTGGGGGTTTTGGCCCAAACGTGCTCAACATATAATGAAGATAAATAGAATTCTTCATGTCCACTACATGAATTTTGAAGACATCATTGTTTATTTCACCCAGTTTTAACATGGAGAATTTGTAAGTTTTTTCACTTTTATTATATATTGTAGCTGAGTGAATCCCTGTAGGTCTGTGAAGCAGATGTGTTAGTACAGCCGGTATAACAGCTTCATTCCTTCCCTCATCTTCTGCAATGCAGTCAAGTTTCGAATTGTTATGATATGCAGTAATTAAATATGAATAAATAAAACATCACCAGATAATGAAGCTGCAGTCCCCTCTGTCATGTTAAATCATTGATGAGGTGCCTGTGAGTAGGAACTGTGGCTGATGATGTCTTCTGCCTCGAAGTCTCTGATTAGTTTTGGGAGCATTTGTGTAAATTTTTGCGTTGTCTTTGCATCAATAGCCAGAAAAAAATCTTTTGCCTCAATAAAATATATATGGATCATTATATCCTCCTGTCTCATCAATCCATTCCTTTCATGTCTTCCGACACCTGAATAATAACTGGAAGTGGACCAATTTTGCAGATAACAACTATGTAATTCAGCTGTGTTACCTAGTTAGGTATCAGTATGTAATTTGCCGGCGTGTTAGAATAAAGAGTTAGGGGGTTGGGAATAGACGAAGAGTACCTCTATTTATCTATTTCTGTTTTTAAAGTCATATTTACCCCATAAAAATATTAATTTCAATGCAGGGATGGAAGAAATAATGAGCAAAATAAAAATCATTCTTTGCATTTGTTTGTTTCAAAGCAACCCAGCTGTTTTTTAGATCTTACAAATCCTACTCTGCTGGAAATAAGGTATGAATTCAGTATTCATGCTCTTCTGAAAACTCCTGTCCCCATAATGGCTTTCAACACATCTAAAACATTACGTCTGTATCTATATGTATTACTCTTATAGATACAAATATCTCAGATTTATAATACTTAATTTCAGACTGTAGAGGCTTAATTTCAGACTCTACTGTTTGCACTGTATTCCTCTCTCCCGTGAGAGGGCCATAGAATATCTAGCTTATAAACTACGAGAAAGCGGTCATTTGGGTTCATCAGATGTAAATATTAGGGGAAGGAGCTCCTCTTCGAGAAGGAAGGCAATTCATGCAGCAGATTGGCTACTTTAGAAGGTGCTGCTTGTTTGAAACGGTTCAGGACGCTGGAATGCTCCTGCTCTTCAGTGTTTTCAGTTGGTCACTTAAGATGTATAGCTCCTTCCATCAACCGTTCCTTGCTCCTGGCTTTAGACCTTAACTGCTGCAGAAACACCATTGTCCAGTCGCAATCTATAGGGTGATGGATTGAGACTGGACAACCAAAGTACTTGCGGGTTTGGTTTTCCATGTTCGCTTGTGATTTATCATTGCATTTGCACTGGTTTATCTTTATAATCTTTGTATCTTTTTTCCAATATTGCTTTATTGTTAGAATTATTTTTCCTTAAAGCAACGTCTCTGGTACTCTGCTTTTATATGATTGATGAACTGCACCTTCTGTCACATAAAGATAGCATGGAACATAATAATTAGGAAAGAAATTGGGCTGGGACTGATTATTTTTCTTCAGTACCATCACAGAAGTCCTGTTAATACTAGAGATGCCCAAGTGAGATTTAAATAAACCCTCTCACGCGGTCAAGGACTCTGCTGCAGCAGCACAGAAGTTAATATACACTAATTTACCTTTCTGAGCTCCGTTTTCATATAGCTGAGTTGCTACCGGTACTCAAGTTAAATCGTGGATGGTACCTCCAGATCTACACTGCAGTCACAAAGTAAACATGCCTGATTAAAACCCTCCCATTTGCTCACAGTACCCTTTCAGCGTAGGAAAACACTCCTGAGCTACACGATGGACTTTTGGCATCCGGAATTACCTTTTATCTCCACAGGTTTGCATGCAGGCACATGTAAATGTGGAGTAAGCAAACAAAGCCCAGCTTGTGGCACCTAAATAGAACCACATGCCGCAAACCTCAGCCAGCAACGCAGCTGCCAGCAGAGCTGCAGCGTGCACGCATCCCAGGAGCGATGTCAGCAGCTGCGAGCCCAACAACATTTCTGGCGGTGATGTTTCCCAGTTTAGGCCTGGCCACGCTTTACATCTCTTGCCCATCTGTTTGTTTTGCATTGTGTTACATCATCCCGATTGCAATATTTAAGCTATAAAATCATCGGGGGATCGTACAGAGGGGGAAGCTGCCTTGTGCAGGTCGCCTCAGGGAGAGCTTTCTATTCATAGGAGTTGGTGTCAGAGAAAGTGCAGAGGCTTTTTTTTTTGTGGGAGGAACAGACATATGGGAAGCCGGGACTGACACTGACAAAACCACGGGGAGGTTAGAAGAGAATTGGAAAGTTAAGGCGAGGATATTTTATCTTCAATATTTCTACCTTTCGGTAATAAAGTGGATTTGTGATGTTCTTGAAGAGCTTCCTGGGTTCCAGATACTGGTAGAATGGAAATCAGAAATTCTAGGGACTATATTTTATCATTGCCGTTGTTGCCTAATTCAGTGTCTGTGACTTTGAAGAACATTGCTGTATATGTGCTTAGGCTTACAAGAAAGAAGTCACATTTTCTCACAGAATGTCTAGAGGAAAATAGGCGTACGTCCTGTGAAAAAACATGGGTTTTAAATTAACTTAGTTTCAGCTGTGTTTAGAATTCTTGGTATTTGTTTTTTGAAAATATTCTTGTAAAACAAAAGTACATTGGAACTACTTTTCAGAGGAAATTGTCTTTTTGAGAATATTTATAGAATATAAGTTATTAAACATTGGCTTTGCATCAGGTCTTTACTGGCAGCTGTTCGTTATCTGTTCAGAAACAGCTTCTGAGTGTTGCCTCCCTTCCAAGACTAGGAATACTCTTTTAAATATTGAATAATCCCAAACTTCTAAATGCATGTTTTACAGAAGTAAGACTTTAAATAAAGAACATATCTGAGAAAATTGTGGCTGACTCACAAAGAATAATATGGCAGAACTTGTTAAATTAATTATTTTTTCATCTTTCATAGTTGCTACATGACTTCAACTCAAAAGCAGCCCAGTGTTTTGTCAACCCATATGACAGCCTGCTTCAAACACTTTGTAGAATTTTATCTTTATTTTTATAAAAATTAAAAATGGGTACGGCTCCACATTTGAATTTCTTCAGAATTAATGGAGGAGATGCAGGACTAGAGATGTTTCTTGGACATTACCTTGCAAAACAAAAAATTACGAGGGTCAAAGAATTAAAAAATTTAGATAGCCCTACGAAACATTCTTGTGTATTACATTGTTAGGCTTTTTTGTCGATCACATTAATGTGTCATGGAAGAAGGTCAACTCAAACTGGAATTGTCTAATAGGAACTAAATTTTGCAACCTAGTAGTGAAATAATTTTACCAAAAAAAAGACTCTAAAAACAACAATCCACAGAAGGGTTAGTTACTATCATAAATGATACCTGTAGTTTTATAAGGTAGTGTATAAATCATTACTTCCAACAATAACCTAACTGAATGTGTATAAATATAGTCAGATTGATACACATTTAGTATTCCTCCTGTCCCCTTTTGCCTTCCCACTGCTTGTTGATTATCATTTAAGCGTCAGCTGCGTATTAAGCTGTGGTCCTTTCTTCAAATGTTTACAGTACAGACAGCTTCAGAAGATGGTGTGGGCTAACATGTTTTCGGTTGGTTGGCTTTAATTTTCTTTTTCTTTATGACAGCTTTTCTTGAAGTGGGCTAGCAGGTGTGATTTTCTGTTTTCATTTTGTTTTTTTCATCTGGACATGCCTATATACTGGCTTAAGAATAGAAGATGTGCTTCTAGATTAGATTGAGTTGTGGAAGGTGTAGATGATAGAGTCGTGCCTCCTCAAGCACTTCTGGCATCACAGAATCAGTTTAGATCTGTCCAACTAGAGTAAAAAAGGATTTAATCCATGAAGTTGGTAAGAAACATCTCTTGGTATTAAGTTCCATCATTTGGAAATAATGTACATACATCTTAATGGTAGGGGAGAATATTATCCAACAAGCTTCTGAATTGTCCATGAAGGAGAAAGTCTACCTTTTTTGGGAGATATCAATTCTGCTAATGCCCTGCCAAGAGAAATTCTTAGAGCTAATCAGTCTAGCTTTTGAAGACAAATAAAAGATTTATATCTCAATAGTCACGCCACTCAGGAAATGATAATCCTTTTAATTCACCCATTAAGCAAGCACTTTTCCCTTGCTAAAATATTCTTGGACTTGCAGTCAGTTTTACATTAGAGTGCCTCTCTTCCTTCTACTTATCTTTCAGCTAAATCCAGACAGAAGTGCTGACAGTGAAAAAACTTTTGAGTACCTTCTATGAGTCATACTAGGAAGACTTAATCAAAAGAATCATAGAAGGGATCTGAGAGGTCCCAAGGGAGGACCTGCTGTACCTAAACTTACTTTACAGGTTTTTGGTTAACCTGTTTGCATGAAGTTGTAGTTAAGGAAATTCAACAAGTCCTCCACATAATCTATTCCAGTACTTTCTTATCTTTGTAGTTGAAAACGCATTTCCTCATGTCTGAATGAATCTACTGTTTAAAAACTTAAGATCAATCTTCTTTGTCCTATTTGTGATGCAACTAATAGTAGGATTATTTTTTCTACTTCTTGGCAGTCTATTGTACTATTAAGTATTGAAGGCTGCTATTTTGTCTCATCACTTGTCTTCTGAACTAAAGAACCTATTTGTGTTAGTTGTCCTTCATTGGTTATGTTTCCCAGACTTGTGGTCTTTCTTGGTTTTCTCTCAACCCTCTGAAGGTGAAAGCCTTGTTTCACAAACACAAAAGTGGATTTGTTGTGTTAGCTTACACTGTAGTAGCCCTGAAGAGAGCAGAATAGAATCACAGAATCACAGAATGGTTAGGGTTGGAAGGGACCTCTGGAGATCATCTAGTCCAACCCCCCTGCCAGAGCAGGGTCACCTACAGCACGTTGCACAGGACAGCGTCCAGGCGGGTTTTGAACGTCTCCAGAGTGGGAGACTCCACCACCTCTCTGGGCAGCCTGTTCCAGTGCTCCACTACCCTCAAAGTAAAGAAGTTCCTTCTCATGTTAAGATGGAACTTCCTATGTTCAAGTTTATGCCCATTACCCTTCGTCCTATCACTGGGCACCACTGAAAAAAGACTGTTCCCATCCCCCTGGCATCCTCCCGTTAAGTATTTATAAGTATTAATAAGATCCCCCCTCAATCTTCTTTTCTCTAGACTAAAGAGACCCAAGTCCCTAAGCCTTTCTCCATAGGAGAGATGTTCCAATCCCCTAATCATCTTCGTTGCCCTTTGCTGGACCCTCTCCAGCAGTTCCCTGTCCTTCTTGAACTGGGGGGCCCAGAACTGGATGCAGTACTCCAGATGCAGCCTCACCAGGGCAGAGTAGAGGGGGAGGATGGGCTCCCTCGACCTGCTGGCCATTCAGGTGTATTCCATAGAGTGCTCCTGTTCATACCAGCAGGATGATGATTCCTTTTGCTGCATAAGGTTACTTCAGATTCAGCATGTGATCCACTGCAAAATTTATGTCCCTCTTTGCAAACTGCTATTTAGCATTTATGCAACTGATCCTTGTAGGTGAGTGGCTTCTACCTTTTTTCTGTTGCTTATTCTTTCCTGGTTGTAGTACTTTGGACTTGTTGAGTTTTATCTGTTTTTTTCTAATGAATTCTCCTGTTTTCAGGATTCTTCTAAATACCATTTATGTTCTTCTACAATGCCTTCAGCTTTACTTATGGTAGTGTCATCTCCACATTTAAAATGCATACTCGGCTTATTAATAAAAATATTGAAGAAACAAAACTCTGGTGAGCTCCTCAGCTCCTTCTCTTCTAGTTTGACATTGGTAACAACTCTGGTTTGTTTTTTCAATACCCATCTTTAAAGTAGTTTCTGTAGATGCTATTTTCCTAAGTTGTGGCTTGAGCTTCAAAATGCTGATTAGAAAAGTTTATCATCTCTACTCTCCTCCCCTGTTATCCTGTCATAGGAAGGCTACTTTGACACAGCTAGTTCTTGATAAAACAATTTAGAGTATTATACATAGTTTTGATATCTTCTAAGCTTCAAATGTTTGTTTCCTTTATTGTTTGCTATTGTCACAGAATCACAGAATGGTTGAGGTTGGAAGGGACCTCTGGAGGTCATCTGGTCCAACCCTCCTGCTAGAACAGGGCCACCTGGAGCCAGCCATCCTGTCTAAGCAGCTTTTGAATAGCCACAAGGCTGGAAACACCACCACTTCTCTGGGCAACTGCGCTAGTGCTTGGGCACCCTTACAATGAAAAAGTGTTTCCTTATGTTCAGAGGGAACCTCCTGTTTTTCAGTTAGTGCCCATTGCCTCTGGTCTTGCCACAAGGGAAAAAAGAGCCTGGCTCTGTCTTCTTCATCGCCTTCCTTTGGATAATTTTTTTCCAGAATCTCAAGTTAGGCTGACTGTTCTGCAACTCCCAGTTTTCTGCTTTATCCCATTTTTAAAGATCAGCACTTGCTTTTACTTTTTTGAGTCTCTTGGATCTTTACTTGTCCTTCACAATTCTTAAAAAATAGTATGTGGTAGCTCAGAGATTGTCTCAGGTGTATCCCTAAATATTCTTCACATCTAGCTAATTTGCAAATGTTATCTAAGGAGTCTGTCTAACCTGTTCTTTTCTTAGTGTGTCTTGTCTTCTAATCTTGCTGTTGCTAAAAGTTATGTTATCTGCCTGATTGCAGTTAGTCTTTTTAATGCAAATTGAAACAAACAAAAAAGTTAAACAGTTGGCTTCTCATATTCATCAGCTTTTAATGGATAGCTTATATTTGTATATCCTTTTTTTTGGTGCAAGACTCTGTGCTAATCTAACCAATTAGCTGTGTAAGGGCCCTGGGAATTTGGTTTGTGCTTAACCGTTTTGACTATAATCTTTATCCCAATATACACTATTTTGTTTCTTTGAAGAAAAAAATGGCTTTTAAAACTTAATACTGCGCAATAAAGTTGTTAGACTGATAATTGCATTATAAATATGCAGATTTACTTGAGAACAAGCATCAAAGCAGAAATAAATAGGACATTCGGTTTAAATACATATTTTCTCCCTCACCACAAATCAGTTACACGGAAAAATCTGTAACTTCAGGAGACTTGGTTAAAATGTGTTAAAAGTTAACTGTTTTCAATGGTTGTTTCTCAGTAATACCTTTAGCTGATGCTTTCCATGTGAAACCAATGTTCTGCAAATGGGAACTTTTTACTTTTCTAACTGTGGAGCTTGGAACCTTCCAAAAGAGTCATTTGAAATGGAAGACAGCTGAAAACAAGTGATATTCTTCAGACAGCAAGTAGGAGTACCGAAAACCCAGAATTTGTTGGACTGCAACGTTGTCACTTCTCTTAGGCTAGAATAAAAGAAAAAAAATATGATGGAATGCCTGTGTACTTGATACTTAGGATGATGTTAATATTTACCATATGGATTGAATAGGAGGTCTGTTTATTCTCAAAGTAAAGAGCAAGATGATTTTAATAGGTAATATGACAAGTATTACCTCTTTTTGCTGAAAAGGAAAGCAAGCCATTGATCTTGCTGAACAGAAAAGTTAAGAACTAATGACTTTGCACCATCTTCTCATTTCATCCCTAATTGCACGAATAAAGCAATGCCAAGAAAAATGCCATCCAAATTGTGCAGATAAAGGCACTTTAGTGATGAATTTTTCCCCTGACTTCACCAGGGGTATTTGAGGGATATCTGCAGTTACAACACATGCCCAATAAACAAGCTTTCGTCACAGAAAGAAAATGAAAGCCATAAGCAAAGACAGGACACATTTCTTTGTTTCATGAAGAATAGTGCTGAGACCATGAATAAAACTAATACAGTTGATTTCAGTTGTAATCAGTTGTGTCATCTTAACCATTTCCAGTTAAAAGTAACCCTCTGATATTTTGGTCAGTGCAGCCAGTGTGTTAAACCTGCAGAAGTATGGAGAAGGTTCTGAATATAGGGGCAAACTAATGAACACTTATATCAGCATTGGAACAGCTTGGGTGAAGTGCATTGAGCAAACAGTGATAATTAAAAGCTCTGGAAGTGAGCAGAGTACGTGGTAAGACACACAAGACATGTTAAAGGTTACATGTGTGCTAGTGATGTTTTGCTAATGACAAAATTCCTATTTCAACTCGGTGTTCAAGTTCCTTAAAAATAATTTCTGATGATGCTATTTCAGTTTCGGAAATTAATATTTTACACATGCAAATTCATTAACATGGAAATATTTCGGATTCATTTAGGCAGGCAGGTTTTGAAGAAGGCTTCTAATTTTGGCTGCCTACAAATGCAGAGTTGGAAAATAATTAGATATTGTGCCTTGTCAGAGAAGCTGTTGCAGCGATGAAAAATGTTTTTAACTCCTTCTTGTCACTGCTGCAGGTGGAATTTTTCATGATAGCAGATTCTTTCTCTGTTGAAAAGTAAAATTTAACATGATAGTGTTTGTGTAGCCAAAATATTAACACTGAAGTTTACATGAGATGGTTCTGACAAAAAGGCTAGCACTTGGAGAAGGCAAGAAGATAAAATCTACTCATACACAGTAAGATCATGAAATACAGCAAAAATCTTGCATTACTCTTTATATTGAGTAAAAGAGCCCATCCACATACTGTTTCTAATTAGGGTATGTTCACCGGTACTCAAAACCTATCATTTAATTCTGGTTGTTCATGAGTTAGATTAATCTTTTCTAACTTACAGGTTCCTAAGATAGGTCACAGAAATGAAGGTGTTCCGTTGACAGTCGAAGTACCATGGGGCATAGTTCATACGTACGCATATTTTTAGCTACCTTGTACTAGATGAGTTCAGTCCTCCCAACAGTGTGTTTAACTTACGTAGGCAGGAACATGTTTGAAGATAAAGTAGGAAATACTTGAAGCGACATCTTGATTATACATAAAAACAATCTATTTACCTTTTTAGAAGAACTTTCTGGGTGACTTCACTGAATTTAGAAACAAATGAGGACTTTGAAAGTTGCACAGTAGAAGAGAATGAGATATTAGTGATGATACAAGAATTCATGAATACCTTCTTTATTTCTAACTTACAAGGCATTTTTCTAGGAGCGCATACATCTGAAATCATTCTTGGGTTGAGTGAAGCTATTTGTGTTCCTAAGAGCTCGCAAAATTCTCTATTTCATTGATTTGCAATAGGCATAGATGGCTGTAATTGTTTGCATTTTATTGTATGTAGCTTTTTGCCTTGTCAGTGAATACTTATCCCAGTTTCAGAATTAGAGAATGATTTTTTACACGAAAGAAAATCTAGCTTTTTCTATATTTTATACCCCAGTCAAACCACGTTTCTTGGCAGAAAAAAAAAAAAAATAAAAAGGAGAATTTAGGTATTTGCTACCACGAATATTTGGCACACAGTTGAAGTATACAAACTATCTAATCTTTATCATGAGTGGGTGACTAGTTACTAGTAAGAAATCAAATCAGAAGATAAGATGTCTCAAAAAAGCATTCATTTACAGTGACAGATAGCTTAATGCATGGGATAAAACTTGAGGATTTTGTATTCTACACATACATCACTCCCCATCTGTATCAGGAACACATTGAATGGGAAGACATGCAGAACAAAATTGAAGTAGGCACGACCATGACGGTAGAAGATTTGAAATTACTTAAACCTCTGTGAAGCACCCTATATCCCTTTCGTTTCTGGAAACTGTATGATAGTTACCCTTTTGAACATGTTGTAATTACAAGTCATAGCTGCCGGTGATCGATCAGGTGGGTTGGGTGAGTTGTAGTGTGTATCAATGCCACTAGGAAGGATGGTGCCATTTCTCTTTTGCTGGAGAGAATGAAACTTAGTTCCACAAACAGAAGATTACTGGTTTTAAGTGAAGGCATGAATGCAACTGAAAAGTAAAATCTTATTAGCTGCATTAAGAATTAGCAACATGGAACAAATTAGTCTTAACATTAAAAACTAAAATCGGTACTGCATTTGGGGTAATGATCTACTGATTGGCCTGAGGACATGGCTAGTGAAGCTAATGTCTTTAAGCAGTAGTAAAAGGTACCAGCCTAAGGCTTACAGTAAAGTGGCTTACCAACAACCACAGACATCCTTGATCCTCCCTCCTTGCTTATCTGTAGGATACAGCTGTTGCTGAAAAAGACGTTAAACATTCTCATCTTAGAGAAACAGGTTGGCAGGGATACCAAAAAAATAAATATCTATCCCCTACACACAGACCTCAAAAAAGTGCAAAAGACAGAGAGAGTGATATTTTAGCCCAGAAAGAACTCATGAAGGCCATACTGTCAACTTCTGAGTAGTTGACAAGTAAGCCTTTTTGATCTCCTGGTAATTTAGATAACTTTTCAGAGTCTTCTCTAGAAATGCGTTAAATTTGCTCATTTTATGACACATTTATTGCAGATTAGTTACTCTCTGCTGCTTTCTTGCCATTGTAAAATCTAATGAACATAGAAGCTAATGAAACATTTTGGAAATGGAACATCACAGAGCTGGAGACTGGAGGCGTTATGATTCTGCATGTTAGCATCCCTTAATTACCTCATGCTTACATTTTATACATTTGACACAAGGAAGAATCAAGAGCTCACAGGTAAATATGTTGGGGTTCCTCCTAGTTGTAGCAGTTCCTACTGATCATTGACACCACCATGCTTTCTCAGGAACTTTGTGTTCCCTATCTTGTCCCTACAGGGTCTCAGTGATGTAAAATCGTAGCCATGGGATATTTCCTCTTTTTTTTTTTCTTAGCCTTATTGTTGTTAATGTCCGTTAAATACCTCAGACCTCTGTGGTAATATTCCATGCTATAAAGGGATTGCAGTGTTACATTGTTAGTCTCGCTGCTGATAGTCTGTGCTCCTCTCTCCTACTTTGTAGTTCTCTCTGTATTTATACAATAGAACATCTTACTGCAAGATGTTTTGGCTGGAAAAACATTCTTATTTATCCAGTATTCTGAGTTGGAAAGCAATAAAGCCTGTGATCAGACCTTAAAGTTGACCTTCTTTTGCTTCACGTTACCATGGGTATCATAATTTTGTTCCTTTAATCTTAGTCAGTCGATGGCGAGAGGAAGGACTGGAGCTTCGTGATACATTTCTTTCCTCACTGAAAATACTATAGAAACACCTGGTGTTTCTTCTTGGCTGAGCATGCCCACGTGAGTGAGAAAGGCAGTATAACTCTCTTCTGTCAGGAGTTCAGATCTATTTCTGACACAGTTTTGGCATCAAAAGAAAATCAGGGGAAAAAATGCTCTTCTATTTCATGGCTTACTAAGGACCCATTGGATAGTTATCAGAATACTGTTGATAAGGAGAAGATATGTATTTATTTCCTTAACAATATAGATTCTGTGTAGAAAATGCAGTTTCAAAAAACACACATTTTTGTTTTGTTTTCCCTTACTCTTTACGTACACATAGTTTTCCTACAGCAGCAGGCACATTATGGTAGTGTCTTAGAGGAGACAAGCAGTGGTTGTGTGGTTACTGAGTGGGATCTTTGCCTGTAGTAAAATTTTAGTTTCCAAACTAAATGTGACAACAGAATTGCATACATAAACTGTTCATGGGAGCTGAGACCTATTTGCAACAAGCAGCATGGTTACATTCTCCCCGTGGCTGGAAATCCTTTTAGGCTCTATAACTAGTCTTGCCACAGTCTTTGAAGGCATGAGTTGCCTGACCCTGGTGAGCACAGCACTGAAGGCTTGCCCACATGGTTCTCCACAGGCCATGCTGCAACCCATGTCATTTATTAATAAACTCATAAACCCATAAGAAATGTGGCACTTGACAAAATTTACCTTGGGGTTCACAGTGGTGTTTGATCAGAGGGAGTATATGCTCATTTGATCGACGACCTTTTAAAACTTCACGACCTGCAAATTATTTTTGAGAGGGAAAAGAAAATTGTGCCAGAGAAGTTAATAACTGAGCTTAAAAGGGTTTGTACAAATGGAAAAATTGGGAAAGAGAGAAAATTTATGTGACAGAGACTAAAGAGAACAGAGAGTTGCCCTGACAGCAAAGAATGATAACAGCATCCAGGGCTGTATGAACAGGAACAGAGCCGGTAGAGACAGGGAAGTAATTAGTCCCCTCTACTCAGCACATGTGAGGCCACATCTGGAATACTGTGTCCAGTTTCAGGCCCACCAGTTCAAGGAAATAATCACTAAATTGGAGGCAGTTAGAAGAGGACCTTCACAACAGTGGGAGGCTGGAGCACTTGCTCTGTGAGGAGAGGCTGATGGAACTGGGCTTGTTCAGCCTGGAGAAGAGATGGCTTCAAAGGGACCTGCCAGCAACCCCCAGTGCCAATGGGGCAGCAACTTTTCTCCATCAAGAAGATGGAGTCAGGCTCCTCACAGTGGTGCGTGGTAGGAGGGTGAGAGATGATAGGTATAAATTGAAACAAGAGATTCAGATTGGATATAAAGAAAAAAACTTTCACTGTGATGGCAGTCAGGCACCAGAATGGGTTTACCTAGGGAGGTTCTGTAGTCTCCATCCTTGCAGATTCTCCAGAAACAACTGGACAAAGCCCTGAGTATCACAGAATTTCAGAGTGATTGAGGTTGGAAGGGACCTCTAGAAGGCATCTGATCCAGCTCCCCTGCTCAAGTAGGGTCACGTACAGCAGGTTGTCCAGCACCACATCTAGACCGCTTTTGAATGTCTCCAAGGATGGAGATTCCACAACCTCTCTGGGCAACCAGTTCTAGTGTCCAGTCACCCTCACAGTGAAAAAATTCAGACAGAAGCTCCTGTATTTCAGTTTATACTTGTTGCCTCTTGTCCTGTCACTGGACACTGCTGAAAAGAGCCTGGCTCTGTCTGCTTTGCACCCTCCCTTAAGGTATTTATATACATTGATAAGATTCCCCCTGAGCCTTCTCTTCTTTAGGCTGAACAGTCCCTGATTCCTCAGCTTTTCCTCATATGAGAGATGCTGCAGTCACTTAATCATCTTAATGGCCCTTTGCTGGACTCTTTCCAGTATGTCCACGTGGCTGGGGAGCCCAGAACTGGACATAGCACTACAGGTGTGGCCTCACCAGTTCTGAGCAGAGGGAAGGATCGCCTCCCTTGACCTGCTTGCAATACTCCTCCTAATGCAGTCCAGGATACCATTTGTCTTCTTTGCAGCAAGAGTGCATTGCTGGCCTACGATCATTTTTTTGTCTGCTAGGACACTCTTGGTCCCTTTCTGCCAAGCAGCTTTCCAGCTGGGTGACCCCTAGCATATATTGGTGCGTGGGGTTGTTTCTCCTCAGGTGCAGTACTTTGGACTTCTCCTTGTTGAACTTCATGAGGTTCCTGTCAGCCCATTTCTCCAGCACGTTGAGGTCCCTGTGGGTGGCAACACAACCCTCTGGTGTATCAGCTACTCCTCGTAGTTTTATGACATCAGCAAACTTGCTGAGGGCACACTGCTCCATTATCCAAATCATTAATGAAGATGTTGAACAGGACTAGTCCCAGTGTCGACCCCTGGGGTACACTGCTAGTTACTGGCCTCCAACTAGCTTTCATGGCACTGATCATCACTCTGGGTGCAGCCATTGAGTTTTCAATCCACCTTGCTGTCTGCTCATCAAGCCCATACATCAACAAGTTGTCTATGAGAATCTTATGGGAGGCAGCATTGAAAGACTCATTGAAGTCCAGATAGACACTATCTGCTGCCCTCCCCTCATCTACCAAGCCAGTCATTTCATTGCAGAAGGTTATCAAGTTGGTCAAGCATGATCTCCCCCAGTGAATCCATGCTGACTACTTCTGAGGTTACCTGTCCCTGCTTCCATTTTTTTTATACTTCCTTTTTATGTCTGAGTTTTGCCAGTAGCTCCTTGTTCATCCATTCAGACCTCCTGGCATTTTTGCCCAACTTCCTGCTTGCTGAGATGGACTGTTCTGGAGCTTGGAGGAGGCAATCCTTGAATATTAATCAGCTTTCTTGGGTCCATCTTCCTTCCAAGGCCTTATCCAATGGGACTCTTCCAAGAAGATTCTTGAAGAATCCAGAGTCTGCTCTCATGAAATTCAGAGTTGTGATACTGCTTTTTGCCCTGCTCCATCCTCTCACAATCCCGAACTCCTCTATCTCATGGTCACTGCAGGCAAGGCTGCCTTCAGCCTTCACATCCCCAGTGAGCCCATCCTTTTTTGTGAGTGTGAGCAGAGCATTTCTGCTTGCTGGTTTCTCTGTCACTTGGATCAAGAAGTTGTCACTGATGGTCTCCAGTATCCTCCTGGACTGTTTATGCCCTGCTGTGTTATTCCTTAGGTTGGTTGAAGTGTCCTCCAAGTGGACCAGGATTGTAAATGTGAGGCTACTTCTAGCTTTGAGCGGGAAATTGGACTAGAGATCTTCTCATGTCCAACCCAGATCATCTTATGATCTTGTAATGATTGCTCATTTCTCAAATTATCATATGAACATATGATCAGCTGTCTTTCTGCTCCAGTGGTGGAGCTTTCATGTACAGCTAGCTGCGAGAGGTGGCTTCCTCATGGGATAATATGCCACTAGTATAGGTATACTCAAATAATAGTTCATGGTCTATACATAGCCCATCAGAACAATTTGCAGACTACTCCTAACATCACCCTTTCTAAGGAGCCTATCAGTAGTGAAGGGTGGTCAAATGTCCTGCTGGGTGCAGCCAGCTGCCAACCTGCCTCCTCCTCAGAAACAGTACTACCCCTCCATAGCACGTGAGCAGGAGCACTTCTTGCTGGGAGAGAAGGAAGATGATGACAAGATGCAGTTAGCCTTTGTAGTTCAGGTCACTCACACTGTCCTTGTCCATGTGTGACAAATCCCAGATGAAGAAGAATAACCTTTTACTAATTATTTTCTTCTAATTTCTGAACATGTTGCGTGAAATGATATAAGGGCTGTCTTGAGTATTGTCCTAGACAGCTTTGTATCAGAAGGATAGAAAAATAACCTGGACCTGCATTTAGTTGCCCCTCCTTTCCTTTCGTACCTCGTTCTGCCTGCTCCTTTCTAACACTATGAGGGGAAACACGCGTTCAAACGCAGTCTTATCTCTAACCTCATTCTGACTGTGGGTGCTTATAAGATTCAATACTCATTCAGAGAAGTTGAATGACTATTAATACTTGTAATAAGTTGAGAGTTCAGGTTTAGTGGCTAGCCTGAACTGCAAGAGAGGGATGTATACAGATTTTTTCTTTACATGTTGGAAACAGGAAACTTTTTACATGGTAAAGTATATTACAGAAAGTAGCTGGCTGTTTTCTTCATGGACTCTTAGGTTTTTCTACTAAGCAAATGATTTTATCTGATTCCTGTAAATGGGGCCCACACTGGGATTATGTCATAGTTTTACAAGGTCAAACGAGTTGGCTGTTTGGTGTTTGGTCATTTTAAATCCTTGTTTACAAGAAAGGTAAAGAACTGGCTTGCATTTGGCATGTATAAATGGTTTCTGGAGGAGTTTATGCTACTATATCAATGCGAGGTTCTTGCTGTAGGTACCTAGTGGAATCTAATTGAAAGTTTTCATCTGATTCCTCCTGTTATCAGTTGATAATTTCCTCTTACAACAGAGTAAATGTTTTTCTCCATTTCCACTCATTGTTCAGTATAAAATGAGAATAGTCATCAATGAATCACATAATATGTCAACAGAAACAAACTAGCTACTATTGGGCATTAGGAAGGTGGGAGAGTTTGGGAAGAAAAGCTTTGGGAAGAAAAGCTTTGGGAAGACCAAGGCATTTCTCTGGTCCTCTCAGCTGTGCTGGATGTTCCCTCAGCAACACATCAGTTCTTGCTTCCATTTCCTTCAACAGCTTGTCGAAAGACAAACAGTTAGGGCAGCCAAGAGAAATACACTTCATGACATCATTCTCTGGTGGATATGTTTAAGTTAATTAGTTATGCTCAATTTTATTTCTTTGTTCTCTAATCTGTCTAAACTATGTTACAGGCTCCACTGATCATCTGTGAAGACTAAATAATGTGCAGGCTTGTACATGGTATCTTCTGACTAGGGAGAGAAAATTCTTGTTTATTTCTCTTAACCTATATTGAGGAACCTTAACCGTGGGAAGAAAAATGGGGAACAGGTCTGATACAGAGCTAAATGTTTACTGATGTATTTTTAAACAAGTGAAATATACTGACATCGTCAGGTGAAGACAGTGTAAACATTGCTGCAGACTTCTAATTGTATATTGGCTAAGAAGTGGGAATTTTTTTTTTTTTCCCCTGACTGTAGAATATGTCTGGTGATTAATTTCATATCCTTTATGAGTGCAAGACATCAGCATTATGCACACTAAGTTCTTTCATCCTCAGGCCAAGAACCATTTTGCAGGCGTAATGCAAGAATGCCTACAGAGCTGTGTGGGTGTATATAAACTCTAACCTGAACATCTTGCAGTGTTCTCAAGTGGGAGGGTAATTTTGCCTCTTCATTGATTTTACTGATGTCTCTTATGAGCAAGTAGTGCCATTTCCCTCAACCTGTGATGAATCGCGTGTGCTATACAATGTGGGCTGTTGCTCACCAGAGGATTAAGCAGGAGCAACAAACCTGCTTCACTTTCTTCAAACCTTTCATGAGTGACAGACACCTGCGTCATCTTACACCGTCTTAACATTTTGATATATAAAAGCAGCCTTCCAGTTCTTCTAGAGGAGACTGCCTGGGTTGACAAAAATGCTTACAATGCATTTGGATTGTTTACAAAAATACCCCACTGCATTACTTGTGCTGAAATCTTCAAAAGCAAATAAATTTTATGTGTAGTCTCAGCACTGTTAAATTAAGCTTTCCTAAGTACCTTCAGTAACCATGGTATCTAGAAGTCTGGATTACTGCAGCAGTTCTTTGTCTGGGATGTGGTACATACTGTACTTGGATTTTAATGGAGGCATTTATACAGATTTTATATTTTCCCATAAAACTCCTCAAGATGAATGAAAACAAGCGTGGGCTAAATGTTTGTGCTTTTCAGTGCTCTTTCTGTTACAGAATCTTGCTGGCTTTCTTAATTGCTAACTTATGCAGTTTCTTTGTCTTTTAGAGTGTCGGGTGGTGAAATCCACTTCCTATACCAAAATAGCTTCGACTTCACGTAGGAGCACCACCAAGAGCCCGGGCCCATCCCGACGCAGCAAGTCTCCTGCTTCTACCAGCTCAGGTAAACCGAGCTAGAAATCATTCTTAACAACATCAACCAATCTGTTTCAATACAACTGGCAATGTGCTTAAAATTACACGGTTCTGTGGAAAGACATTGTATGTATGAAACAGTTGATAGTAACAATTGACTTGTTTTCTCAGTTGCATCTGAGATGAAGTGTCTTCCCAACAGAAAATAATCCTTCATTCATACTCTGGCATTACCACAGTTCATTTTACTTTATTTTCCGTGCTTCCTTTTGCTGCCAATACCTAAAGACTGACAAAAAGGTATTCTTTGTACTGGGGACTGAATAAGCACAATGCAGAAAGTAGTCCAAGTTACACAGCATAGGATCCGTGTCTGGAAAAGGTTGATTTCACCATCTTTTTTTTGTGTGTTTTGTTTCTGAGGGAGTTAAGAGGCAGCAGTGAGGAAAAGATAGGTTAAAGACAATGAGGATATTAAGGAAAGGGGGGCAGGGCAGAGAAAGAATGCAATTACAGATGTGAAAGTGAGGTGCAAAGATAGCTGAGAAAGAAATAAGTCAGAGTTGACCTAACAAGCCAGTGGAACAGGCTGGAGAAGACACAGCAAAAAGCTTTAAAAAGTTCTGTCTGAAGGGCCTTGCTTTGGCTGCCTTTGCAGCTGCTCCCACTAAATGGTCTATGACTAGTTCCCCCCTGCAGCTTTTTCCCAAACAAAGCAAATAAATAAACAAAAAAAGTGCATTAGATGATTTGCCAGTACTGGTGCCTGAAAATAAAAATAATACTTGGTGTGGGCCAGCTGAGGAGACCCAACCCACCATTTGCAGCATCAAATATGGATTTTGCAAGAGGCAAACTTTAGAGCTGTCTGAAAGCCACCTCACTCTTTCTGCCGTAAGTCTTCTGCCAACAGGGAAGTGATCATCATATGGAACCTGCATCCAGCACCGTTAAGGTCTTTATGGGGAGGTGGTGATCAGAATGGCCCGGGTGCTCCTAGGTGGTTTCAAAGAGAGGAGGCGTGGCCCAGCTGGAACTATATTTTTCACAAGAAGACTAAGATGAAGGAAAAAAGCATCCTTGCTCAGGGAATGAGGGAAGTGGGAGAGACACAATGAGAGACAGAGGCGTAGACGTGGGTAGCAGAGCTGGGAGAGACGTGGGTAGCAGAGCCTCCTACACACCCTAAGAACAGCTGAAATAGAGAAACCTGAAAAGAGGTAATGGGAAGAAGTATCAATTGTGAGGAACAAGCCCAGACTAGCTCCTTCTCGAACATATATTAAGTAGCTTTCTTTGTAGCTTGGTGGAACAGAGTTAAATTAAACTTTAGCAAGGGAGGCCCTGTTTGGTAGGTGTTATAGATTCCATTGTGGGGTGGGTTTTTTTTCTAATGAATATTATTAATTTGGGAGTACAGGTAATGGGCACTGAACTGTCTATGTTGGAATAACATATATTGTCCTGCTGTGCATAAAAAATGTTTCTGCCATGGGACTAGTAGCATTTTTGCCACAATGACTGTGCGATACCTTGTTTTGGTCCTGAGAGAAATAGTACAGTTTTTATTTAACATGCAGGAGAAATGTAAGTGAGTAAATCTTAATTTCCTGTAGTTCAGTTTTACAAGGGTCTGAGCAGAATACCATTACGTGTTCAATCGCTGCAAAAGATCAGGAGATTATTTTACAGCTTGTGGAAAAAAGGAATGTTTTCATTATGCCACAATAATAATGAATATATCATTAAATTTATAACAAGAAAAGAAAGAATTTAGTGGAAATATTAAACATGCAAACCATTTTGGATGGTGCTGTGCTAATGACAGATTTACCTATCTTAAAAGTATCTTAAATAACAACAATAAATTTACAGGATATAGGCACATACGAGTTTGTCAAAAGATTGTCCGTGACCTTTCCTATTTGACATGATCATTTGGACACTGTAATTAAGATTTTCTTAGAGAAAGACATTGGACAAAGCCCTACAGGAATGTGTAGGATGCTGACAGAACAGCCTGTCAACTGGTAGGAGCCTGGGTGAAGAACTGGCTGAAGGGCAAAGCTCAAAGTGTTGTAATGAATGGGGCAGCATCTGGATGGCGACCCATAACCAGTGGTGTTCCTCAGGGCTCAATTCTAGGGCCAGATCATTTTTATCAATGATTTGGATGCAGGCGTTGAAGGGACCATCAGCAAGTTTGCTGATGATACCAAACTGGGAGGAGCTGTTTACTCTCTGGAGGGACAAAATGCCTTGCAGAGGGATCTAGATAGATTAGAGCATTGGGGTATGGTTAATGAAATTAAATTTAACAAGTCCAAATGCAGGATTCTGCACCTGGGATAGAGTAATGCCAGGCACAAGTATAAATTGGGAAAGGAATGGCTGCAGAGCAGCTCTGGAGAAAGGGATCTGGGGGTGCTGGTTGACATCAGGCTCAGTCGGAGTCAGCAGTGTGCCCCGGCAGCCAAGAGGGCAAACTGCATCCTGGGGTGCATCGAACACAGCAAAACCAGCTGGGCAAAAGAGATGACTATCCCCGCTGCATTCAGCACTGGTGCAGCCTCCCCTTGAGTACTGCATGCAGTTCTGGGCCCCACAATTTCAGAAGGATGTGAAGGTCCCTGAATGTGTCCAGAGGAGGGCACAAAGCTGGTGAAAGGGATGGAGGACGTCTCCTATGAGGAGCAGCTGAGGACTCTGGGTTTGTCTTGTTTGAAGAAAAGGATGCTGAGGGGCGACCTCATTGCTCTCTACAGCTTCCTGAGGAGGGGAAGGGGAGAGGGAGGTGCTGATCTCGTCTGGGTATCCAGTGATAGGATGTGTGGGAATGGTTCAAAGCTGCACCAGGGGAGGTTTAGACTGGACATTAGGAAGCATTTCTTTACCAAGAGGGTGGTCAAACGCTGGAACAGGCTTCCTGGAGAGGTGTTTGATGCTTCATGTCTGTTAGCGTTTAAGAGGCATTTGGACAATGCCCTTAACAATATGCTTTAAGGCAGTTGGACTAGACAATCATTGTAGGTCCCTTCCAACTGAAATATCTCATTCCATTCCATTCCATTCCATTCCATTCCATTGTATTCTGTAACTTGTTACAGCTTAAGAAGGATAAACAATTGAAAATGCTTCTATACAAGTTACTTTTAGTGGGGCCAGTGGATCTGATTTGGCTGTCTGTGCCTCCTGTGTGTTCTTTCTGCAAATAGTGAAGTCAAATTGTGTCAATGTTGCAGGAAGCCTATTTCTAACCTTACGTATATAGAATCATAGAGTATTTTGGGTTGGAAGGGACCCTCAAGGGTCATGTTGTCCACCCCTCCTGCAATAGGCAGGGACATCTTCAACTAGATCAGGTTGCTCAGAGCCCCGTCCAACCTGACCTTGAATGTTTCCAGGGATGGGGCATCGACCACCTCTCTGGGCAACCTGTGCCAGTGTTTCACCACCCTCATCGTAAAAAATTTCTGCCTTTTATCTCATCTGAATCTACCCTCTTTCAGTTTAAAACCATTACCCCTTGTTCTATCGCATAAATATTTACATCAATATTACTGTCATAAAAAGAAGCAATATTGTTATGTGGACACTTGCCCTCAAGAATTGTTTTTAGATCACGTAAAACTAAAACCAATCAATGAATAGATTTTAAAAATACGCCATTTGATATTAGACACTGCATTAAAAAAACGACAGCGGAAAGAAAAGGAAACCCTAACTCTTAGATATTGTTAAACAAAAAACAAAGTTCTGCCATGAAATGCAGATGATATGTAAAAATTTTGCTATTCTGCCATCCCGTAGGCCTAAAATACTGCCTATTTATTGGAATTATGTAGTCATGACAGTAAGAGAATAGAGAAATTACCACCTAGTGCATATAAGAGCAGGTAATTTTTTCTGTGTTGTTGTTTCCATTAAACATCTCAGTATTAGTCTCCTGAATGACTAGTGCGTAAGTAGAAGTTATGCTTTTGTTATGATGTTGTTACTGCTAAGTGTATATATATATGTATTTTTTTATTCTATGCTTTTAAATTGCCTTCAGTTCATCTTTAAACTACTGTTAGTGATTTTTCTTTTATTAGGAATAAACATAAAAAATACTCTAGAAAAAGCAATAGATTCTTTGCTTAGATCTAAGGCAATATGTACACATTCCAAAAAGAAAGGTGTATCATTTTATGAAGAGTTGTATCATAAAAGAAAGTTGAGAAAAGCAGGGATGAAGGGCAGGCAGAAAGCATTATTGGCAGCGTGCCCTTGAGAAAAAGCAAAGCGAGCTGTATGGAGAAGAGCGCGTTGCTAATTAGAAAGAATCTGATTCCTCTTGTTTGATTCTTGCTGTGTTTTGAAAAATCTGCGCGGTCTTGCTACGCAAGAGGATCAGATGCCTGCTTCAGTTATCAATTCATGCCCCATCAAGATAATACACATGGGTAACTACATGGGCCAAAAAAGGAAAGTTGCATGGACAAAGACTATGTAAAAAAAATGTAAAAATCTCAAAGTTGGATGTTAAAACTGATAAAATCCTAAAATGAAGGGATATCCTTGAGTTACCCTTAATTATCTCCTGTATGCATCTATAGTATGGTACAGTCTTTAATGTAGGTATTCAACGTTATTTTTCTTCTCACCCAGCACAGGATAGCTGATCAGGATTCATCACTTTTAGAGTTAATGAAGGTATAGTCCTCAGGTCACTTCCCAATTGTTAGAGAAATGAATATGTAAATAAGGCTAGGACATGTAGACAGTCTGCTTTGGTTTAAGCACTTAAATACCATCCTCAAGAACTATTTCCCTTTTTTGACACAGATTTTCAAGTGGTAAGTGAATTACACCAAACTCTGGATTTAACTATATGTTTATAAATGCAATAAAGTCCGTGAGACCCTTGTTCTGAGCAAATAGTGATCTGGGGTGATGAACTTTCCCAAATTTGTCCCAACAGTTTCTGAAGTTGCTTAGAGAAATCAAAGGGATTATTTTGGGGAAATGGTTGGTTTGCTGGTTTTCTTTAATGTCTGTGTCTCATTTTTGCATCTCTAAGTTTGGAGCAATACCATTTTACCAAAAACGATGCTTTGAAGATAAATTCAGTAATGTTAACAAACAATGTATAGAAAAAATCCTGAAGACTCGTGCCCCTAATGTGTAGAGCGTTCTGTTTCAGTCTCACCTTGTCGTGGCAGCCCCTGACTGTGTGCAGGAGCAGGCAAAGGATCCTAAGTGTCCCCTCTCCTCGGCGAGCTGCCAGCCACTGCTCCAGGGAACCATTTCCCTCATCATCTCATCTGGTACTGGGGGCAAAGGCCTCTTAGTGACATTCCCAAAGTTCTTAGGTAATTTTCACCCTTTGGAGGTGCCTTTCTCTCTCCGTTGCCTGTGAAGGCAGTGTCCTTGGCGAGCCTCAAAGTCCCATACAGAACCTGCCATAACACCATTGGGGTTTGCAGGTACACGGCCATGGGAGTAACAGCATGGGAATAACAGGATAAAAAATACTGTCCCACAGGCTCTGCCATAGGGACACTGCCACAGCAGCACGGGGGAAAGGATGGAGCTGTGGGGGAAAAGCAGGCTGCAGGGTTGCAGAGAAAGACCCTTAGTGATACCAGGGGCTACATCAGTGCTCAGGGCCGTGGAGGTTCGAATCTGTGCTCTGGTTACCTGAGGGCAAGGAAATATGTGTCAGTCTGTAAGGGAATGGGAGACACACGCTCCTCACCCTTTCTTGAGTTATACAATCCACAGTGAGCTGCATCTGCTTTTGCACTGTTTCTTGATATATTTAAGAGGAATGTATGCTTTTCTATAGGTGGTGTTCACCTTTCTTCCATCCTTGCTTTTTCCTTTTCTTTTTTTCTTAACAGAGCATATGCTTAGTGTGCTCATATTTTCCTGGTAGCCTACCTGGCTCCTGAGAACAGATGCATCCTATATTTATATAAAAACACATAATACTTTTTTCTTAAAAGCGTACACGCAAGCTAGGAAGATCTGAGGTAAGGGCTGACTTCTCCCTTATTATATGTTATGTTCGGTTTTTTATTTACATCTGACAGTGTTTCAAAACAGTACCACAAGACCGAAAGCTCCCTGCAGGAGGATTGCTTACTGGTTTTTTTTGCAAATGTGTTTGAGGTATTGTCTGCTTGAAAATGCTTTCAATCTAAATAGAGAACAGAAGCAGGGAACAAGGCAAAGAAGAGAAGCAGAGAAAGGTAGCGTGACCTCCCAGGCAGGCAGAGGGCTGAAGTCTGGTTCCAAGTGTGATAGATAATCCTGCCTCTATTTAATTTTCCCGATGTCTTCTTAAAGCCTGTAAAGCACTTTGATGTTTTTTTTGTTGGCATCAAATAGTATTTGGGAAAGGACATCATAAAAGAGATGTTGAATTTCAGTGAGGCTGGGTATCAGCCCGTTGCTGGTGACTGAAAATTATGAATGTCTGACGGCTATTTAGTAGCTGTCGGCTTCTGTCCAGCTACCAATTAACACCATTGGTGGCAGCCTCAGCGCAGGTGAAGAGGTAAGAGATTCAAAGCAAGGAGCGCTTACTTCTTCATGATCATTATTTTTAATCAAATCAAAACCAGCATGAGACAGCTGGAATTATTGTACCTTCGGTCCATTAAATTAAGGGACGATACTGCATTCGGGTGAACTGTTTTAGCCTCTGAAATCCCAACTCTAATTTTCAGGACTTGCTCTTAACAAAAGTAACTTTTTTTTTCCCCCCCCCAGCTTGAGCACCTCCTTCAAAATTATTTCCCTCTCACTTCTCCTCCCCTCTGACCTTTCTCTTGTTTCCCTCAAACTACCACCCAAAATATTTCAGATGCTTGGAATCTTATTTGTAACAGCAATTCAGGTTTGGTGTTAAGAAGAGTTATTTAGGAGTTTCAGTTATTCAGTGTGATAACTGTCTATTTCAAGAGTAACTGGGGTGATACGTATCTATTCCGAATCAGAAAGGGAACTTATGTGAAGAATAGATATAGAGTAAGTCATATTACCAAGGGCTGTGTGGTTTGTAAAAAAATCACACCTGGGCAAAGAAATGGAGACGCTACATGTCAAACTAAAGCCTGATCCAAAGTATAGATGTTCCCTAAAGTAAAAGTGTTTTAGGAGTTGGAAATTGGATCTTACTGAAGGCTTCTCTAGAGCAGATTCTTGTACTTTACTCAGCTAGTTAGAAAAAAAAAGAAGTAGATGCGTTCCTCCATGAGAAAGTATGTTTTCATTTAGTTTGATAGTTCATCCCTAGGCTGCTGTCTAGAAACAGCCCTTCTTCAGCCACCTGACTCAAGCAGGTTTTTTGGATCCCAAAGGAAGGAACATGACGTACCATATTGTCTTTGGCGAAGTCACATGTTTTTATTCACACTGTTATAGGTACTCAGCTGACAGATTTTGTAATAAATAAGCTGAAGAGAAATTTTCCTGAAGCAAAGAGTACAAACCCATGGGAGTGATGGAGTCATCCTACAGACCCAGGGATTTCCCAATCCAGATGATTTTTACTTTGATCCTGACTGCCTTTTAATTCCTTATTTATGGTGTTTATATTTGATACTAATCATTAAGAAATGCAATTTTATAATATAAAAATCAAGAGTTAGTAAGAGAAGTAGATTTGGTTAGACTGAATAGTTTAACCCTCTTAAAGGATTAAAAACTTAAATGCTGAATGAAAAATCATCCTCAGAGCTGGCACTCCATTTGCATAGGCTGATTTGAGAATCCTAGTCTTTCCAATTAGGCAAAACAGTTCAAAAGAGAGATTTTCATTAAATCTTACGTCCATGTAGATGCTCTCTAGATGACATGAAATTAGCAGCCAAGATCATAGATATCAGCTGTACTCTGATGAAGTGCAGAGAAAAAAACCAAGAGGCACTTACCTTCTGAGGCTACAAAAAAAAAATACTTGTGGATTCTAGGGAACTGTATTTTCAAGGAAGGCTCCTGTGTTTTGAGATCTTGGACATTTCTGCAATATCTACGTGTCTGCAGCACTTCTCTGCTTGATAGTGGAGGCATAGCTGACTTATCTGTATCTGCATAACATCTTGACATAAACTCTAGCAAAGATTGAATGTAAAAAGGACACAACCAGTTAAAATGAATGCAGAACTGGTTATTTGGGATTTTTCTCAACCAGTTGCGTGCTTTCAGCCGGTTGGAAAAGGACCTGGGGGTGCTGGTTGATAGCCGGCTGATATGAGACAGCAGTGTGCCCAGGTGGCCAAGAAGGCCAATAGCATCTTTTCCAGCAGGACTAGGGAAGTGATTGTCCCCCTGTACACAGCAGTGGTGAGGACGCATCTCGATTACTGTGTTCAGTTTTGGGCCCCTCACTACAAGGAAGACATGGAGTTGCTGGCGTGTGTCCAAAGAAGAGCGACGAAGCTGGTGAAGCGTCGAGAGCACAAGTCTTATGAGGAGCAGCTTGTTGTTTAGCCTGGAGAAAAGAAAACTCAGGGAGACCTTATCACTCTCTACAGCTGCCTGAAAGGAGGTTGCAGCAAGGTGGGGGTTGGTCTTTTCTCCCAAGTAGCAAGCAGTAGGACAAGAGGAAATGGCCTCAAGTTGTGCCAGGAAAGGATTAGTTTGGATATTGGGAAAAATTTCTTCACTGAAAGGGTTGTCAAGCATTGGAACAGGCTGCCCAGGGAAGTGGTTGAGTCACCATCCCTGGAGGCATTTCAAAGCTGTATATATGTGGTGTTTAGGGACATGGTTTAGTGGTGGACTTGACAGTACTAGGTTTACGGTTGGACTTGATGATGCTAAAGGTCTTTTCCAACCTAAATGATTCTATGATTCTAAGGTAGAATCTACAAAACCTTGTCTTTACTGAGGAGTGATAATGAGGGTGCTTGCTTAACGTGGAGCTCTGGACAAGCTCTCTCCTTTGCAGTGAAGACAAAGATGACAAGATGTATACAAGTAGAATACAAAAGCAGAAAGAAAGAAAAGGCAAGGTATGGTTTGTTCTCTAGCTACTTTGTAACTTCCTAATCTTTTTGAGACAAAAATGTTTTGGAAAGGACAGTGACAAGCTACAAGAGTAATTGAGACAAGGTCCAGTAGTGATCTCACATCACCATTTCTAGTTAACGGTGAATATGACCTATACATGTTGCTGTGTCTTCTGTAAGTAACTTTTTAGTTTTTGCTGTCCTAGTCATGAATAAGTTATTGCTGCAAAAAAGCCTGCTCCATTCTTTTCCCTTAGTCTTCTCTTTCTTCTTCAGACACACTTCTGTGTTTGGCAAACCACTTTTGTAAAGACACAGAGACACCTCAACATTTTTTGTAAAGTACAAGATGCTAAGACATCAACAGGCAGTTCTATAGGAGAGTATGATTTCAATGCAGTGCAGTGGCATTGGCAGCTTCTCAGACTGGCACTTGATACTTTAATTCAGCTTTTCTCACTTTTTCATTGTATTGCTAGTAAAAAGATGCCCTTTCAAAATGCTATCAAGGTACTTTCTATTTGCAACATTTTCACTAGTTTATGAACATCTTCATATGAAAACCTATTTTTCATTTATCTCAGTAGATGATGGTCTCTAGCTTTAGTGTTCTATTTTGTGGGGTTTTCTACCTTCGTGTGTGTGCCAGGTGCTGGAAAAACAAATACAAAGCCAGGTTCTTGCCCTTCTATGCATCCTTAGCAAAAGAGGACAGTAAGGAAAGGAGTTCGCAGCTAAGTAGTTGCATACGTTTGCTCAGAGCAGCCACAATAATTTTGATACTGTTTTAGCTTTTTAATACATATTTCACCTGTGAAATTTTGAACGGATAAATCTTTTTCATGAGACAATGGGAGGGCACTGTGTGTTAAGCTGAAGTCTCTGACCCCTGCCATTTTATGAATAAAAAGTGACAAGAAACCTCTTGCCTCACTCAAGAACATGATCAATCACAACAGTGATTTACCAATTTCATATGTCTTTATCTACATCAAGGTTCCCTGTAGGAACATGTGCTGTATCAGTCAGTGAGAAATGCAGTACAGATAGGAATGCAGTTTCCAACCAGAATGCATTCCTCCTAGAAATGGGGTTTAGGGAAATTTAGACTATATTCCTGTACTTATCAGGAATGCATTATTATTAAATATTATAGATTTTACTCACATATTTGTTGCCGTGTTATCTGGTCATGAGCTGCATATGTAAGAATGGTGTCGTGATTGTAAATGGAGTTTGGGAAGGGGGTCAGAATCAGTCCAGTCTCTTCCTGCTACGCAGCACCTCATATCAAGGAACTAGAGTCAGGTGGAATGGCCAGCAAGCCATAAACAAGAAGATAACAAAGGACGACCCCTTGAGTGGACTGGGGAATTATTAGGAATTACCATTTCTTCCCTGTTGTGATTTCTGTCTTAAGCATTACATTAATAATATCAGTAGTAATAGTAATGTATATGTCCAGGTATGAAGAGCATACAGAAGACAGACAACATGATGTGCACAGAGTTCATTCTGCCAGAACTTAAAGCCTAAGTAGACACGCAGTAGAGGTGACATGACTAGTCTGATGTTGTGCAGATGCGTATAGAGAGCTAGGAACAGAACGCGGGTCACACAAGTCCCTGTTCAGGCTGACTCTAAGGTAGACTCTGTACGGCCTTCAGTTATCAGAGTTTATTTAATGGAGTTCTTCACTTGGAATAAAATCCACCAAGGTAGGCTGGGAGAGTTTTGATGATTTTGCTTCATCTCCAGCCTGAACCTCTAGGTTCATGGGTTTGGATTCATCTTGCCTAGCTTTAGAAGTCTACACTGCAGCAGATGCTCCTACTACGTTGTTCATCAGGTCTGTTTTAGATGGTTGCTTGGGGATGATACAACTCATGCTATGACAGCAACTTGGTTAAAATTAGGTCTAGAAAACTACTTCAGACGTAGAAGCCTACACAATAGGTACATAAAGACTGGTAAAAGGAATCTCATCCCAGTGCTAATTGTCATCTCTAGAGTTTCCTAAACAGCTCTCCCTAGAGAGTCCTTGTACGCTTACAAAAATCCTGGTGTGCTCTTTAGGTACTTAGCACCTTTGTATTTTGGATATGTTTAAGGAGGTGAGCAAACTCCACTTAAATCTCCTGAGGGCCTTGATCCATTAATTGTGCTCTTGATTTCACATATTACGGATGGCCAACACAAGCACAACTGTCATAATTTTCCATTTTAAAAAGTGCTGTCGGGGAAAGCATTGGAACTTAGCTTAAACACTCTGGATACTCTGGCGGTGGCAAGTGAGTAATTTTTAGGTTTTATAGTACTTTGTTTTTTCATCTCAAATAGATACTCATTGACCTGCTACATGTGGGAAATACATCAAGAGTCAAATACACTATTGCATCTATTTGTCTGGTTCCACTTGATGGCCTGAAGTCTTTGTCTTCAGGACAGAATAATTGCAATAGTAATTCTAAGGAAAACTGTTGCTGAAAATTATAGGGAAGGAGTCAATCTATGAGGAACAGGAACCGGTGCCTAGTGCTACAAGGTTTATTAAAGTGTATCTGTTGTCTTAAATTTTCTCATAATTATAAGACCTAAGAATATCATCTCGGTTTAAAGAGAAGGCAGAGCACTAGTCTTGTTACTGAGCAGTCTTGAGGACTAGATCCATGTGAATAGTGGTAGTTTAGTACTAGTTTCTAAATAATACCATATTTGTTTGTAAGAAGCCCTTTAAAACTTTAGAAATTTTGAGATTCCAAAAGCTCATTTTTAATATCCTCATGTTGCCCTTTTCCTGAATGATTTCAGAAGTGTTGATAATAAATTTGAGTTTAGTCATTATTGGCCAGACCTGTGGGGTGTTTTGCTGAATACTGTATGAACTTCAGTGAATGTGTCCCTGTGCATGTGCTCTCCCCCACACACTTAGTACAACATTTGAATCAGTGCTGATATGTGCAAACCATTGTCCTCTGTACAAAGAGAATTTGAAGCCTAGATGAGTCCAACGGGTTTCTATAAAAGCAGTCTATTTAAATCCAATTAGCGTATCTTGTTGTTCCTATGGTTATATAAATATATTGCACCTTTACCTTAAACAATACCTTGCACAGAGTGATGTTGAGATTTGATCACTCATAGCACCTAAGCACTATTACGTGATCATTAATTATCGTGCAGTGCAGTGTGGTTTATTTACTGGTGTGGCGTGGTAGGTATACATGTTTCTTCCTCATAATGTGAGGGCCCAGTATTAGCCAGTGAGAACAATGCATTATGTAAAAAGTAAGAAAAATCTATTAAAAATGCCTACTGTATTATCCAAAGGAATTAGCATTTGCTAGATTGCCAGTCAGCCAAGGTTTTACAAGAGTTATTGTCATTTTGATTTTCGGATGAGTCATTTGGTATATTGCCCCCAAAGGCACCTCATTATGATTCAGTGCACAGCATATAAAATTGCTTAGGCTTTCGGGGCTCCATGGAAAGCGAGTGGGGGTTGCGGTGGCTCAGCGTTGTGAAGCAGCAGCATTATGCTTAATTGACACCTTTGATGTAGCCCTAAGACAGCACCTGCACCTCCCACTGCTGCTCTGAAGACGTCAGCCTTACGCAGAAAAGGCTTCTGCTTATGAATCCTGCATCGCGTTCAGCTCACTCTGTGAGCAGCCCCAGCTATCCTTAACTAATCCCATTGCTTCTCAGTTTGGCTACAGCTTGGCTTAGTACAGAGCAGGAATTTTGCTGCTTGCTCTTATCAGGTTAAACAGTAAGATTTTGTCCATGTTAGAACTCATAGAAGGTAAGTCAAATGCCTTGATATCCTAGTCTGTAAATATTCTCCTAAGATTCAGAATCTGGGAATCTGACTGCCGATTCTTTTTTTCCTGGTGCTGACAAAAATTGACTGTGATATAACAGTTGCTTGATTAAGAATATTTACATATGTATGTGATGCACTCTTTGTAGCGTTTCTATCAGTGCTTCAGTGTGAACATTATTGATAGCCTCTTGTGTGATTACTTTGTAGTAGAATTCTGTCCTCTGCTGGTATTGTTTTGTTAATTTAATGGATAATGTCACATGCATGCAAAAAATGCTTCTAAAATGACAGGCACTGACATATCTGAAGGAACTTACTTATTTGAGAAAGTGATGGTTTGCTGTAAGTCAGGCTTGAGGTGTTACATCCAATTTATTTGCCTCTAGAAAGCCCTTCTGGGTTAAGTCTGAGGTGATGTTTGGGTCAGATAGTATTGCAAAAATCTCTTCAGAGGAATGAGTGAGGAACAGCAAGCGGCTGATTTATTCTTGCAAGCAATACTGCTTTTTATTTTTGGTGGGTAGCACTTCAAGCCATAACTAAATGGAATGAAAAGGTTTACATATAGCAAGTGTCTGTTAAGGTTAACAAAGCACCTTGCTCCCCATCACATTCAAGCACAGGAACAATACAGTTTAAGAAAACGTGATCTAATGTTCTCTGCCATTGACTAAACAGTCTTTTCAGGTTTGTTGATTATTTGCTTGCACTCTGTATAAAAATTGGCTTCAGGAGCCAAAACTCTGAGGAAAGAGTTCTTTTGTGAATTACCTTATTTAACGTTTAAAACATTAAGCAAAAGCAAATTAATCTGTTCGACAAAGAATGAAAATAAATATGTTGATTTAACTATTTCTTTTAATAATGCCCTGTATTTATTTTTTCAACTCATTGTCCTTTTAGTGAATGGAACCCCTGGTAGCCAGCTTTCTACTCCCCGCTCTGGGAAGTCTCCAAGCCCATCTCCCACCAGCCCAGGAAGCCTACGGAAACAGAGGGTAAGGAAATAAGGAAACTGATTTCTGAGCATGGCTGGGGAGAATCCAGCATAGCCATTGTCCGATAGCCGTCTCCCCACTGATTCCTTGTGTGTAGTCATAGGGTGGAAGAGCCTGGCTACAGTCCTGGTTGTGTTTGTGCAACACTCTGAAATGGAATACAACTATTCTGTGTCTGTCAAAATGCTAAGTATGCTGGGAATTGGTTTATCCTTGAGAGGAAAAACAGAGGTATCATTCTCCTTTTTTACAAAACTTTTTTTGTTTTGTTTTAGTTTCTTTTTCCAAACATTTCATAACCGGAGGGAAATGTTCACATTGTCAAAAGACTTTTTTTTTTGTTGTTGTTCTTAATTTGCCATGGGCATTATGTCCCTTGCCAAACCTATAAAACAGCTTTGATTTTGAAGCAAGGTGAAAGAATGCACTGTGGAATTTGGCTGTGGATTAGCTGTGATATCATAGCCTTGTACAGTGAAGATACTGTCAGTACCGAGGCAGCCCGAGACTTGTCAGTCACTTTGTTGGACCAGAGTTGTTAGTAGCTGTAGGTTCCCACTAGTTACCATGTATAGACTCTACGATGTACCTAAGCATCCACAGTTAAGGTAGTACCTATGTTCCTGCTGTAACCCTCTGACAAAATACTACTCGTTCAACCCAAAAAGGCTCCACATGCTCATTTAATTAATTGTATCTGTTCGAAAGCAATGGGACAGATGTCTATGTATCTTCTCTTCTGCTATTTTCTAAACTGTGATCAGTTCTCAATGAAAGCTTCCCTAAGGCAGTACTCTATATCTCAGACTTGTTTATAAACACGGTTTGAACACATGCTTTTTCTGCCTTTTCAGTTTTTAAATAAAGAAATAATTTGTGTCTCTCAAACTAAGGGGCTTATGTACAAAATTGGCAGTGCTTGACTTTAGGGACTGGTGCAGACCCGATTCCCCAGATACCCAGATCAGGAATAGCTGTAGCACGGCACGACTCCCTTCTAGCCTGTGTACCCTTCTTCGTGTCTGGTGGATAGCAGGGAGCTGAGGAATTGTGCGTGCCCAAGTCTTACCCCAGGCTGGGATACAGCCGTGGGTTTCTGCGGTGACTTGTTTATAGATATGGCAGCCGACTGTGATCTTGCAGTATAGAGATAGGCAGCGAGCGGCAGCTTGTAGCCTCAGGGTAGTGTCATGGTTTTCATCATCTGGTACACAGGGAGTAAAGATGCAAGTTTCAGTCGTGTAAGCGGGTACTAAAATCTTCTTGAATGCAATGTCTTCCACACCTGTTTGCTCTTACTCTTGAAGGTTATTAATGAATTATTAATAAGTCACTGAAGAGGGAAGAGTCTTCCAGATGAATTATACATCGGTGATGTAAGGGTGTCTGTTTAGATGGATGATATTAGTATCCAGTGGCTTTTCATTTTCTGTAAGGCTGTCTCTTTTCATTGGTAACTTTCCTAAACTTCCTTCCCCACCACTGATGCTTCTCTCCCCACAGTGAAGAAATATTTTTCTGTTAACTTCTTTTGTGGATGGGTGAGCGGGAACCATGTGGTCGGCACCATTAGACACAAAGAGTGTTTGTCCACATGGTTTCTGACTTTCAAATGTGAAGAGGAGAGTGAATGGGCTTCTTCTTATCCAGGTTCCCTATGTGAAAGCGTAACAGGATCACTGAGTGGCAGTATTATGGATGCAAAGGGCTCTGTAGTGGTAACATAATCACATTGCTAACTGTACAGAAAATAAATATTGAAGAAAACTACAGGAGAGATGAGACACTGTTAAAGAGTTGAATTCTTCTCAGATATTCATATCCAGTCCCCTTGACCACAGTAGGGGACCCTTCATGCTTGTCTGGGTTATTTTAGACAGATTTTTTTTTTTTACCTGATGAAATATGGAATACATTCATGTAAAAATAGATTGCAATCATGTAAAAATGCATTGCAATAATATTATTTAGGTTGCAAAATCAACTGCTCAAAGTTCAGGGATGGAAACTTTACACTTGCTCTGAGAGTTTATTTCAACTCCTTTCATGTTTAACTTGTGAAGTGAATGAGCTAGAAGTTCAGTGTAAAAACATATTATGTCATTAAAGGTCTTCCAATGACTAAATTAGATGTATGAACAGCCATTAAACAGTGCCTAATAATCTTAATTTTCTTGTTAGCAGTATAAATGCTGTTCTGTTTTGTTGTAGTACCATTTTGTTGAATGTTAACATTTAAATTTTCTTTAGAGGGCAGGTTATTTTGTGTACCATATTGTCGTAAACCAAATTTGCACCCAAAGCATTTTGCTTTGTCTTCAGTGGCTTCAGCTACAGGGCTGATGGGCCAGATGCAGAAGAAGGTTTATTCCCTAGGAAAGTGTTGAAGTGTTGGTATGATGTGATAGACCTTCAGGAGAGGAGACTGATTTCAGTGCCCCCCTCCTTGTCCCTGTTGTTGAGAGGTGAGGCTTTCCTGCGCTGAAAGAAGAGTGTTGGCTTCTAGAGCCGTGATCTGGAGTTGAAGGTGATGGCTGGGTTTCTGGCTGGGCTGAGTTTCTCTCTTTACGTGCAGTTTGAGGAAGCTACTGCTTTAGAACTGAAATAAGATGCTGTGTCCTGGAAATGCCAGCTCAGCTTTGTACTTCATTTTTTCTCTTCCACTCTCTCCTTGTGGTTAGAGTTAGAGGAGTGCCTGCTCTCTCGTGCCATCAGGTACACGGGATGCCAGTGGCATGTACTGGGATCCTGATTCCCCTTGATGTAACTAGTCAATCAGCCCTTCGACATTCCCATCCGAGTGCTATGAGGGAGTTGTAGGTTTGGTTCGTCAAAATGCTCGGGGGTCTGGGCAGGCTGCCAGTGTTTTTCCTGGGAAATACAGGTGAGAGGAAGTCATGCTTTTGAATTCAGAGGCACAAAAGCAAGGTGCTTCCACAAACTGAAGGATTTCTCCCTGTGAATAGTAAAGACCTGTAAAAATAGTAGAGGTGGTAGAATTTTCCAAAGAAAATATTCCTTCTGATTATGGAGTGCATTAGGCAACTTAAAATGGGGATTGATCAATCTTCTTACTTACTGACATTTCATTATTCACCTTTAAAAAAAATAAATTCTGGTCTTTGATGGAAGGCTTTACATTGATATAAATAAAACCAAGAACACTGCTGTGATACATGTACTATACTTATGGGAACAGTACTCTTGTAACTCTACAAACAAAATTTTCTACACTCAAAAGTCAGAATGTAAAAAGATAAAGTTTCATCCTTTCCCACTTGCATATGTACATGGCTGAGTTGTTTCCAGAAATTCAGAAATCAGTGAAAGATACATATTGATAATCTTGCACAAAATTCAGTCTATGTTTGAGGAAAGTAAGATTTGAAAGATTAATTTCATTAGTGCAATACATGGACTTGAAAGTGAACTAGGAATCATTTGCACTTTTATGTTTTTTTAGCTTCTAAGTGTTTAAACTTGCAGCGTGTGTACTATAGTTATACTTTCTTCTAGTTTAATTCTGTCTTTCTGTTTATTCTTAAATAGGAAATTAATATTCTCGGTTTTAAATTGTTATTTAGTTAATTGCGTATTTCCACAGAGGATGAAAACATCTGAAATTCAGGTTTATATCAGTTGAAGTAGACAGTTTTTGTGCTGCACGTGCATATATTTCCTACCACAACAGAGAAAGGTTAATGGTGCAGACTCAGAACAGGTGACATGGCAATCATAACAGTAAGTATACATAATAGCAGCCCCACATTTTATTTAACTAGTCTGTATAATAGTTTATGAGCTTGTTTTCCCACTGTCTTGTAATCAGAGACGTTACTTCAGTTAGGGTGGAAATGTTCTATACTTTATACCTGATTTTCCATTGCTTGCCATTATTTTAAATGTTTTTTCTGCTTCCCTAGAGACTACAACCTATAGAATAATAAAAAAATTAGATATAAGATACCTCTTGACTAATCAGACAAAGAAGATGACTTCTATATATATAAGGATTTTTTTGAGTTGTATGTGGCCAAGAAGTCTTATTCATTGAGCAAGTTTTGTCTTTTTATTAATCTGTGCAAAATAATGAATAGATTCTCGTCATATTTTTCAGAAATACAGCTTTGGATAATTATAGGCAAGGAAAATTCTTGCAGAAAGGAAAACTTTAAAAAAAGTTCCAAGTATTTAAAAGTATATGAAAGGGCATAGACTGTGATCCTGAAATCTTGTGCATGATTTTACTTTGAAACAACCGTAGAGTTATAAAAATAACAACAAAAATACTTCCCAAATATTAAAAGACAGTTCTCACAAATATCTTATTTGTAAGTTCTTAATGTTTGGGTTTTTTTTAATATTCAGAGGAGTGAGCAGCCACCTGGAAGATTCAAAAGTTTGGTGTGTTACCCTCACTGTCAAATCAAACCTTTTTTTTCTGTACCTATATATTAGAAATTCCAAAACTGTATATTCTTGAAAGAAAATCTTGATAATTAACTAACTAGTTAGTATTCAAAATGAGATGTTCTTGTCTGTTTTAATTTTTTTTCTTTTGGCTAGATTGTTCACAACAAAATAGAAATGCATTTAAGGTCTGATTTTCAGTCTGCCAGTCTAACATGTCTGCTACTGTATGTACACATGCCCATTGGCAAAATACATGCAGAATAAGCATTCCAGGGAATGAAAAACTCCTTTAAGGGACTTAAATCATGCCTGCAAATAAAACATAAACCTGCATAGATTATTGAGATCCTTGTAAATATGAAATTCATAGAGTATTTATTTTAGGTAGCCTTTGTTTTATCATATAGCATTTAGATTTGGGGTTTTTTTTTGTCTCGGTTATCTTTCTGTGGTTAAAAAGAAACCAAAAAGCCCCAAGCTAAGGACAACCCTGAAGTTGGCTCCATCAGCCTTCTCATTCTCATGTGCTCTTGTGTTTTATCTTGTTGATGGTTTTTATTGCAGAAATGTGTTTTATACTTAAAGGCTCCCCAGAAACAACTTAAAGGTATCACAGCTTGCCTATGAGGTGTGCTGAGCACCTGCCTACTCGGTGCCTCTCTAAACCATCAGCTATGCTTAATTCACCTTAAAAACATAGTACTCTGTCCTCTACCTCTTCTCCTCGCGGAACGTCCTCTGTCATTTGGTGCTATTGTGTATCTTGGCGAGGATTGTTGTGCTGTGTAGGTTGGATAGGGCAATGTATCATCCCCTAACACCTTTGGCATTCGGGGATTGTCTGATCCGTCAGAGGATGCTCGGAGTGGGTGTTGAAAAACCAAAGTGGATCCGTACACTCAGACTCTCCCTCTGCTGTCATGAGCTGGTTGCTTGGCTACCGTCAGAAAGAGCCGGTGACGGGGGGATTTTACATGCTGTCTTTTTACACATATACACAGACACAGAAAAAGTGTGGAAGAGAGATACCGTTGTCAGTACAATACAGGTAACGGCAATATTCGGTGTCAGCATTCTGGGGGTCAAATGTTGCTGGATCCATGCTATATCACCAGTGGGTGGCAAGTTTTGATTACCTTATATAAGGTAAGCTCAGACTTTCCTACTGCTGTTTGCAAAACAGCGAAAAGGGAAATATATTCCCTTTGAGATTAAATTCAGATTGCCATGTTTCCAAACAATTAGGAGACTCTCCAGAGCAGACAAATATTGTTTTAATAGAGTTTAATAGGAAAGAATCAAAGAAAAAAAATGATCGCCTCTTAGAATATTTTGTATTTTCAAACTCCAGCTTTATTTTTTAACCATTTGTTGATTAAAAAAATAATTATATGACATTAAGCCAAAAACCTGGTTGTAGAGAATATGTGTATTTTATGTTAAACACTATCTTCTGGTCCACAGTAACACAAAGAATATAAGACAGTTGCAGTGCAACAAATCAAACACAATAAACAAATCTATACTGCACTTCATCTTACAGGACCTGTATCGCCCACTCTCTTCGGATGATATGGATTCAGTAGGAGACTCAGTGTAAAAGAGAAAATGGAACAATGTTTATGGTTTGTGATTTGGTGAAGGTTTAACATTTTTAAAGAGAATAGCTGCTAATTTACAGTAATAGTGAATCGCACAAAAGAGTTTTGCATATTTAATATTAAAAACACAGGGCCAAATTAATTCGGGGGGTGGTGGTGGTGTATTTTTGGCTTTACCACTGCATTTTAATGCAAGAATTTGTAATGAATGAGCCATTGAATATGTCCATCAAATACAAAACAGCATTGTGCACACTTTAAGGAACGAAGATTGGATAAGGTGAATATAACGCACAAATCCCATAATGGGCACATTTATGAATAGCAGTCTTTTTATCATCTAAGGTACTGATTATATGTTCTTTTTTTAACATAGGAATCTTTATTCATTTTGGTATGAACAGTTAATGAATGCTTTGCTTCTACCAACGAATAGGTAAATGCAGAAAAGAAAAAAAACCTGCTGTATTAAACTGCTTGCACCACACTGCCTGATCCCGACACGCACATTTGGAATGCTCTAAGTTTAGTCTTTTTATCTGAATGAAAAGGAAATGAAGAAACCCCCTGTGGTCACAGGACAAAAAGTAAATGCTTTCAAAGCAGCGTTCAAGTTCTCTTCACTGCCTTGCCATTTGATGACTGTGAACAGAAGGGTGTTCGCAGGCAACACGAATGTTTTACCTGGCAAGAGCTGTTAATGCTGATCATCCGTGTGTTGCAAGTAAATATGGACAGATTTCTAAACGAGGAAATCTGGGGCCCTGCTGGCTACCAGGGTCATCTGACACACGTACGATGACGCCTTTTGGAAAAACACATTTTGCCTGGGAAACGAGTGATTATTTTCACTTATGTTAAGGACAGGAGCATCATTTCTTATTTGCTGTAAAAAGACATCTTATGCATTTTTAAATGAAAGCCTACAGAAATGGTGGTACTGTAAATCATCCTCCTATTGACCTAATTTCTCTGTTTTCATAATTTCTAGAGCTGGTCATTTTGTACAGCATGAATATGCAAAACTCCTTTAGTGTTAAAGTAGGTCACGCATTATAACCAGTTGCTTAACAAATATCTACTAATTTTATTTGTCTTCTGCTGCTTTATTGTGAGAATCTTAGTCTACTTGAACTTAAGTAATAGCAGTATTTCCCATCGCATGTTGCATATTGCTTTAAAATTTATCTGTTGTGTTTAAGCCCATAGTGTAGTGATCACACACTTTTACTGTCTTACTACACCTTTCCTTTCAGTATCTCAAATACTAATGATTCAAGAATTAAAAATTAGCGTGATTCTGATCCTCAACAAAAAGCTATAGAGATTATATTTTTGAGCTACTTAGTGATGATTTAATATATTTTGAAATCAGGAAAATTTACTGAATGGCAGAAAATGTTTAACTGCCACATGCCAACTTTTAAATGCAGTGAAGTAATTCCTTTAAACTGATTTGTCCACAGTAAATTCAGCAGCTGGCAAATGTTGGCATGTGATGCTATGGCTTCACTGCATTGATATCATTTTCTTTATGGAGGATATTTGCAAAAAGAAGTAAACGGGCAGCAGAATACAAAACTTACCTTCTCTGTTTTCAATACTTGGTTCCAGTATCACCTGGAGAGAAAGTCATTGATCTGGCAGGTTTGCTGAAGCAGTTAGGTCATTCCATTTTGAAATGCATGTTTTGCCATTCCTGCTTCAGACTTCGGATCTAAAACTGTTCCCAGCAATAGGAGCAGTCCCCCCGCAACGCCCCAATCCTAAGGCTGCCCTGTTCTAATGAAAAAAGTTTGCAGCTGTGAAGCTACTTGCATTTTTTGCCTGTTATGAGGGAATGTCTTTGTAAAATGTATTACTTAATCCCAAGAAACGTATATCATGTAAAGGTGCATTGGGATCAGTTTCCAAAAATTCAGACAACTCCACCAGCCTGAACAAAATACTTACTGAAGTTTTGAAAATTGTTTTTTCCTGTAAAGAAAATGAACTCCAGGATTTTTATTTTTCCTCCCCTCTCCCATAAAGGCTACTGCTGCTTAAAGCAGTTTATTAAGAATGTTTGTTCTGTGCAGGGAGCGCAGATTGCCAGCAAACCTGAATCCCACGGCTTTGCTTAGCTGTGGAAAAGAAAAATGGACCTTATATCAATAATTGTTATCATAGCGAGTTTTCCATCAAGACTGTTTCAAAGAATATGCTAGTCCATAACATTTAATCATTTCAACATATGACTTTTATTAAGGGGCTATTCAGGGGCAATATGCATCATTAATATTTCATTTAAGGAATGAAAGTCCCTTAGAGATTGAAAAGGTACACTGTTTATAGACTTTGAGATCCCTTTTGTGTGGAATGTAATTCCCATTATACATGAGCAGAAATGAAATGTTTCTTTTGAGCAAGACCAGAAGGTTTCAGTTTATGGGTGAAACTGAAATTGTGTTTCTTATGCTGTAGTTCTGCTCGCAACAGCACAGATTTTAGTTTGTCCCTAGATTTCATCGACTTCATTAAATAACGGAATAGCTTAAGCAACTTTATAGTGTTTGAACCTCTTATAGTTCTCTGGATGCTGCATTATTTGTGCCTACTCTAAGGTGATTATGATGTAGCTAAAGAGTCTTGTATAGATTGTGAATGCTTTGCTTTCCTTTGAGCTTTATGAATACTTGTGATTATTTCCCTAATGCTTTCTGCAACTTTCTGGTTTTTTTTTTTTTTTTAATCTCTTTTCTTCTTCTTTTATGCAACGAACAGTTCACATGTGAAGCACAGAATGTGTATGTTTATATTTATACACACATGCACACACACGCATACGTAGATTAATGGCTTTGAAACCCATGCACAGTTATGCCACGTTTGTGGCTTTAAACAAATATGTGGGGAAAATGGATTAATGGGAGGTTGTTCATCTGGTGGGATTCGCTATAGCTCTGTTAAAGTCAGCGGAGCTGCTCCAGCCTGTACTTGCTGAGCAGCTCCCCGAGGAATTCTGTACAATTTTAAGAGACCTCATGTACAAACAAGGGCTAATTTCTGCTCAGTTTTAAGTTAGTGGCAAAACCAGGATTGACTTCAAGGTGGGAAGGAGAGGACCTTCTGCACAAATACCTATGCACAGACAAAACATTAATCCTAAATTGGAATTGGTATTATCTGGACACATTCAGACTTGTGTCTCCTCTTGAACTGCACTGTTCTGCAGTGTATTTAAGTCATGCACTATTAGAAGTTCTTTTGATGAAATCAGTAAAATCTTTAACATTCATTATCCAATGAGAAAACAACTTTTCAAATTGTAAAATAGTTCAGCGACAGCACATTATATTTAGTTATTTTTCTCTTTAAATCATTTTCAGAGGGCATATATGGCTGTAAAATGAAAATTCTGGAGCATTAATATTGTGGCTATAAATGTATATTATAAGAAAGGATACATAATGTTAAACAGCCCTGAAGAACACCTGGGTTGAGATTGTGTGGTGTAACAATTGAAATAAATAATAGTGTTTGCTTTTACAGTTTCATACGTCACACTGCGATGTGAACTTTATATAGTGCAGTATGTTACAAAAAATGTCCTCAAACTCTAAATATTAAAATGGATTAACAGAAAAGAACCTCTGATCAGCCCAAGTTTATTATTTTGTCAAAAATAGTAGAGAAATGAACAAACAGAAAACCTTTATGGTGCTAAATTACCTCCTCATCACTTGATAAATACTTAGATTAATGTTGTCTGTGATTTTCTTGCATCCAATTAATGGTATACAACCAAATACAAGATTGCTCGTAATTTAATCTTCACTTTCAGTTTATCTGTTAGTGACGCGACGAGATCTTGTAACTCAGAGTGATCGATAGAAAAACAACCTTATGTCGCGCAGCCAGCGGTAGCTTCACACGCAGAGCGAAGCGAGCGAGCGGTTGTCACCCTCTTTGGCAATGGGTGTGCTGTGTCCCTCCCTCCCCGGGAAAACCCTCCGTGCAGAAAGCGGGGCTTGCCGAGCAGTGCGGAGGCTCTCCCAAACTCTGTTTGCTGTCCCAACACCTCTCGTGCAGCTCGACTTGCCTTTTTCCCCTTACATCCGATCTTTCAGGCTGGCTGAGCGCCCCTCACTCCCCCCGGAAGGCGATGGGTATGTAGATACACGTGTTGTGGACGCACACGTTAGCGAAGGGTTACAAACACGCGCGGTGCACACGTACACATTCGTATACATTTTAGTGTCTGTATTTGCGCATGTTGATTATATTAAAATTTGCTTCAATTAACCCTCAGCAGTGAAGTATGAAAAAAGCTGTACTGTGTTCAGCGTGTACTTGTTGTCCGATGTTATATGAGGTAATTAGTTTGTGGTTTGCCCTGCAATACAGTGTTTTGGAATTTGGACTCTAGTGAAAGAGGAGCTAACGATGTTTGTGCTAAGGCCTCTTCATTTTGTTAGTTGCACTATGATATTGTAAATATTGGCACAGTTACAACATGAGTTTAAGATTTTACAAAGTTATGCATACAATTATTTTTTTTAAAGAAAAGTGCTTGGATATTTGCTTTTTAAAATATACCATTTTTGTATTAATGTGATGCAGGAAACCAAAAAGAAAGCTGTTGACTGATCAACAAAAAAAATGTAAAACTTGCAAAAATAAATGCCGATGAATGTTTTATTTCATACAATCAGCTGAAGAAAATCACCTTCATTTTTGTGCCATTGTTTCATCATACTGTGTTGTACTTGTGTTTCATATTTGACCATGTCATCCTGCTTGCAACTTGTTGTTTTGCTAGATTTAACATTACTGTAGATTATTGTAAGCGATGTAATAAATATATTTAAAAAATACACACTGTTCAGTGAGTTTATTTTGGAAATGTGATTAACGGGCTTTAAAAAAATACTTGCAGTTGGTATCGCTTGTTCATTTTGGATCAGTATTGTCCATCTAACCGTTCACTTGGTGTAAGCATATGGGATTCATGCATCCTAAAGGATTACTTTAAATAGTAGACGCATTCAGCACTTTTTTAAATAATAAACTCTGGGCTCTAGTAAGTAGATGTGAAAGATCCTTCAAGGAAGAATTTGGTTTCTAACGCGTCTTTTGGAGAAAGTAAATATATCTGCCTTGAATTGCTTGTGGGTAAGTTTGTGTGTATGCGACGGGATGAATTTGAAGTATGAAGTGGAAAATTAGTAGACTGTATCCAAAGTAAGGTACCAGCTCCTGCTGACAATTCAGCTAGAGCACACTCCTCTTAAGACAAGTATGAGGAAAATATACCTTTGAGAAGCTGAGAGTACTGAAATATCCACACAGTGGTTTAAAATGTGTACCTTGTTTTCTTGATATGTCTTTCCACTCTTTAAAAATACATATCTATATCCTAGTTTTATTTTTTTGTTTGGCGGGGGCAGGGGAAGAGAGACGTTACGATTTCTGATGTGTCATCTGCCAGTCTGATGCTTCAGCTGATATTCAGACACTCTCCTAGAGGGATCTGTGGGCCTGATGAAAGTTCTAGTTTGGAAACCCTCTTATTTGTTAGCAAATAGGTCTGCCTAAAAAAGGGGTACAGACATAAAAAGGAAACAGCACTGTAGAAATGAGGAAAAGCAGACAGAAAATAATGGAGGTTTCTGTCTCTACCAACAGTAAGAATACCGGGAGAGCTTTTAAAATACAACTCAAACAGATTAAAAATAAAAGTGGTGATTGTGCTGTGCCCTTAATTAGGTGGAAGAAACAAGAACCTCCTTTGACGGCCTTTGAATTTTTATTCTGTAGTTGAGTGGAAAATTTTGCCTGTGTATAACTTTAGAAAAGGGAAAAGGAAACCTTCACATTGCACTACCGCACATGTAACTTTTTATGTTAACCGCAGTATGGATACAGTAATGACAGGTCAACTTCCGATACCATGAATCTGATACATACATTTTTTTTAGATCATCAATCTTTTCTGGAGGATGCCAAAGGTTGAGTGAGCCTACAGTCTGAATTATGGCTCGGCTTTGGAAGCAGCTGTTAGGAGCTAGTGGAGGTTGGATTTAAGTTTACTGTTAAATACCACATAGGAAACTATGTTGGTCTTTCAGAGTTGTTTTGTTACACAAATCAAATGGATGTATAAGCAGTCAGTGCTGCAGCTTCATAAGAGGACCCCAATTAATGTGCTTCAGCTTTAAAATTTAACTTCAGTCTGTCAGCACCATTTCCTTGCAAACTCTCCCGTTAGTCCCTCTATCCCTCAAAGAAGAAAACCAACACAAGTTCCTGAATAGCACATGCCGGATTATTGCTTGTGTCATTTGAACTTCTCTCCTCCGAGCTCTGTACATCCTGAATGGCATAAATGATCAAAATATCATTTCCCTCTGTAGGGCCTCTCTTAAGTCAAGTGTCTGACAAGGGCAGGATGTAGAACTGTGGATAAGTAGCAGGTTTACATAGATTTTTTTATCATTCCTTTCTAGATGAAGCAGTTTATAAATAAATTTGGATCCTATGTGTCAGTTTAGTGCAGTGTCCAACTTTGAAAAGAAAACTATTGCATCATTTCTCTTTCTGTACATTGAATTCCATTGGCTTCCATTCTTTCAGCATGAAGATTGTGGATTTGATGTTTGTCCACGAAGTAATTTTTTGCCAGCTCTGCGCTGTTTACGTGAAAACTTTTTTCCCGTCTCGGCTGGCTGGGCCAAAAAATGTAAACGATGAAACAAAGGAAAATCAAAAACATTTTTTACTGGACAGGGTTGGGAGAGGGAGTTTCAGTGTAACCCTTTGCTGCTCTCTGAATTGAATAATAAAAAGCTGAGTTTGTCTTCTAAAAGGTTCACCAAAATAATATTATTTTACTGTTTTAAACCAGCTGTCCTCTGCTTTACCTTCAGTTCTCTGAAGATGTACCATTGTGTTGTATTGACTCACTTATTTCTTGCTTAACATTGTTAACGTATTACAGGAATTTGCTGAACGTTTCAAAGTCCTTCAGAGCTAATACGTGCACTGGACTGTTGTCTTTCTTTTACCATTAACTGTGTTGATCTTTAGGCTAAGGAATTGGCTATGTCAGGAATTCATGATGGCTACCTTGCAAATGTTATTTATAACCAGACTGAACACTAGTATGGGCTCCAAAAGAGGTGAGCATGGTTGCTTAACTGTTTAGTTTTGGTTTTAGTCCTATTTATCCTCGCTGAGTTGAACTTTGTCATACACATATTACTGACACACACAGCTTTTGCTCTACTTTTTTTTAAATTGTGTAGAATTTTTCAGAATAGGGGAGATCTTAGGAGGCATCATTTAAAGACATTAATAAGTCCCTTCTCCTGAGCCTCCTTCCTGAATTTACACTTTATTTACTAATTTTAATCTTTGCTTCATTAAGCCCATTTCTAAAAGAGCAGAAAGCTGTATGAGATCCACACTTAGCGTTACACCTGTGTGCATTTCTGTTACTCACATTTCATCCAGATGCTTCCTTCATGCTAGGAAAATACAAAGGAATCTATTGTTGAGAGACTTTGTAGACTCCATATGCGCTAATAAAGGTTTTGAGAGGTTTGGAAAATATAATGCAGTGTTTGGGGTTTAAGATTCAGGAATCTGAATTGCATTAACAAACTTCCTACTCATATTTGTTTAAGTTTCTTTTCATAAGTGCTGATACTGGTAGTCCACAAGAATAATTCCCACTGTTTAGTTGGAGTGGGATTTTAAGATTGATTTAGGACAAAGGTGAGTATGGGGAGAGAGAAATTACAGTAATATTTATGTTACTGCTTTTTTTTTCATGGATTTAGCGCAATTTCCACTGAGATACAAACTATTTACAAAACAGTTGCTAAATAAATCTCCCAGTGAGACACGGATGAAACTCTATAGCGCTAATGTTTCCATTCACATCAATGAGATGTGTGGTGTGCTGGCCATCTGTTATATAAACCTGAATAGGATCTGAAATCCTTACACCAAAGACCTGATTTTTTTATGCCATCGCTTTTATGGAGGTGTGCCATAAAAATGGCCATGTGCTGGCAACCTGTGCGACTGGACCCCTTTAAATCTGTGTAAAAGTGATGACATTTCAAGCACCTCAGCATCTCTTAAAATTAAAACAGCTAATTGCATTAAGGTCTGTGTGTTGAAGAGATTATACTCTTGCTTAGAGTTTGTTTTCCCCCCCTCCCTCTCCCCATCTGCAATATCCCTGATGGGGTCCACAGCTGTGAGAGCAACAGCGTGCACGACAGACTGCCTCACGATTGGCAAGCCAACTGGAAGGAACACCGAGACCCACAAGGATTGCTGGACCCGGAGGGCTTTCAGCTTGTGAGAACAACGAGCTAATTAAAGTCTAAATAAACGGAATGTCCTGCTAGCTGAAGTAAAGATAAATAAATAAAGGCCCGCGTGTTGTTCCAGAGGATTGAATAAAGAGGAAAATATTTGTGTCGTGTTTACCTAGTAACGTCTCTTTAATTGTGGAAGGGGGTCCGTCAGCCGACGTGCTGAATATATGCAAATGTACAATTCCTGATTTCTTTCTGATCCATTGTGTTAATAGGAAGGATTAGGCAAAGGTAGTGAAAAGTATGCGTGTTCTTCATATTTTTCAACTAGTTCAAAAATTTCAAAGAAGTCGCACGTTTTCAAAATCCCAATAAGTATTTTTAGCAAATGTTTCCTTAGCTACTGCTTCCTTGTCACTGGCGAGCTGTGCCTCTGCTCACACGCTGGTGCTTCGCACGCAGATCTCGCTGAAGGGGCTGTATGCTTTGTTCGCAGAACTGGGCTACACTATATGCTACTAATGCATCACTTTAGTTCTTCCTCAGCTACGAATATCATCGTAGCCTTCCCATCCTTACATAGAAATAGGGCACTTAAAAAGTTGATCTCATGTTGATGTTTCATTCCTTTAAGTTTTCTATGGGTCACTTTTTTTTTTTTTTCAGTTTGTTTAACTAAACCTAGGCTAAATACATATTTAGGGAGCTACGCCTGAAACAGATATTTAGGAGTGAATTTAATTTCAGTCGTGTGTAGGCCATTAAGACTATTTGTATTTAAAGTGAAGCACTTGCTGAAGTGATTTACTGAAATGGGCCCTCGAAGGAATCTAATTTTGGAATGACTGAACAGTTGCAGTTCTCAGCTAAACCTCAGCTTGAGGGTCCTTCAGAAATTAGGTTCCCAAATAGAAATTTGAGTGTCTCTAGGCACCCATTCTGAGAAGAAACGGCCACCGAGTTAGGTCTCGATTTTCACGTCTCCTATTCTCACGGATAACGATGAGTGTGAGACTCCGTAAAGAGACCATCAGACTGCTAAAGAAAGCTGCAGCGATGCACAGTCAGCAGTGCTTGACCCAACATCTGCCGAAAAGCGTAATGTCTCTATTTAAAATGCAAAAAACATTGAATAGAGTAGTTGTTTGATAATCTACCAAAAATCTAACACTGTTTTTTGTGTTGTACCCCTTAAATGTTGTAAAGTTTCATTCCTGATTGTATATGTAACAAATATTAAACATATAAATTGTAATTCCTTTAACAAAATGCTGTGGAGTGGGAAAAGAAGTAAGAAATTGGATGGCTGGTCTAGGGAAAAAAACAGACACAGCAGAATGAGTAGAGAAAACATGTTTTTCTGCTTATTTTACAAGCAGGAGTGTAAAGGAAACAATTCTCTCATTACACGTGTATAAAAATAGACTTTGAGAGTGGCTTCTCCAGGCATGAGAACTCCTAGCATTTTCCTGTTCCCTTGATCCTCATCTGCTCATTTGTTCAAAAAAGAACCAGAGGTAAGTTTTTACTGAGATGTCCTGCAGAGTTTAGCACAGGACTAGCACATACATAAACACATCCTAATCATGAAACAAGGGCAGTGATATCTTAGAGAGCTGCATAAAATCAGTCAGTGCTCACTTCTGTTGTCAAGAGGCAGCAAAAGTAGTCCAAAAACTGATTAATGCAATTTTTAATTCTGGTCAAAGCTCAGAAGTAATGCTTGGATGGATGAAAAGAATGAGCTGGGGTTGATTAAAAGAGAAAAAAAAAAAAGAGCAAAGAATCTCTTGGTAGATGGGCTGTGCAAGCTCTCAGGATTATTTAGTGAAAAATAGGCCAAGTTCAGCCTTTGTCTAAATCATCTGACCTTAATCTATTGCGGGAGAAATTAAAAGTTAGTCTGTTCAAATAAACTCGGCATATTGGCCAGGTTTTAACTCTGCCAACTGCCTTCTCCCTGGCTCCGTGCTCTGCAAAAATCCCAACTGCTGCATCTTTAGTTATTCTTGCTCCAGTCGTTGGCTGTGCTCTGCTGTGGCAGAGGAGAGAGATCGTTCCAAACAAGATGCATTAAATTTGTGAGGTGGATTGGCACCCTGATGGTGGGCATCTAGGTACCTTGCACAGATAAGAAACTGAGAGTGTTAGTTATGTGCAGTACAGCCTGCAATTTATGTAATATATAGGAGGTCATTAAATGAAGGAGGTCATTAAATACTGCAGCACTTTGTGACCTTTCAGCATGCGAACTATGTGAACTTAAGGAAGTTTTAGTTTTGGAAATCCTCTGAATACTTCTCACAAATGTTTCAACATGAAGGCCTGAGGAAATGCTCAGTTTTGCTGTAAGTTTAAAGGGCCACTGTTACATTTGTAGCTGCTTCTGGTTTCCTCTGAAGATGGGGGAATCCTGAAGACATGTTTGTATAATCATTACGCCAGACAGGATAAAATTTTGGGGGTGAAATCCAGTCCGTCTCGTATGTCTGTGTAGTTTCATCCATCTAGATGTGTGATGAAGCTGTCTTCCTGAAGTACCTGCCTAGAGTCCATGTGTAACTGAGAGACGTTGGTAGGTGCTTTGGAAGGCTCTCCCAGCGAGATGCTGCCTGCTATACTTTTGGCATCCAAGCTGGGTGGCTACAAGTCTCCTTCTAGAGACTACAGAGATACCGTCCTCCCTTCATTATCTGTATAGGCAAACGTAGACATTTGCTGTACAAGTACTTAAATCCGAGGTACAGACTCATGCCTCGGGTGAGCTATACCCAATCAAACGCTTTTCCAAAGAAGCAGATGTTATTCACCCTGGCATTTTATTTTCTCCATACATCACCCATAATGATTTCTCCCTTTTACAACGCAACTGGGGAGGATTTCACCAGAGGGAGGTTTGCAAAAGTGAGAAATTCTGCCCGTAACAAAGCCAACTGCAGGCAAAACAGACGTTCACGCTTCGAGTGCCTGCTGGGTTAATGATGTCGCTGAGAAAACAGTCTCCTGCCTGCAGAGGGCATACAGCTCCTCAGTTTTCCCTGCCAAAATGTGTGTGGAATAGGGAGAAACTAATGGACCATACATAAAAGCGTTGCTGCACATTGCTGCACGTGATGGATCGGGGATATCTTCATGTACATGGGGGTACCAAAAGTGTAATTTCAATGGAAAAAAATGAACTCTTCCCAAGCATCCACATATCCCTCCACCAAAGCAGATCGATACGTCACACGGGGAACACTGAGCCTCTCTGGGACGTGTGTTTGTGCTGTGGGTACTGGTGCTCCTTAAAAATCATCTGTTTTCATTTGTGTCTCTCCATTTCCAGAGCTCCCAACACAGTGGCTCCTCTACCTCATTAGCATCCACCAAAGTTTGCAGCTCTATGGATGAAAATGATGGACCTGCAGAAGGTAACATTTGACGGCTGACATTTCAAAGCAGTCCGTGTAGTGATAACAGCAGCTGTGTAGGAAATGAGTCATTCTTCCTGCCGGAGAAGGTGGGAGCGTGTCGGGCTGGATGACTCTCCGTGAGGAGGCTCATCAGCCTTAGACAACCAGTTAGATTCACTCCGGATCAGATTCGATCTGGACGTCCCTATTCAGAGGTGTTTTTGTTGCAGGATACTCGAGATATTAGTTCCGCAGGTGACACAGGGCTGACTGGACTATTTCACTAATTTTTTGTCTCGTCTGTCACAGTATTAAAGAACACATTGCAGTCCTGGATCTTTACTCAGAAATTATTAGTCTTGCCCCATGCTAAGGCTTTGAGCGAGTTGGCTAAGAGATAGTCTCTGCTCCAGTACCGCCAGTTCACACGCACGTATACATAAGTGTATGTATATGCTCCTGTTTGACAGTAACTCTTCATGCTGACTGTAAATTTGGGCAAACACCAGCCTCCATTTATCATAACCTTCACTTTTAATACTAAACTGGAACAAAGGACAGATGAAGAAACAGTTAAAAGCGCTGTCTTTAAGAGTGTAAATTCAAGTCACGTTTTTGCGAGGCTTTTTTACATTACAATATTTATATAGTAGTTTGTATCAGCTGCAGTTTACAGTCAGCTTTTAGAGGCATGTTAGGTATTTGTAACACGCTATTTCAAATACATTTAAAAATAATGGTACATGAATGAGCACTAAAACACATGAAACGACAAACTTTTCTTATGCTTAGACACTGTGTAATGCAATTTTACCTAAACATCTGGTGCCCAGGTTGCATGCGAGGTAGTATTATTGAGAACATTTGTTTAAAAACTAAATATTTAATATTGGGGGAGGGGGAGAACTAGCACTTAGCACATGAGGAGTTTTATGGATGTCTCAGTTTACAGGATGTAATAAAATAAGTGCTTGAGTGTTGGACTTCTTTGGTACATATATTTAATCATGCTGTGTCAAGGAGTTCCAACCCTTTCTGGAGACTGGTCTGCGCTTGTGCAGATCACAGAGGCCTTTTCATAATTAAAAAAATACAATTTTGGTTTTGTCCTGGGGGCATATCGCAATGGGAATGGTAAACTATGTAACACTCGAATGGTGGTATGTTTGAGCCCCCAGAAGTCTTATTTTTCATTATTGTATCTGTGTGAAACCTGTTGAGTATATACAATGTCAGCAGCATGGTTTCACTGTACAGTAAGTGAGATACTGACTCTGAATGGTTTCCAGGCTCCTAAACCATAGACTTAAAATGCATGTTATGTGCAACATCTGTGTTTCCTTCACTAACAATAAAAATGTACTAATGATTCTTTCAGAAGTGTTGGAGGAAGGTTTCCAGGTTCCAGCATCGATAGCAGAGCGATATAAAGTTGGAAGAACTATAGGAGATGGAAATTTTGCTATTGTGAAGGAGTGTATAGAAAGGTGAGGAGGATAATACGCTTATTACTGTAAAATTAATCATTAATGTCATGCTTTTTCTAGATCATGTCTTTGTTTGTAGGATATAGGACGTGTAATAAGGTAATGTCTCAATGCCAGATGGAAAAACTAGACTAATGCCCTTCTTATGTGAAAAAAGGAGGAGTCCAAAGGACAATCTATGAATTTAATTCGTTGTGTGTTTTATATGTTTGGGTTTTTTTCTGCTGCACTCTGCATGATTTTAGCAGATCTTTGTGTTAAATCTTTCTTGTTGCACTGAGATATCATCTTTTCTTGCAGTATATTCTTGCAACTCTCCCTTTACAGTAGGCCAATGAACCATTTCATGTGGAGGAGCATTCTGTAAAGATGTCTGGAAGTTTTGTGTGTGCGGTGCAGCGGTGGTGGTCAGCACAAAGAGTTGACTTTGGTTGCATCTATTCTGCCATCTGACACTGAGAAGTAACCTCTTCCATGTTTATCTTTAATTAAATGGGCATCTATCTCCTCCTTGCCTGCTTTATGCCATTATGTGAGCTCCATCCAACTTTAGGAGCCTGCACTTCAGACGTCAAAATCTGACTTCTTCGATGCCCTTTACTTTCATGGGTGAGAACACTTACCCTTAAAGACTGATTTTAGACATCCGCTCCAGGTTAGAGAAGTCACAAGTCACCTCAAAAGTTGCTGAAAGTGTCCGGGTTGACAAGCTAAGGTGTCGGTTTCTAAATCTGGTCAGGTAGATCATGAACCAGTTTTGAACTGGCTCTACCCAGCGTTAAGAGTGTAAAAAATAGGGAACAAAACCAGAAATGCTCTGAGCGGAACCACAGCTGCGTTTTGGTGGTACTGTTAAAAACAGGAGAACACGAGGTAAAAAAGACAGAAGGTACCTGTATGTGAAATTTGCAAGATTGCTCGTGTTAGATAGTAGCTGTGCAGAAAAGGTAAAAAAGAAAGAAAAATAGAGATGCCAAGGTCTGATAATGAAATTCCGTGAGTGAAGTTTTATATCCACTGTTACCGTATCCTAGAGAGGGCACTCTTACAGAAGGCTGTAACTTCACTTTTGGGCTCAAAGAAAGAACTTTTCCTCTTTAGCCTTTAAGAATGTGATATTAACTTTAGAGAGTAAGTCAAGATTAGATCTCGTGGTAGATGATGATAAATTAGCTTGGCTGGTTTTAAACTGGAGTCTCTTTGGAAAAAGATGGGTCCCGCTCTGCATCTGAAAGAGTCTGGCAAGTTGGAGACCATGAAGACATCTGCTGGGGAAAGGACGAAGGGTTGATTTTGTATCAGCTGACAGTATGCTTGTGGGACTTGACCAGAGCTCTTCTGAGGCCTTTAGAGCTCTGTCAGAGTGAGTTCATGGTGGAGCTGGTCATCCGGAGGGCGATAGCTGTTCAGATCAAACCTCAGGGTCTGAATACTAAACTGGGGAATGTGGAAACCTAAAGGAAGCAAAGCAAAATGATATGAAAATAAGAAAGCACTGTAAAACCCTATGGAGGGGGCATGACTGATGAAAAACATGGGTGAAAACATATAGCTAAGAAAAGAAAAAAAGGCAAGCTAAAAGTAAAGTGAGTAGTGACTGAGAGAAGCGGGTTACAATGCAATATTTAAAAAAAAGAGGTTTTGATATACTGTCACTCAGATGAAAATGCTGTTTTTGCTGAGAGCCAGTTCAAATGTGGTAGTGTGCATTTTACAACTCCTCTCAAGCTGAGGGAAAAGACATGAACAAAATTAAGTCTAGGTCCCATCACACCTAAAATAATACTGATTACAATATCCTCAAGAGATTAAATGAAAACTGTTTCCTCTCCTCATGTCTCTCCCGCTGGTCCCAGAAGTATCCGATAACACGATGTATCTAGCAGATATGTGCTCAAATAGCATGACTACTGAGGTATTCCCAGATACATACTCTTACGGTCTCTGAGCCATACCATTCCATAGATCCTATTTATATCAGAAAGTTACTACTTTGGGAGAGCTTGAAAGTTAAAGTAGGATTATTCCTGTTAGTTTCCCCCTTCTAAAGCAGGATACCCTTGCCATCACAAGTGTGGAAGGAGAAATTAAAAGCTCAGAGGGTAAATTAAAGCCAGTACATGTAAAACCCCTTCAAAAACATTCTTCACAATCTTTCTAAGCAAAAAAACATCTCACTTCAAAGTCTGATATGTCCATCATTTGCAGAGCCAGAATTGATGGGGTGATACTCGGGACAGAGGACTTTTCTACTTTCTTCTCACATACAATTCCTGTGTGCGCTAGACTTCAAAGGAATAGCACCATGAGGTGTTAAGCAAGTAGGAATGGGTCTTGTTACACATCTTCACTGATCACATGGATACTTCTTCTCCATAGCTGTGGAGACCAGGAGACCAGACTGGTTAGCCATGCTTCAAATGCACTCACAGGCATTTTCCTGTGACAAGGAACAGCCCAAATAGAAACCAAAAATGATCTTCCAAATTTTCAGGTGGGAACTTCTGAATTGCATTCTGTGCATCTGTGAAGGTGCACACAGACACACACAAATATATTTAAGGCACACACGAAAAAAACGAAGATAGATTTTTGTCTCCAGTGCAGTGGAAATCTCTGTGAACTTTGTGAAAGGTTAGAGCAGCCAAGGAGCGTGGCACAGAGCCCTGTTGTGAACTAGAGGTCTCACTCTCTGCCCTGCAGTAGAGCGGTGGCTCCAGACTTTTATCCAGCCGTAATGTGTTTCCTACTTCATGTGGCACCTTTTTATTGTTTGGGTGGAGTGATAGGTGAGAGGTGATATGCCTGTTTCACTGAGTTTCTGGCATGGCTGTGCGGATTTTTTGGCGGGTGTGTAAGTTACGGAGGTTGCAGCGCTGCTGACAGCCTGCGGTTCTGCAGCTTTTTAGGGGAAAGGATTTGCATTATCTTAGCTTTAATTTTCTTTTTACCAAAACAAAAAGCAGTCAGAGTTGTCATCTGCTCGTTACATATCTGCTCCATGGTATGTGTAATTTGTCCTGTGGTGTTTTCATATGTGTTCATTTTTAACTTTCAGATACTTCCAAATTCTGACATTTCCTCACTAGCTCAGATTTCCCAGTGTTTTGGAGTACATGGAGTCTCCTATGGCCAACAAAAACCACCCATTTCCTTTCTCATGACAGAAAGGAAGCATTCCTAGGGCAACCAAGGAGCTTGAAAGAGATTCCTCTTGAAAAAGGGCATATTTTGTCTGAGTTTGAACCCCAGATATCTTAATTTCTAATATTCCTTCTGCCACCTCCTCTCTCTACTCCCAAAAAAATACTGTCCTTATTTCTGCTTCTCCCCACACTGAGCCGGGACTCTAACCACCAAACAGCAACACTGGGAAGGGGCGCATCATGTGGGCTGTGGCCCATTTCTGGGGGCTGTGGCATTAAACCTTTTGGTAGGGGAGTATAGATATGAGAAGTTTTTAATGTCGTGGTTTGGGCTGGACTGGCCACTCAGGCAGAATGATAGATGCTCTCCCCCACCTATCTCTGAGGAGAGGCAGGAGAGAGAGAGACTTGTAAGTCTAGAAGGAACTAAACTACTTTAATGAAAATATTAATGATAAAATGAAAAGAAAACAATGAAATATATACAAAACCATATCAAGCTCCCAGGATGATGATCATGTCACCAGCTGGCACTGGGGATGTCCCAGGCTGGACTCAGTGACGGATGGGAACTGGACTCTAGATCTGGATTCAGGATCGGGGTCAAAGGCAGATGGACAGAGTCCTCCTCATATGTCGGCCATTGAAGAAAGAGGGCTGAGCCTTTGATCCCTCAGCTTTTATACTGAGCATGAGGCAGATGGGATGGAAAACCCTGTTGGTCAGTTTTGGGTCACCTGTCCTGTCCACTCCTCCCCACAGGTGGGACCCCTCTACACTTTTCAGCTTCTAACCCACCAATGGGGCAAGGAACAAAGTTCGCTGCCCTTGGGTGTTATAGCAATAAGTATAAGCAGGAGCCTCTCTGCGTACCATGCCTGGGCATCAGCTATAAACATAGGTCTTATCACTCTGAGAGCGAACAGTGTCTGCACAATACGCTGTTAATTTCAGTAGTTAGAAGAGGCCCAGCTAAGAAGCGAAGTTACTGAACAGAAAATTAGTTCTGTTTTACCTCAATCCAGGAAGTGTTTAAGTCTTGAACAGCCATGACGCTTTTTTCTTTTTCCAAGTCATAAACATCATCATGCGGTGTGACTTCTTTGTATAGACTTTTAACTGATGTCTTAATACAGACTGTCTTTGCTCCCTGCTGACCTGGGAATTCAAACTGAATTAATATTTTGGGGTTTTTTTTCTCTTTTTATTGAAGTCCTCATTTTCACTTAAATTAATACCTAGTGGTACATCATTGCCAGAGGAGTTCTCCATGCTTAAGTATGGCAATGAAAATGCCCAGTTGTTTTCCTAACACAGTACTTTCAGTTTAGGAGTCACTTTGCATGTCCTATTTGACAGGCTGTACACACTTTTAGGCACATTCATCTCTCTGTGTAACTTATTATATATCAATTTAATGTATCAGGTTAACTACGTTTTTCTAAACGAAACATAAAAAAAATCACCCCATATGCTTGAGAGGTTATTTTTTTCTTTACTTTTTAACCAAACATATGCCTAAGTGCAACGTAATAGGCTTTTGTAAACTGTTTAGTTTTTTATTGCAAAATGGAAGTGTTTTCGTAAGACCTTTTTATATTATCCATTGCCCATTTAACCTTCAGAGCTTCTTGGTTTCATCCTTACGGCCATCTTTTGGTTTTGTAACTTGATCAAGAAATGGAACTTGTCTACAAACTTATTTTTCTGTGTTATTATTCTGGATAATGAATATCTATATAAGTGTGGTAGTGATAAACAGTATATGGTTTCCAAAAAAACACTTAAAATGAAATGTGTTCTCATCCCAAACTAATTCTTTATCATTTCTTACTGTCTCCAGCACCTTTCATATTCTGTCCCACAAACACCATAATTAATTCTGCTAAATACCATATACCTACTGAATACATAAAACATTATTCCAAGGACTGACTTTTTTATCATAGCAGTTGTGAGTGCAGATGTGCAAACAAATGACTTTTCATCTGAAGTAAAAAATAAAATTATTTTCCATAGCTTGTATTTTTTTTATAATAGGAAAAAAAACTTTTTGTTTCTGAGGAGATTTGGATCTGTAAATACTATATAATATTTTTACATAAAACTGCAGAAGAAATAACAAATGCCACTACAAAATGAAAAAAAAAGTGATTTTTTTAAAACGTTGAAATGTCTTAATTTTTTTTTAAAAAAAAGCTTAATGCTTTTTTCTCAGTCACACGTATTCAATAAATTTGGCTCAAGTTCACAGTTCCTGTCAAATCCAAGCTTCATTTCTTGACCAAACAAATACTTGAATAGAATTCTTGCCCAGACCTACTGTGCTCAAATGACAAATATAAACTCAACTGAGAAAAATATTCAGTGTGATTGAACATACAATTTTTTCTTTTCTCTTTCCTCAGATCAACTGGTAGAGAATATGCTCTGAAAATAATCAAAAAAAGTAAATGTAGAGGAAAAGTAAGTACAAAACAAAATCATATGCGAGCAAAAGATTATTTTTTTCCAAGAAACATTTTGTGAGAGATCAGTTTGGGAAGCTGTTGGTATTAGTCTTCTTCCTGGCAAGTGTTAGAATCTTTTTGGTTGAAACCTTTGCCTACCCTCTGGAGACCCTTGGACTATCAGTATAAAGGCTGCAATGTGCCTTTCTAGATGCGTGTGTTGATTCTCCAGTTGGTTGGTTGTGCGTGGGTACACTTACTCCCCTTGCTCTTCACCCCTGTAATTTTATCCTCTATCTTTCGTAATCCCAGATGTTATAGAAAACAGAAAAAGAATACTAATAATTATAACAACACCAGTCTAAACAGTGTGCAAGGTTAATCAAATTGATGTCAGTTTTATACTAAGTGAATTTCTGTTAGCTTTTGAAATCTATAACAAAAGGTTCTCTGAGAAGATGCTATCATATTTTTAAATGGAAAGATTCTGTATTGCATAAAAAATTTCAGAAGCTTCCATACTTAACTTTTCTTTGCATCAGAAACATGTATTTTCCTCCCTTTCTTCCTCTGTTCTCTGTTCTTCTTTCAATTATTGCACTGATGTTGTTTCTAGATGTGTTCCTTTCCTATTGCTGGAGGCAACATCAGTTACCTTTTTAAAAACCCCTGAAAAATCCATGCCGGTCCCAATTGTCTCTGCATTTTCCACTGTACAGTGGAGGTGAGAGTTTCTCCCACCAACCCATAGTCATTAAAGATTTCTTTTGTGTGGCAGGAACACATGATCCAGAATGAGGTATCTATTTTAAGACGAGTCAAGCATCCCAATATTGTACTTCTGATTGAGGAGATGGACATGCCAACTGAGTTGTACCTTGTCATGGAACTTGTAAAGGTGAGTATTTTGGAGATAAGCTGCTTATTAAAAATTGTTTCAAGCATATTCAGAAATGTCATTGTTATTAAAGCTTATTAAAAATCATAGAATCACAGAATAATTTAGAATTGAAGGAATCTCTGAAGGTAGTCTTGTCCAGCACCTTACTGAAAGATGTGTCAGATACTTTTTTATAGCTTTAAAATATTTCAAATCTTTGTCTAGCTTTCTGTAAACCGCACTCAGAATTGCTCTATGGACAGTACTTCAGAGATCACCAGTTTTATTTGCTTCCCCAAAATAATTCTCTTTTAAAAGTTTTATCTTTAAAAAGTGCATCTGCCTGGAGGTGAGTGGCAAATATACCCATTCTGAATAGCTGCAAATATCAGTCTTCAAAATTCAATATTCTCTGATAGAGTTTAATTAAATTTCATTAATTTATGTTAAATTTGAACAGTATTACCTTTTTTCTCTACTGATTTCTATTAAAACATTGTCAAGTTTTCATCCTTGATAATAATCTAAGTTTAAGCCGGAGGAGGGGGGAGGTGAAAGCGAAAAACCCGCTATTTAAAGCATGGTTCTGTTCTGAAAAGTAAGTTTGCAAAGGCAGAATTTTATATCTGTGGTCCTATTTATTTCTTCATAGTAACTTCCAGATCTCATGCATTTGTTTCACTCACTGGTGGATTTTTACATATTCAAACTGGATTATGAAACTCAGCCCAGGCCATCTCTTGTCCCCATACTGTCAAGAGTGAAGTGCATGAAGTATGAATTTAGCTCTTGGTTCTGGTACTAGTACACAAGTATGTCACTGTGCATAAAAGATGGTAAAAATACATTTGAGGGAATTGTCCAAGTTAGGACAGAAAAACCACTGAGGACACTTTGTCCCCCATACTTATTTTAACACAATACACCTGTTTGTCACATTCACTAATGGAATTAGCGATTCTCCTTCCTTCCATAGCTGTTCTGCGGGAAGGAGAACTTTCCAGCAGCCACGTCCATTCCTCTGTCTTGATCAAGGCAATCTTTCGTGCCTACACCTGGGAAATCCACAGTTCATAGAATCATAGAATAGTTTAGGTTGGAAGGGACCTTAATGATCATCTAATTCCACCTCCCTGCCATAGGTAGGGACACCACCCACTAGACCAGATTGCTCAAAGCCCCATCCAGCCTGGCCTTGAACACCTCCAGGGATGGGGCCTCCTCAGCTTCCCTGGGCAACCCATTCGAGTGCTTCACCACCCTCATAGCGAAAAATTTCTTCCTGATATCTAATCTAAATCTACCTTCTTCCAGCTTCAAGACATTTTCCCTCATCCGATTACTACGTGCCCTTGTAAAAATCCCTTTCCAGCTTTCCTGTAGGCACCTTTCAGATACTGGAAGGTTGCTATAAGGTCTCCCCAGAGTCTTCTCTTCTCCAGGGTGAACAGCCCTGACTCTCTCAGCCTGTCTCAGTGTTTAAGGACGAAGGTTACAATAAAGCTGTGCAGCAGCAGCATTTGTGTGCAGGCCTGTTGTATGTGCACACTCAACACTTGTGAGCAAATCAGGCACTCTAAACCCTGGCTGCCAGACCACTTACACTTAAATTAAAAGTGTGGTCACCTTCAGTAGACATTCTCTGTATCTGTGGTTAGAAGCAGGCACCACCAGAGGTCGTGAGAGAAAGCAATTTTGGCAAGCAGGATTGTTAACTGCTTTGCACCGGTTGTAGGTGGAGATTAGGTGATGCTCTTAAGGTAGGCATCTCCTTGAAATATTAGATAGGATGATCCCGGGTACAAGTGTTTCTCAAAGAATGTCTCAAGCTCTGGGCTGGAATAGGAGAGCAAGGAGAATGAAAAGTGTTTCGTTTGTTCCGTTATCCCTGGTGCTCTGGCAGCGCAGTGACACAAGCTGTGTTCCCAGTGCAGAGCTGCACATCCTTGCTCTCCGCAAAGCTGCTGTGCTGTACAGGCGAGGGAGGCTGTCAAGTGGTGCCCATGGATGGAGGGACACAGACCTTCCCTGTCCCTGTGGCAGGCTGGGACAGCCTTGTTAACTGTGGGAAGCTCAAACCATGCTCCACAGCTCAGGAGATGGCAACATTGTCCCCTCAAGTTTGAGTCTCCCTGATGCCCTCCTTGGCTTGAGTGGTGCTGTGGAGCTTATGGTCCAGCTAACCCTGCTGCCCACCACCTCCAGGCTCTGAGGAGGTGCACTGGGAAATGCTGGTGGCAAGGAGCTAACAGGGTACCTGGCATCCCTGTTTAGTCTCTTATGGAGAAGTTAAATCCTAAGGAAAAAAAAAAAACCAAATACTGGCACTCTTCCATGCCGCGAACCCCTCATTGTAGCCAGTCGCAGCAGATTTTTCCCACCTTCTTCGTAGTCACAGCCCTCTCTTGCACTCAGGAGTGCAATGTGAAATAGCACAGCTTCAGCTCAGATGCCATTAGCCATCTAACACTATTTTAATCATAATTACTGCTCTTTTTATATAAGTGAGCTCACTCTGAGATCCATGCTACTGTAGGTTTTTTCCAGTGTCCGTGAGAGCTTGTTCAAAGGTGCCTCAATACTCTTGCGCAGCGTTGCAATCTAACATAGCCCCAGCTTCAGCCTGCATTGACAAATCCTTCATCTTGTCCCCATGAGGTGTGCTAAGAAGTAAAAGCTGTGCCTTGTCTAACATGCCAAGACGTAAGCACATAGCTGGTTTTATGGGTGCAACCTGCTGTGCTATTCATGCTTGAAAAATGTTCAAACTGTAGTCTCTGGTGGATTTTTAATCAAAGTCCTACTCGGCTAAATAAGAGAGGAGGGGACTGAAAACTCTTACAAAATAACTAGCCTAAAAAATGTATATAGAGAAAACAATCCATTATATTCACTTTCTGGAAAAATCTGTTTTCTTGCACTCTTTCTTCTTTACTCTTCATTGCTGCCCATACTAAGATTACTAAGATATTTATGCTTTTAGTTATGCTATAGAAGGGCTTTATAGACATCTCTGTAGTTCAGATATCTTAGAGAGCACTGTTTTCATGTTCTTTACTTTTATGTGGAATAATAGAAGAAATTTAGAAGAAATATCCTAATCCTGGGAATTTAACTTTGTTTCTTTGAAGCAAGCATCTATTCCTTAATATTTAATTGAAAAAGGAAAAAAAAAAAAAAAGGAAGAAAAAAAAAAGAAGGCCTTGTTATACTCTAGGGGCACCAGGAAAGGTATTTCTGGAAAGACATTAATTGTTAATTCACCGATTGCTGACTGTTACCATTTCATAGCGTGCACTGTTAGAATTGATTAACCATCTGTTATTGACTGACTTTTGAAGACCTGCCTTTAAATCAAACTCACAGACAGGAAAGAAATTCAAGGAGAAAAGGCTTGATACTGCAGAGCACGGTTTCAGTTAATGCCACCCTGCATTAATTGGCAGTAACATGTTTGACATAAGTGGCTGCTGCAAATACTGCCCTCACCTCATGGCAGATAGGCCATTCATTGCTTTGTAAAGTGTAAGAAAAAGCACTTCATAAATACAAATATAAACACATTGCAAGTGGTGCTTGTAAAAGGAAGCAAGGACCTGGTTTCTGGCACGTTGCCTTTTTACACAGCGAAACAAAATTGTTATTCAAACCTAACAGGGGTTTGGCCAATTTAACAAGCAAGATTTATTGCAGAGTTTCCTTTACTGCTCCAGGATATGATTTCACTTTTGCAGAAGAAAAGAGAGATTATATCATTTACATAACAAGGTAATAAATAAATAATTGGTTACTGTACTTCCAAGTATACTTCCTCATGCGCACAGATGATAAAAACTGCATTCAGATGTTACTGCTCCCATTTCGCTCCAGAACGGGGGATTTAAGACTGAAATGTCATCCTGAACTCACCCCTTGTGCCTGAGTAAATGATAGGGACCTGCTGTGTGAATCGGCTAAGCAGAACCTTGCAGGTTAAAGTGCTCTTCAGGGAAAGCAAAGCCTGAAAACAATTCTGCCTGATATAGCTGTCAGCTCTGTTAACTCTTTGCAGGATATCGCCTCTCTTTTAATGGCAGAGAATCCCACAGACTAAATATATGCTCTCTTTTCTTACCAGGCTACCTGGTACGAGACTTTACTGAGTAAAGTAGGCTGCTTAACTGGAGAAAAGGATTCTGCTTCAGATTGACTTGGCCGTCTGTTAATGTGCTCTGCAGCCCCTGTCTTTTTCTGACTTTAGGTTTCTCGTGCATGTGGACATTTGTTCTTTTTCTTCTGACTCTAGGCTGAAATTTTCCCTTCTCTTTTTAAAGTTCAGCTTCTTTCCTTCTCGCCCCTCACATCTCAGCTCCGGCTGTTTTCTTTGTTTGGAGGCAGATCCTTTGCTGATGTTATTGACACTTCTCCTGAGCATCTGGAACATATTAGATAAGACCAAAGATCTGTCTAATCTACTACCTCATGTTAAAAAGCAGCTGGTACAGGGGCTTCACAGGAAGGAGCTTAGGGAAGATAGATTATTTATCCCACATATTTTGCCACATGCTGATATCTAATACTTAGGGATCAGGTAATGCCATGAAGTACATGGTATTGTACCTTTGCCAAATATTTGGCCTTTCTCTCTAATCCTCTCTCTGGTTTAGCTTGGCCTTTTATTCCTCCTTTTCCTTGACACGACATATCTTGATGTATCTTGATCAGTCACCAGCCAGAACAAGAGGTTTTGATGTGGTCCAGATTTGACAATGGTTGGCTGCAAGCAGTTTCCAAAGCTGGGGTTTTGCATCTATGGTGGGAATAAACCTGTCCTGGCAGACTTCAGCTGCACCTCAACAATACAAAACTTTTAATAGTTTGTGTTTTGTTGTTTGGTTTTTTTTTTAACGAGTAACTTGTTTGTTGTTTTTTTTTTAACGAGTAATGACTGTTTTCTCAGGTTCGAGTCTTTGGTGGTTGTGTTTTCCTACCTCTTTCTCTGTAGCTGTGATTCCTGGAAAAAATCTTTTTTGTTTCTTCCCCCTCCTCCTTTCTGCTAGTGAAAACAATGTTTACTCTGGAGCTGAGCCTTAAAAAAAACCCAGCAAATAACTTGAGGCTGTTGATAAAATCATGAGAGTTGGCAAAGTTGGACTCCTCTGTTGCCTTCAGAAAATACCAACACTTTCTTTAAAATACAGTGTCCTGTGTTTTCTTTTTCTTGGTGTTTTGACTACAGCAGGGATTTTTTGCATTGTTTTTGCAGAATTATCCCCTTTCCTGCCTTTTTTTTTGTTGTTGATGGTGGTGGTCTGTTTTCTTTATGGTACTGCTTTGATTTTGGCTGAAGGCCCAATACCTCTGAGTATCATCTCTCCAAAGATGTTTGTTTTTTCCTCTGCTCTGTCAAGCTTCCTCCTTAATCTCTTCTTTAAACTTATTTTTTGGTCTTTCTCCAAGCACTTACATGTTCTTCTTCCCCCTTGCCAGCTCAGCTCTGGAAATACAGTCCAAATGTCATCGCTGCCTCAGATCCTGGTGAAGATCATTTCAGCTTTGAGGACTTCCATTTATTTTTCCTTCTTTTCTTCTTTCTTTCTGTCTTGTTTTCTTGTTTTTCTTTCACTGGCAGTAGCTTTTCGCTGAATTAGACAGCACAATGAGCTGGAAATGGGACAAGCTGCCATTGGTATTTGTAGCTGTGGTGAAATACTAATGTTAATTCTTAAGTGTCTTCCAGTATGATTGTCTGACATATATGCTAGAAAGTTCTTCAGTGTTAGTTGCAAGACGTATCTCACTACCAAAAACTTCACATCTTGTGTAGAGAAAGTGGTTTCTAAAATCCACGTTTTCAAAGTTTTATGAAACGGAAACAAACTTTTAAAATACGCTAGCAGTGATGACATAGCTGGTTTGAGTTTTACTCAGTTTCTTCATTTTCTGGAGTTCAGTCAGGCTTTGGGCAAAAATTTGGTGTCAGCCTGTTTGTGATTATAATAAAGAGTGGCAAGGGTTGGTATGTGGCATTGTGACAGGCAAGTATGTAGGCGTGCCAGAAATTTGTAACAGCGGGTCTGAACACACAGGTTGGCTAGTGCTGGGCGTGTTACAAAAGCAGCAGCGGGTGGGAACGGTTTGTATAGACACTCCGGCCTCTTGGCTGACCACCTAAGACATGACAAATGGTTCTGAAATACTGATGTGTTCAGCTGCCATTATGGGGGATGTCATCACAGTACCCATAGTTTATAGCTGCAAGGAAACTGTGCTGCTCCTCCCTCCTCCTCCTCTATAAATGATGCTCCTTGATCTTCCCTAATTTTTTCAGTCATTTCACAAGCAGTGTTGCTCATATGCCATGGTCATTTTGCTCCAGGGAGGAGATCTTTTTGATGCTATTACTTCCACCAACAAATATACAGAGCGGGATGCCAGTGGGATGCTTTACAATCTGGCCAGTGCCATCAAATATCTTCACAGCCTGAACATTGTCCACAGAGATATCAAGCCAGAGAATCTACTGGTAAGTGAAAATTCAGCTTTTAGTATTGTTGATACCTTGGGAGAGTGTGAGAGAAAGTGTGCGCTTCTCCCTCTCTCCACACACACCCCAAGTTTATTTCAGTCTCTTAAGTCATTGGTCTTTCAATTTTAACCTGAGCATCGTAAAGCTTTCCTAAAAATAACAGCTATCACAAAAAGCACAGTAACATAAACCGGTATGTCTAGACTGTTCCCCAGGGCACAGCGGCAGAGTCATTCCAATGATCACCAGAGGTGACCTTTTAGTAAACTGCAGTATAATTTCAAGCTTCTCATAAATGCAAAGGTGTTCTGTCCTCAGTAGACTATTCTGCCCTTCTCCAGTTGCCTAAGTAATTAGCAGCAGTTCAGTTTTACAAACATGGTGGGTGTAAATGTTGTGCCCTAATCACGTAGAATATCAGAGCACAACCAGGAAGAGACGTCAGTGTCCTTCTTTTCCCTGCTGCATCTCCCAAAGAATACTATAACATGTTTTATTAAGCCACTTTCCCAAATAGGCAGCCTAAATCTTCCTTTTCCTGACTGAATCTGTATGAGTCCTGCAGGCAGTGTAAAACATACCCTTTTTCTGAGAATTTTGCTCTCTTGAGTGCAGCAATTGTGTTCTCCAACTGATAATTCTTCTGAGAAACTAATTTCTCCTGATTATTTCACTGTTCTCCGAGTTTTCCCAAATTTGCTGATGTGTTCCAGTATCAAGATGTCCCAATTCCAATATTCTGGAACCATAAAACAATGTTGAAGATACCTAGAATGTCGGTTCTCTCAACTGTGTGCTCTCTGCCATGACTTAGTGCAGTGCATTTAGTCCTTGTCCTGGTTTGAGGATAGTCCTGACAGTCCTGCTTGACACTGAAGAGGTTTTATGGGAAAGGCGACTCAAGTAGATCTTACTAAAATTCCAGGGAATGGGATTTTTACAATTGAGTTTCCTCTAGTGGCAGGTGCCTTTGTAGTTCTGGGTGAGGACGTAGCCTGCCCTCGTTCTCCAGAAACTGCTAAAAACATGTTGGGTAGAAGTTTCGCTAGACACAAATGATCAATACTCCTTTTGCAGCCCTTGTGCTGGTGTCCATAGGTGGCCGCATGCAGAAGTTATAGCAATCCCATGCCTGGATTCATTAACGCTGTGACTTGGAGTGTGCAGGAGGGTCTTGGTCTGGGGCAAGGATTGTCCTGCTGCTGTCGACATGTCTCTAAATGCCTAAAGTCTAACAACAGTAGAGTTAAGCTTTTGGGGGAAGAGAGAAAGGTAGGCAGCAGGTGGGGACAACACGGAGAGTTGCCTACCCAGCCATTACCCACTAGCAGGGATGACCACACTATTTGCACGGTAGCTGAATTGTTTCAGAGTGAGTTTTCTGGTGTTGTGCATATGTAAAGGTCCTATGTTGATATTGATACTGAGCAGTGAGGATGCAGCACTTAACCTCTTGCAGCATCCTAACTGGCAAAGGCCAGCATTTTACTCACAAATTATATTAATTGCCTAAGGTTTATCAGGTCCTTGAAAGAAACAAATGCTGTTTTAGAAGAGTGCTTTGGAACCAGCCTTACCTGAGTTCTGACCCTGTCTCTGACATTGGCTGTCTGTGGCCGTAGTCTCTCTTGACCCTTCTACTTTTATCTTCTTATCTGTCAAATGGGATGGTTAGGCCCTTGTATCACAACATTGCAATTAGGGTTATTTTTGTGGTATTTATAAAACACTTGCAAAATGCCTTATGGGTCTTAGCCTTTCTGTTGCTGAGGACCTTCTACTTGCCTTCCATAGCCCGCCTTTCACTTGCAGCTCTGCAACCCTTCACCTAACTGGTCGTGGCAGTATTTTTCCCTTGTTGTTCTTGTGCTGTTGCTTTCATGCCATAACCGTCACGGTCTTGCACCCACAAACCCCAGTAGTGTTGTTACAACAGGTTCTCCTGGCCACTGGTATGAGAATCTGCCCTTTCCCCTCTACCCTTTTCCTACCCGTGAGTTGTGGCTTTAGGTTTAGGGGAGCCTATAACCGGCCTGCCCAAAGTGGAGCAACTAACCAGGATGGGGTAGGCAGCATCTGCCCCGATTGATGTGTGCCCCAAGGATAACAGCCCCATTAGCAGGGAAGAACAACAGGGAGGGTGAGCAAGGCCTGACAAAAGCTGTAGAGTTACTACAGGAAAAATATGGGGGAACATGCTGCCGCGGAGGGAGTGCCCAGAGGAGGATGCTCATCTGGAGCCTCCTTATTGCACCTCTTCCCAGCCCCTCATTCACCCGCAGAGCAGATGTGTGCCATCAGCTATAGACCCTGCTGATAAATCTTTGTGTGTGTGAACCTGTCTCAGACGTCTTCTGTGCAACACCAGTTGTTTCTGTAAGTGCTTGAATATTCCTTATTATCATGAAGGCAGGCAAAGCCCACCTAACAGTCAACTGTCCGAGAGTTTAGGGTATGCTGAATACCTGTGATTTTTTAGCATATTTTTTTTGTTCTCCAGAGAGTGTCTTCCATGTTTTAATTGGAACATTTTTCATAATTGCTGCTATTTAGAACGTTTATTTTGTCAAGTCATGGGATGTCTTTATAGCCATATAATAAACCCTAGAGAACAACTTCTCTGACTGTTGCCATCTGCACTGATCACAAGCGCAGCTTAGAAAATACTGACAGTCTTTATAGTAATAGGATACATATGGTGGCACACAATTATGTGTGGCTGCATTCAATTAGTGTTGTACAATTACACAGTTTTATTGCTTAGTTAAAACAGTGAAAGCACTACATAGTGGGTAATTTGCACTAATCCCCATTTCTTTAATTGCCCTTCAGTATTTAAATGCAGTGGAACATATATAGTGTTTGTTCTGAATAACATGAGCATTAAATTATCTTTCACATTCCTTGACTGGCAAGGAACATACCACAACTTCACATTGGGCTCCTTTTTATATGGAGTTATAACAGGGTGAGGAAAAGTTACTTTCTTCAGTTTTACGAGTCAGCTGAAGTAGTTTTCCAAGGAAAGTAATTCCTGGAAACAGATGGGGCAAAATACTAGAAAATGCATGGTACCAAACTTTCTGCATTGGTAAATATTGCCAAACAAGCCCTTTCCATAATTGATTTTTAGGATATATGAGTCATACAAGGTGCGGTCTGTTGAAGGAGAGAACTTATGAACGTTCACTAGGTTAACGCAACTCACAAAGGGCTTTGTAAAAGATAACCGCATGAAATAGAATATGAGATGCTAATTAGACTGAATTTAGCTCTTGATGTCTAAGTGCACACTTTACATTTTTCAGCAAGTGAATATTTAAAGCTCTAGTCTCTAGCCTTTAATTAAAACTGTTGTTGAAATTAGATTTATTACTGCCATTTCAGAGAGCACTTTCTTTAGTTTCAGGAACCAGATGTATTTAACAATCTGTGTTTTTAATAAAACCATAATTGCTTTTTTTTCCAGTGCTTTTCTGTAAGCCTATCTTTTTTTCTGGCTTAGTAGCAGAGAGATGTGAATCCATATCAAATCGCTGGTCCTCTTAAAGATCCAGTTGTATTGTTAAAAATAACATAAGGAAAGGAGAAGAATTTTATGTATTCTAAATATCTGCTTGTGGCTGTATCAGCTGGTAGGAGGGTTTCAGGACAGAGAGGGGTTTTCTCTCTAGACATGACTAATCTTAATGAAGAAGAAACTAGGCTGTATTATATAACTAATTATGATTAGCTATAGCGGATCTGTAGCAAACAGTGGCGAGAGACTTCAAGATTTCATTTTTGCACCAAGTGAACTGTTCAAGGGTCCATTGTAGAATTTATTGTGGTTTTGTAAGGAAAAATCAGGATTTTCTATTGCAAACAGTTGTAGATAAATGTGATTTCTGATGTAGGAGTAGCTGGTCAAGATGGGTATTCGGGATGATTTTGGTTTTGATTGTGAAGTATGATAACTTCTAATTGCGCACAGTGTTACTGCTAATTGTTGTCGGGATATCACTACTGGTGAGCCACACTGAATGGAGCTTTGATTTGGGTTGCAAAATAAGAAAGTGATGCATATATACTTTAAGAAGTCCTCCTGTAGACTGTTCCCATTTTTTAAGGTGCTGTTGGGGTAAACAGCACTAAATTGCATCATACACCATTTCAAAATGAGGAGAAAGAACCCAAACCAGCAGCTGGATTAAAGAAAGACTCACAGTCTAGTATTTAATATAGATACATTTTAGTCTTTTAAACATTTTTTGGTAGGTTTTTGGTATTTGCAGGTTTGAGGTTGTTCTTTTGTATTGAGCCAGCTTTTAAAATTGTGTTATTTTTTACAGATGTTTTTAGCTTTTTTCTTGTGACTATATCTTAATCTCCCTTTGCACCCATAAAACCCCACAAAAGATCATGTTGCTGCTCTGAAGACCATGTTTTGAGACAGGATTTTCATGCATACTCATTAACAGCCCTACCTATGTCTGATGGTAACATACCGCTAAGACACTGATTGGTATTTAACAGTCATCCAAGCCGAGGACGGTGTTTCTAGGTGAAATACTCCAACCAGGTGTGCGTCTTGTGACTTCAACACACAGAGAAGAATCTGTTGCTGCTATCAGTGCAGTCGCTGTTGTGTTATCTAAGAAGCTGAAATTCCTTTGCGAGCCTTTAAGCTCTGCAAGTAAAATGAATAAACTTAAACCCCCAACACTGTGAATTGGCTGTCAGTGGGGAGTAAACCTCGGAATGTCACTGCTGGAAGGTCAGACCTTTGCTTCTGGGCTTTAGCTTCTACCAAGTAGCATGTTGGCCAGGTAATGAGGTAAGTCTTTCCCAAACACGCTGAGTGCATTCAAGGGAAGTTGTCCAAATTGTCCATGAATTTTCAAAGCACGCGGAGAAGTATGTTGTTGGTGAGGAGGAGAAAAAAGATTGTAAATTAGAAGGAACGTTTCAGGTAGTTAGTAAATGATATAGTAGTTACCTTGTGTTAAACCTTTGAATTTTCCTCCTGCTTCAGGTTTATGAGCACCAAGATGGAAGCAAGTCCCTGAAGCTGGGAGACTTTGGACTAGCAACAATTGTGGATGGACCTCTATATACTGTTTGTGGGACCCCAACATATGTAGCTCCAGAAATCATTGCTGAAACTGGGTAAATGTCTTCTTGCGATGATTCCTTAATGTGTACACAGTGGAGCATGTTCTCGTCAGTGTGCCAGATGGGAGTTCTTGCACTTAATATTTTTTATGCTGCCTTTGCTTGGGTATGATGCAGAGTCATGGCTCATGGAACAATTTAGTTGGAAATGATCTCTGAAGGCTATCTTATCCAAACCAGCTCAGAGCAGGGCCAAATTTGGAGTTATATCAGGTTCCTCTGCCAGTTGTTGGCCTCAAACTTCTCAGCTTAACACTGAGTTATGAACTAGACATTTGCAAATACAATAAAACTAATTCTTAAGCTGCCCCCAGAGACTGCTAACTACTGTTGACTCAATTTTATTTTGTTATCACGCACTATCCTCTTCTTCTGATTTGCTCCACAGAGTAAATGCCTAATTGCCTGAGCAGCCTGTGTCACATTTGCAGGCTTCCTGTTTGTAGGCATCACTCTAACTCAAGAATACAGAGCAATGTCTTCTGTGCACTCCGACATTCTGATCTAATGTAGTTTTAAGATGTAAATGTAAAAAAGATTTGAATGAGGAATTAGGATAGGTAGGTAGGACTTAGATAAAGTTCACATGAGAATATATAAGAAATTATTAATAATTCTGAAAATGTTTTGTCTGTTCTTGTACTGTAGTTCATAGGAGTTGGATGTCTCTAACCATGTCTCTCACGCTTCTAGATATGGCTTGAAGGTGGACATCTGGGCAGCGGGTGTGATTACTTACATCCTGCTCTGTGGTTTCCCTCCATTCCGTGGGTATGGACTGATCTATTCAACCATCCTTGTTCTGTGAATTGGTCCCTGTGCTGCTTTTGCATTAAACACAGAGATTCCCACTGGAAAAAGTTCTGTGCTCATAGGGTTTGTTTTTTCCCGTGCTCTGCATAGTAATTTACACAAACCCCATAAATGTCTGTGATTTTACTGTAAAATCTCTGTCTCATGTTTGTTTATTTTAGTTTAAACTTCATTGCATTACAAAACAAGACCCTCCATTACGGGTTCTGGGTGCCTTTGCCTGATGTTTAAAATACACAGTGAAATAAGCATCTTCTTTCATGGACCAAATACAACATACTTTGTGGTTGGTAAAAGGTAATTAAAATGTAAGCCACTTAATAAGGACATGTCAGATCTTTTCTCCCCCTCAAAGCGATTGCAAAGTTGTTGACAATCCTAAAGACAAGCAGGTTACCTCAGAAAGAATGTACCAAATGCACTTTGTGTTACGATCTCACCATTCACATCCATGGTTGCATGCTTGGGGGGAATCAACAGCTTCCAAAAGCATAAGGGATGACCAATTAAAAGCAATTTCAAGAAACCTATTGAAACCAGCTCTGGAAATAATTTCTTTGTGGGTTTTGTTGTTGTTTTTGTTTGGTTTTTACTTTACAGAAGTGGAGACGACCAAGAAGTGCTTTTTGATCAGATTTTGATGGGACAGGTCGATTTTCCATCTCCTTATTGGGACAATGTTTCTGACTCTGCAAAGGTGGGTTTTATACTTGATGATACTTCCTTCTCCAGTCTGATTCCGAGTGCCAGTGTCTAATGCATGCTGTTCTTTCACAGTGCTGTATTTGACATGTCTCATACATCTCCTGCTACACCTATAAATTCCTCTGGATCACCGAGCATGTTGTCATTTTATCACTGTCTGTCTATTAGATTCCAGGTGGTTCTGAAATGGACCCCGTCTCTATATGGTGTCCCACACAACAGAGACACCTGCAGCCCTTACCGATCAAGAAAAATTTTAAGTGACTTACACTTTGTAGCTTGAAAGCTCCCTGGGACTTTATGATGGGGACCAGGTACCAACCTGGAGCCTTTGAATATTATATAATAATATTATAGGGAGGCTGTTTTCCCCTTTTTAATCCCATTAGATGATATGTCTGTTGTTTCTTTCCGTCAAAGAACCAGGCCTCACATTGCCTGTAACTCCTTACTGTCGTCAGTGCGGTATGAAATACAGACTTGCTCTGGCCACCAGTTCACGGGCTGTAGCCTCTTGGCACATGACACAAAGGATGTAGAGCTTGAGGTGTGCTAAGGCAGATACAATGCTTTTCAGGCACAAATCCTGACAGAGTTCGTTTTACTTGCAGAGCAGATCAAGTTTTTTAGATCTCATTAGTGCACTGGAGCAACAGTTTAACTCATGGATTTTCTAGGGATCTGGCATTCACTATAGTCATGTGTATAAATATACATAGAGAGAGCTAATACATATAAGTATGTTAAAAAACAGTCAAAACCATAAAACTATTCATATGGTCATCCTGTAGATAAGTGCTTCATTTCTACCCGTTTACTTCTGTAGCCTCTAAGGCAAATCCAGGCAAAACTGTCTTCCTATTTCTTTCAGTGAGACAGTGTTTAATTAATCACACACAAAAATTTGTCGAAATTTGTCAGTGGATACAGGTAATGAGGGTAGTGTTCTACATTCTGAATCTCCATTCTTCAGAGAGCTAAATCCTGTTCTTACAGGTATGTAGGAGGCTGATCAAGACTAGTATTTTAGCCTGTTAACTAATAAGGTTAACGAATGAGATGATACAGTCATAGGGTTGAAAGAAGTCCTCTAAACCACATCGTGGTATTGTAGCAGGCTTTATTTCATAGCATCATAAACAAGAACTCTGCAAGTCCTTTGCCAATGGTGTTCTCCTGTGAAACTCCTTCCAAAGAGTTCAGTCTAAAATTTCTGTTTTGAAGCATTAGCCTGTTCATTTAACTTCTCCTTGTCAGTAAGAATTATGAACTTTGTTGATACCTCTTAATTTGCTGTCATACTGCCATCCTGTTTTCTGTGCACTCCACGCACTGGTGGAATTAAATGTATGTTTATTTACATGCTAGTTGAAAACTAGGTAATTGTGGAGGAAATCAAAGGCTAAAAAATTATGGGTTTAAGTTGGTTTTCTTTTTAAATATCCTCTATGTCATTTATACAACAGCTGAAAGTAAAATTCTAGATTTGCTGGCTTTTTTCCTACAGAGGAATTGGCTTTTTCTTAATGGGAAGCTAACCTAATTTCATGTGACCATCTGTTTTGTACATTATGTATTAAGTGCTTTTCTCTTAAACAGTGGCTACAGAACTGTAACTCAGAACTGTCTTCTAGCTTTTCCAGGTACTGTTAGATATTGATTTAAAAGTTCAGCTTGAAGTTCAGCAGTTCATAGTTGTTCTTTTTTTTTTCAACAATCTTAATATGTTTCTGCAGTTGATAGTTCACTCTGTGTTTGAGCACTCTTACATAATCAGTTGAAGAGCACTTCAGTGAATTAAATGTTGATTTGTTCTTTAAAAATGTTCTTTAAATTTGACCCAGTATTACATTTCTAGGAACTTATCACAATGATGCTTCAAGTAGATGTAGATCTGCGATTCTCAGCCTTGCAAGTTCTTGAGCATCCATGGGTTAATGTAAGTATTTTCAGGCTTGGAGATGCTACTTGTAGTTTGGCACCTTTGAGCTCTTTCTGTCAAGTCCTTTCTATGCCCTTTTGGAGCCAGCACATTCTTAAAATGCCACAGATTTAACTGGGAATGTGCTGGGTTACAGGGCTGGTTTAGTATATCACGCTTACCTTGGAGTATTCACTATTTTATGCATGCTCAGCTACGTTTTCTCTAAAATATTTTGGGCCGGGTTTTCAACAAATCTCAACCACACTTGACAAATTTATACCTCTAACAATCAGCTTGTGGGTTCAGTGACACATTTTGCTCTCCTAAAATCAGATGGACTCAAAAATCTGACAGTCATGATTAAGAGCTATTGAAATATAGTCTGTAGTGTTAAGCCTACTTGATCCACCATGAAACAGGGAAACCTTTAGAATCATATTTAGCTTCTGACGTTGAAATATACATATATTTATGTGCAGCCATATCCATTTAATCTGAGTTAGCATGAAATAGCTATTTATGTATCCTGGCTTATCTCTAAGTAACTGGACATTTGCCATAAAAAGTGGTAATCAGTGAGGTGGCATACGGATAAATCTGGCAGAGAATAAAGAGATTTCTCTTTAATGAAATTTGAGAGAAGGACGCTACTTAATAATTGTTAATTATATCAGACTATTTAATATGTGTTAAAATATTTGGATGACAAGAAAGAAAAACTGGAAAAAATCCAGATTCAAATTTAAAAGGGAAGATTGAGAAAAGAAATACATGAGCAGAGAAAAAAAATTAAAGGAGGAAGAAATAATGTTTTCTTTTGTTTGTTGCAAGTTTGAGTGTGCATTCCTCCCTGGAATACTGTTTGGTCCCTCAGCTGCCATATCCAAAATATTTCTTTCACTAAAACACTATTCTAAAAATTCAAATATATAGTAGTGCCAAATGTTAACTTTTTTTTTTATGAAAGTGTCTTCTATATCGCCCAGAGTAGTGGTGATCAGTTAAGTGTTTACTGAGCATATGCTTTAGTCTTTGAGGCTCCCTTATTGCCCAAACCAATTTTTTTTATAATTGTAAATGCTATTTCGTGCAGAGCACTTCTTCAGTGTATGAAGAGTGCAAGGATGCAGGACAATGTCTGATGAAAATCTTTTCATTTTTGAGATGACATTCAAGCAGCTGAAACGTTAATTTTCCTTGGTGCCAGGTGCTGTCCTTGGACATGGTGTTCTGTCACAGTTTGTAATGCCTTTTAATGACTGAGGTGTCTCTCTGTTCCTCTGCATGGGAGGAGGATGGGTAGGGGTTTCTGGGGTGCTGCTGAGGAAGAGATGGAAGTGACTGATCAGAAGCTACAGAGTGGGCAGGTCACCCACGGTGTCAGGCTGCGCACTGCTGCTGAGGTTACTGAAGCATCACTTGTTTACACCACAAAAGGATGCGGTCACTAATCTTCCACTTTTTCTGGAAAATATCTTGGAACTGTTAATGCTCCCCCCGGGCTCATTTTTTTTTTAACTTCAGTTAAACCACAGTGTATTTTAGGCAGCCATTTTAGCGAGATGTATTAAGAAGAAGAGGTGCAGCTCTCTGTCAGTAATGTGATGGCGATAGTGTGTGCAGGTGACATGAGGGTCGGCTCCCTGCCCTCGCTAGTGCGGGCTGACAGGGAGGGACAGGGAAAGGGACCAGGGGCTAAAGTCTTCTAGCACTTCAGAGCTCCGCTAACCAAACCTGAGCTCTGGCTACTGGAGCACCCTAGCAAATTCCTGGGTTTCTGTGCAGTAAGTTAAAATATGGAGCCCCTTGCCAGAAGATGCTGTAGAGGCCAAGTATAAGTGGATTCAAAAGGGAGTTTGGTACATTTTTGGAGGATGAGTCTATCGGTGCCTATTAAATATGGTTGTCTTGATACAACTCCTGGCTCACAAAGTTCTTAAGTACTTGGTTGGCAGAAACTAGGGGATATACCAGGGAAAGTTCAAGATCTACCTGTCTTCGTTAAAAGTACTATTTCATAAGCAGCGACTACGATGCACCATTGGAAACAAGATACTGTGTTCAATTTACCATTGGTCCAGCTCTGCTGTACCTCTTCTCATAGTTTTATGCTGATTATAATTCTTTGCAGTCAAAACCTGTAGCAGTTCTGTCCATAAATAAATGAAACAAATATTCCGTGACAGTTCTGTAATTTCTTCTTTTCTGTCCAATCGCTGCTTTTAGCAACTGAGACGAATCAGTATTTTGTCTTCAGCAGTGTGCTAACGATAGTTCATAACGCAGACCAAAATGTCTTTTGAATTCTCTTATGTGTCCTCCAGATATTTTTTCTGGAAGGAGAAAGGCCAGCACTGGGGCCAGTTCAGGAAAGTGCTGGAGCAAATTCCAAACATCGCTCCTATTTCAAGGCATCACACATGGAAATGCTTGATAGCAGGCATAAAATTAACTAGATGGCACTAAAATCCCAGTTCACTTCAGGAGAAATAAGAACATAGCTGAGTTGAAGCAGGTGCTTAAATGCTTTCGTGAAAAATGACGCTTCCCTGACATGGGTCGGGGCAGCGCACCGTAGATGGCCCCGCAGGGACAGCCTGCTTGAATATGGAGGCAGGATGGCACACTGCTGTCAGGTCCAACCTTGCATCCCCGTACCATCACCAGCTTGACCAGCTGCAAGTCTGCCACACAACCGTCCTGTACCTCATTTTCCCGGCTTGAGGACAGGAAATTAATATCCTTATCCCTGTTTATAAAAGGCTCTGAGATCTATGTGGCATGATTACCTGAGCAACTGTCTGCAACTTTCGTAAAATGCCATCTTTGTGAGAAGAAATGGCACATGGAGTTTTCACCTAACACTCCATTTTCCCAGATAAACTGTTTAAATACTTTTCCGTGGCATCAAATGCTGGACTTGACTTTCCGTTTTCTGATTTCGGTTTTGAACCTATTCGCAGAGTTGTAAACGTGCAGCTAAAATACCGGCTAGGACAGCTGGCTGGAAAAGCAGGCATATGTTTTCTTCGACAATTTTAAGAAACATTTTCTCTCTTTGATCAAACCTTTGATAGAAGTGTTGTAACTGCTTACACTGTATAAAACCGTTTTGTAGATTGTAAATAACCATTCTACTTTATAGCTGCTTACTATGTGATTACTTGGTAAATTGCTGAGATTCCTGGAATGTGCTTTGACAGTTTCAGTAGGAGCCAACCCTCATTTCGGTTTCAGTTTTTGCTATAAAAATAGCTGGAATCCTCTTGGAAACTGCAAAACTTGTTATGGTCAGAGTCAGACCAGTAAAGCAGTTCCTATGTCAATAATATCCCAGCTGTTTTCAATTCAAAAAAACAAAACCTGAAAAGATGTTGGCTATGTGCCACTGCCACAGATGGAGATCTTGAATTCTAAATGCAATTCAGCAGCAGTTCCTTGCCCCCTCCGTTGTGTTTATTTGGATTTGTCTCTCCTATGCAGTACACTTAGACCTGGAAACAAATCCATCAGTTTATACTTCCCCTACAGGGACCTCGGCTCTTTCCTTTACCTGCTCAAATTCTTTGCAAAACCAAAGAATTACAAAAGAGGTTGGAAGCTTGAGGTATGGCGTTTTAAACATATATATATTTTAAACATATATATGATATTGATAACCTGAATTATACTATACAAGTTACAGTACAAGCCTACTCTCTTTTTTTTGTACAAGTAGTAAATATTTCCTAATACAGCATTAAGGAGTGAATGCTGAAAGGGATGGACTGCATTCTGTAAATCCTTCTCTGTTAAAATAATCAATATAAAATGTGGTGTGTAGTTGCTGAAGGAGGAGGATGGCACACACCAGCCTCAAAAGAATTAGAGAAACTTGAGCTTTTACATATTTCTTTAACCATGTCTGCCTTGGAAATTTGTGTGCAAAGGAAATGAATAGTAAATAGTAATGAGCTGGACATTTGTAAGGAAGTTAATTTAAAAGGACATTTCATAGTTGGCAGCTGCGCTACTTTTGGTTACACCCTAGGACACTGCCCAAAGAAAAATTTCCTTGTAATCCTTAAAAGAAACAGAGTCGAAAAGCTTTTCCAGCACTTCTATTTGCTCTAATTTTGTGCTGTTACTTATATAATGACCTATTCATCTGATGATTTTAGACTTGGAAAGTAAAGCTCTTGTGACCGGCTTGTGAAATGGATCTGAGTGCTTCAGGGCAGTAGGAGTCTGGGAATCCTGAACTTTGTTCCATCTTTTTAACACTTCTTTTTCACTTGAGTGGCAATGTCTCCTGCCATAGAGAACAATGCAAATACGACAACTGTTTATTAATTACTCAAATGATGCCAAGACCCTCTGCCTCTTTTTTTTTTTTTAATTTTATTTTGATTTCTTGCAAGTAGACCATGAAACGTATTTTGTGGAGCCTGATAAAAAAAAAAACAACTATCTTCAGATGCCAAGCAGTTTACATTGTCCGGGTGAAAACTCATATTCTGGACCAGAGTTTTCAAGCTGTCAAAGGATTTTGACTGCTCAGCTTCTGAGATGTGCTCAGGAGAGCGCTTCTTTCAGAGCAGTCAATATTTTCTGAAGCTGATAACCCTTTAAAGTTCCCAGAGTTGAGCACCAAAAATCACTAGTCATCTTTTAAAAGATCTTGGCCTGCCTGCTAAAACTGAGATCAAATTCTGTGATCCTAACCTGCTGCAAGAAACAGCAAAAGGTTAAAATAGGGGAAAGGAACAGTTAACCTCTTTGGGGGCTGACATCCTTCCCATTACAGCAACCTGATGAAATTCTTGTCAGCAATGTTGAGCCTGTTATCCAATTCTACAACTTACCCTGCTGATTCTGGGGAATCTGATGGGGATTTTTTTTCCACTTCCTGCATTTTTAAACTGCAGAGCAGCTTGGTTTGTATGTAGTTAAACAGCTGTCATCTCTCACCCTCAGTATCTATCTATTTTATTGTTGGCTGAAGGGATTCCAGGAGCCCGCTAATACATATTAGCTTGTTTATAAAGCATGTTGAAATAGTAAAAAAAAAAAAGATAACTACTAAACATCAGGTAGCACCGACAGTAGAAAATTTAATAACCATAAAGTAATTCCCATATATCCCTATGCTGCATCCTAAATTGAGCTGGAAGATATTGCATCGAAAAGCTGGAGCCCAAACTATATGCCTCTGGCGCGTTGCCACTGGAACTGTGGGTGTGGTGCTTCACCAATAAAATATTACCACAGTCCTGGTAACTATTGTCTTCTCCGTAATTTTGTCTTTTTGACAAGACGACATGAACGTTTGGCAGGCTTTCATGTCAAGAAAGCCAAGAGAATGATTTCTTCCCCCACACTAGCGAAGAAGAGTTCACTTTACAGACTAGCTTTCTTCTGGGAAAGGGGAGGTCAGCGGAAAGCAGGTTATTTTTAGGGGTCATATACCACCAAGCCAAGACTCCCCAGTGCTAGACAATAATCAGCTACTGGGTTGTATTGTTTTGTTTTGTGTTTTGCAGCTGTGTGCACTTGACCATATTTTGCCAGCTGAGACATTTTGTTAAGGGGTGAGTGAGGGATCTCTAAACACAAACTCCCCAAGCTAAATAAATAACAAACCCTAACCACCCTCCCTAAAATTCCCATATGCTCACTGAACTAATGATTTACTGCAGCGACTCTGTAACTCTTTAAGTGCACTCAGAATTGCTGCAAAGCCAGAAAAAAAAAGTGTCTGTCATCTCTCTGTATTCTAATCTTATCTCTTTTTTGCCTCTATTCTGCTCAGATTTTGCTTAAGTGGAATTTAAGAACGTTTTCAATGGTTGATAGCTACACATCCCATGCAGTACCAGCTTGGGATGACCATTGTGGATGGATAGTGACCCGATATCCTGCATATTCTGCCTGTTCTGCTTTTTGTTGCCTATTCTGTCTATTCTGCGTATTGTTGTCTGAAATCCTGCATATCCGGCTAGCGGGGAAGTCTCACTGAGTGGTGGCTTTTTGCACTTTTTTCAGGCATAAGGGTCTTATTTGCAACTTCTAAAAAAACTCCTTTCTTGTCTTGGGCTTGAATTCAACCCACTGACTTGCACGAAAGTGCAAAGTCCCTTCTTTCTGCTAGGGTTTCGCCTCAGCGTCGAGGCTGCCTGCGTGCCTAGGTGCAGATAGATGGGTTTGCTCTGAAAAGCGGGATATCTGAGCGGGAGGAGGCACCTCCTGGTCCAGCTGGGTGGTTTCTGGGCTGGAGGTCGCCCACAGCCATCTCACTAGGTGGGCAGGACCGCAGAACACGTGTCTGCCTCTGCTTGGCCATGCAGTTTTGTGCCTACTTTTACCTCAGGTTCGCTCACGTTGAGAACATGTGTCTTTTGGCAAGGAAGATGAGGCCACCCACCGCTGTCTCCAGCCCTTCTCTGCTTTCCCAGGCAGTCTGTACCTCTGCCCGTCTTTTTCCCACAGCATCCCAGGCTTGTGTGCCTTGGGACTGGGGGAAGGAATTGCAGTCTCTTGTTATCCGTCAGTCGGAGATTCGATTTGCAGAGGTGGCTTTGTTTAACTATGGTTTTAGTACGCTACAGTCATAAGCTGCAGGGAATACCACAGCCTACCATGAGCTCACGCCTACCCTGTCCTGCAGAGGTACCAAAGATCCATCCTGGTATTGATGAGGTCGCGCGCTCACCCATCACGAGGGTCTCAGCCAGGGCATGTCTCAGCTCCCATCTTGCCTGGGTTTCCTCACCGTGGGACTTGCTGAGCTGTGGCTCTAACATTCACCCAACCTCATAGCCCACAAGTTTGTAACCTTTACAATGAGACAAGGACTTTGTTGACATCTCCCAGGGCTTTTTGGAGATCTTTTCCTGCATCCTACCAAAACAGGGCCTCTGGTTTCTCTAATCTCTTCGGCACTTCCTACTTTTGAGATCATTACCTTTAAATTTATGTCATGAGTAAACAAAATCATATACAACTCTGAGCTTATCAAGCTTTGAAATATTAATGGACCTAAAAATAACTTGGCAGTGGTAGTCAAGACACAGTAGAAAGAATAGTAAAATATGTAACAGTTATTATTAACTAACATCACCTAAAGTTTGAGAGGAAGATATTGAGTAAAGAAGAAGACGGAAGCTGGTTCATGACATAATATGGTGTTCATCTTATAATTACCTTAGATATGTTGATGGAAACAATGACTGACACGTATTTCATTACAAAACTTTTTGTAAACTTTTCTACGTTGGCAGGTGCTATCAGAATCACCTTGCAATTTCTTTATCTTGCCTTTTCTCCCTGAAGTTTTATTTTGCTTTATTTCTCTGCAGGATGATGGCCTTCCAGAGAATGAACATCAGCTCTCAGTAGCTGGGAAGATAAAGAAGCATTTCAACACAGGCCCTAAACCGAACAGCACAGCAGCTGGAGTTTCTGTCATAGCAGTAAGCATCTGAAATACACAGCCAAAAAACTTAAATATGTGTCCACAAGGCAGTGTGTGTTTAGGATATGCCATCAAAAGAAACCAGAGAGTGTTAATCTTTAGCTAATTCTAGCATTTAATTAATAAAAACTTAGTTAGACTGGTATTCTGCACAATTTCTCCATCGATTCTCCTGGTGAGTCACATTGTTATTTAACAGCTTTAGAAGGTCTAACAGTACACACACTTCCACATTTTGTCAGAAGATCAGTGGACCTAACTCCAGTCTAGATTCAACAATTTGAGCTATGGGATCATGACATTTTACTTGGCAGCAGAATCATCACATGGATTGAGGCCGCACAGAGGTTGTAGCAGAAGGACAGCAGCACTTTAAAATGGGAATTGCCTCAAAATTGTAACCGAAAATTTGTATGGCAGCCTAAGTTTCTTTCTCTGAAGACATCAAAGAGAGCTAGGATGCCTCACTGCTACCTTCATAGTTGATATGAGCATAGCCACTTCAGATTTAGCTGAGTAGCGGCATTTTACTGTACTGCCACATGCAAGCTGCTTCCCTTTAAGCAGAAGCACTTAATTGGGTAAAGACTTAATGGAGTTCCTTGCTGCCTTCTGTCATGGTGCAATTCCAGTTTAGGCATTCCAGGTTAGAACGTGTCGGAGCTTCTGAAACCAAGCTTGACCAAACTTTCTGCCAAGCTTTACTGAGGCTTCAATGGCATCCTCAGTGTAGCATACATCGCATACCTTTGTATTTTTTCCCCAAAGATGAACATGTGTATTAGATATATACATGTGCACAGAATATATTCAGTGTGTAATGAGATTATTCATACTAATGCCATTGGATAGTAACATGCACATCCTTCACATTTTTGATACATCTGCCTGTGTTTGTAAGCTTTTCTTTATTACTCGTGGTAATGTTAACGCTCCAAATGGTCACTAAAAATAAGTGCCACGTTAAGCATAACCATTCCCATATCAGATTACTCAGTGTTCATTCCCAGCTTCCATAAATTGCAGGTGGTGTGACTGCACATGTACACTTTCTTGTACTGTTTCCACTTTCATGTTTCTCAGCTCAGCCCCTCCAGTGGTGAGTTAAATCAGCGTGAAGTAAACTCAGCTCAGCACATGCAATCTGGCTCACAGGTGTGAACTGTTTGTGCAGCAAAACGGATACTCTCTCAAAGTTACTTGGTATAAGTACTTAAAATTTCAAGCTGTGCCTCTCTCATATTTTTTCTTTACTCTTTCCAACCCTGGACGTCCTCAACATGGAAGCAAGTTGTTCCTCATGCTTTTCCTAGATTTTCTCAGTCATCAGCTAACATAGTCAGCATTTGCATAGTCAGCATTTATTTATTTTCATTTTTAAGCAATAATACTGCAACAACTCTCCCACAACTAAAACATCACATACCCATTGCTCATCTGAAATGCAGGTATGTTCTGTACAGACTAGCTGAAACCGTGTTCCTTTCGAATGGACTGCCAGCACGCTTGTCCATGAGAATTACTGCTCAGATCCTCCATGCTAATGACTTCAAAGCTTAAAAGCAAGAAATGATGCCTCTGTCCTCATCCATCCCTCGCCTCCTTTATGTTTTTAATTTCCCCACCCTCCTCTTTTTTTTCTTTGCCCCAGTTGCTCTGCCAAAGAATTGTTTACAGCAGTTTGACACTTGAGTAATGAAAAAGGCACTGTAGTGAATCTTTCCACTGCAAAACATTATAAATCAGGAAAAAAAAATATGTATATGTTTCATTATATTCTTAATGGCTTTTATTTGTTTTTTAGTGTTTGGAAACTTAACAGATTATTTTTAGTGATCATCTCTATGGGTGAACATCATACTCTGGCACAATTAATCCTGCAACTTGGCCTATAAAGTAGAAATGTTTAGAATATTTTTACAGAATTCAGAAAGTGGTTTGATTAGCTCGTGTCAATTCTTGTCGAAAAACTTGGAAGAGAGGGGAAATATAGACCTCTTTAGTGTTTTGGTAATGTTCCAGAAAGTTGGATAATTTTGATTTTAAGAATAAATTACCTTTATTTTCTACAAAACTAATTGAATAAGTAAAATAGAGCCAAAAGCAAAACAACAAAGCCTTTATTTGTTGTTTCTGCATTTGAAAGCATACTTAATATACGTGTGACATGCATGGCATCAGGGTTTTACCTTTGGGAATCTTCCTTTAACTATGCAATCTCAAATATCATAGAAGTAAATCTGATTAACGAAGACTGCTCTACATTTAGAATTTTCAAAGTATGTACAGATGCTGTAACATATTGTTCAGCACTTAAGATGTGCACTAAGTATATTTTCTACAAAAATACTGTTTTATTGTGCCTGCCTGTATGTTTACTGTAACTTTTTGAGAGAGTGCTTGGGTATATAATATACAGAAATGCCTTCTATATATTATATAACACATCTGTGTCTGTGTGTGTGTTTGTGAAAACGTGTTAATATGTGCATATATATATATAGCTTACTTAATAGTATAAAAGATTATAACTCTGTGTACAGAGATAGCTAATATGTAGTATTTAGTTCTTAATTTGTCCTCACACTGGTATGATCATATATGCCTGTTTTCTTCGGTGGTAAGAAGTAACACACCTCAAAGATCTCAAACAGTATTTGTCATATGCACCAATTAAAACTGTAATATGAAAACTAAATTCCTAAAGATGTGTTTGTGGTCAGCTTGACTGGAAGGAAGCTCGAAGACACGTGTATTTTACGTATGTCTACTATGGCTACTGCTTCCTTCAGCAATTTCCAAATACATTGTGTTGACTCCTTTAGTTCAGACTCACATCTGCTTTGTTGATGTGGTCAGTAAAGGTTGTCTCTGACCATTCAGGGCAGAGACATCCTACAAGTCCTTGTGCATGTGTCCAGACTTCAAGTTTGTCCACATTTGAAAGGATTTGTCCGCTTGGACAAACTACCGTAATGAACATGTTGTGCGTGCCTAGCAAAGTAGTTCCTTTGCTGATGTAGCAGAAGATGATTCCTCAAACAAAATTAACTGTACAGGCAAAGAGACTTTTCTGTTGATACATTAATACATCATTAAAAGTTCTGCCAGCATAACTATGTCAGTTGAGAAAAAATTCCTTTAAACCAACATAGCTTTGCCAGCAAAATTTTAATCGGAGAGCTAGCTTTTAAAACACCAAAAGAATTAACAAGTCCCTAAAAAAACCACCGCTTGCTGATGGGAGAGTATGTAGGAGAAAGATCTTGCCCTGTTCTTAAACTCTTGTCATAGGGATTGACTACCGGTCTCTGTAGGAGACAGGGGCTGGGCTCGTGCCCCTCCGGGCTGTGTCAGAGTGGCCGCCTTACTGTTAAGGGTGTGCCAAAATATTTGCAGGATCAGGTTTCTCCTACAGCTTTCCAATAGAAACAGTATTTTGTAGTTCTGCGATGGTGTTTATAAAAGATACTGAAGTAAAAACATAACGCCAGATTTTTACTAAATAGCCTTTTTAAAATGTGGGGGTAGATTTTTTTCCTTCATTTCTCCAAGGATATCATCCATTGTTTTTTTCTTTGGCCACAAACCAATACCCCGTGGCTGTACCCTCTGGCCTTTAGTGGCAGTGGCTAAAGTGACCGAGAGACAAAATAATTTTTTTAAGAAAGCTTTTGTGATTCAGAGGTGTGCTGTAATTCCTTGTATGAACCGAACATCGTTTAATTTGTGTTCTTGTCTGAAGTGTTAAAGCTTTGCCTGTATGTCGTCACTCTTGTGCTTGTGTTTTTGCCATTGTTTAGACAGAGGAAAAGACTAATGACAATCTTCTGTTAAAGAAGGTATGAGGTCTCTGTCTTGGCAATGGGAGTAAACTCCAGCTGGAGACTCAGAGGAATCGAGTAGGACAGCAAAAGATAAAAGCTGCTCAGAAAGTCAATGCAGCTCTCTGCCTCTCACAGGGTCCCAGCTGGGCTGGGGACACGGGCACGGCGACGCTGCCCTCACTCCGGCAAGGGGAAGGCGGCGGATGGGTTGTTGCCCTGCGTTCTGCCGGTTTTAAAATAAAATTACAAATTCCAAGCGGCATTTTTAGCGGTGGGACTTCTTGGATGGCGTGGAAGAGAAGCCAACTTTAGTCTCTGAGTTTTTGCTTGGCTTAAAGATGAACCCGTGTCTTGGCTGTCACTTCCCATCTATTGTCTGTGTTGTCCTGGGGTCACTGTCCGCAGTCGGGTTTCTCACGGCAGGGTTTCCACACCGACGAAATTGTTTCAGCTCGTGTTAGGAGGCAACTCTCCCCATTTTCTCTATATTATTTTTTAGCTATTCGATTTTAGGGCAGTATTTTGGATCTGCTTTTTAAGAAAACATCCCTTTTGTGTATTTTATGTGCAGCATACAAGGAAGCCAGTAGATGGCAATAGCAGACCGGTGTAGTTAAGCCAGCAGAAAATTAACTCTAGGTACAAGGTTCTCATGGTTTCAAGCAGAAAACGTCCTTTAAATAATTCTAAATAAGATGAAAGCGGCATTGTTTTAACAAAATGGAATAAATTATTAAATTCTACACTTGCAGGGCAGTCATCAAGAAAAATTTAAATTTGCAGTTAGCTCCTAGCTACCCTTGAAGTGGTTAGTTACTGGAAATGTGTTGAACTGCTTTTCTGAATTTAGAATTACAAACTGTCATCAGTATTGGAAATATATGCCACGCTCCTATTGAAGCACAAAATGGCCCGTTCTCTTCATAGGGCAAAATGTGAAAATCTTGGCAACTAACGATTTTAAAGCGGGCAGAGTCTCCCTCAAGATATTGTCCCCTAAAATTTTATTTAACTCAGCTAAATGATGTCTCCAACGTCTGCTAGTGCAGCACAGAAGGGTTAGAGAAAACAACGCATTTTCTTTGTTCCTCTGCACATGATTCTGCTAATGATAAACTAAACTTAAAAGATCTGTATTCCTTAAGTAATATCATGAGCACACTTTCCTGGACACAATGTTAAGTTCATTTCCATTTTGACTTTAATTGGTGCAATTTTAAACCGAGTAGTTTTGTACTGTTATCTTTTTAAGCATGAGGTGTAAGCTGAAATGATAAACAATGTTATTCATGGCTCTGAGTAGTCCGACTCTCCAAGGTTAACGCATTTTTAGAAATGAATTACCATGATTGATGGGGTATCAAAACCTGATTCTTTTCATCTTTACACATTCCATGATTATGAAGCAGTCTAATTTAAGCCTTGTGTAGTCTGTCTAGCCTGCTCCTTGTGATGGTTGCACTGCATTTTTTTTAAATTATTAAACCTCTCAGTTTAATTGCAAAAGATAATTTTCCATTACTGGTATGTGCAACTTAAAAGGGCACTTCTGTCTTTGGAGGTAACAAGATATTTGTCAGACTTTTAAATGAATGCATTATGCATTAAGTAACCTATTTCGAAACTCCATTTTAGTCTGAATAAATCGGCTTCTCATTTAGCAAGACCGAATCTAGAGTTAGTATCTTTTTCTTTTCTTTCTTTACTTTTTTTTTTTTCCTTCAATTTTGTTTTCGTCTCCGGTACATAGCTTTAGGATGTTAGATAAGTGCCTTCTGAAAGTGAAAATAGTAAATATGCACTAAATAAGGAACAGTTTGCTCTGGAGTCTGAATTCTTTAGCCTAATGTCGATCCACTGAGTTGCCCCGTTTCTCTCTGCTCAGCTGGACCACGGGTTTACCATCAAGAGATCAGGGTCTTTGGACTACTACCAACAACCAGGAATGTATTGGATAAGGTATGAGATGGTGCAGCGCCAACAGTCAGTGTTTCCATGGCAACGTGCTGGCAGTCTCCATTAACCAGTTCCTTCAGTGGATAAACATGCTTTTTGATTTGTTATCCGGTCCATATGCTGCTTTATCAGTTTCGTTTTAATCTTGATTGAGATGCCACACCCCCCCATTCCCTTTCTTCACCCATCCCTCACACCCACATCGCCAGCTTTCTTTTCATCGCACATGCTCAGTACCAATTTCCCCTATAGTTAAAAAGACAGTGTATATAGAAAATCTACTAGATATGCTGAAGTACGCACCCTCCCCCTCCCTATTGCTTGTTAAGGCATCTGCTTCCCCTGCGCTCCTGTTTGGAAACACATGGAGCAGCAACAGGCTCTCAGCATATATTTTCCTCTTTTTCCATGCGAGATGTGGAGCTATATACTGTCATTTTAAACCCACTAAACACAATCCTTACCTTAGATTGAACAATGCATTCACGCAACGCGGTCCGTAGAAACTCTCCCAAGTTCAATGAAATACAATGCATTGTATGTGCTGGTAAGCTTGTGTTTCTAACAATGCATTCTTTCTCTTTTCTTTTTAAAACCCTTCCGATACCTATTTTTTTGATTTTATTTTTATTTTTTTTAAATATTGCATGAGTCTTTTGAATATATTTTTCTTCATTGTGTAACTGTGCCAGGGTTGTCGTTAGCTGGCTCAACCTGTATGATGTAATGGGGCTCTGGGCGGGAGGGGGTTATTCTGGAGTGGGGGCAAGGAGGGATCCAGGTCTGATAGCCCACACGAGGCCTCTGCACCTCCTCAATCAATCCAGAGTCCTGGAATTTCCATCAAGTGGTTATTTGCTGGCTTTTTTCCTTCTTGTTACTCACAAGACCTGCATTTTGATAGCTGGAGAAATTTTTATAAGTTTCTTGCAAAACCTGTGTTTTCTAACAGTGCAGTGATTGAAGCCGTTAAAAACTCGTCTGTGAGGTATTTGGAAAAACTCAGCAAATTAACCGCATTAGCGAAACAGCAGAGATGGTCACTGCACATGTTTCCAGTCAAGTAAAACTCCCACCTTGGATCATTTCACCGAGTGCATGGATCGGGCTACAGCACGGTTTCCATCAAACCTAACAGTTCCCTAAACGCACACTGAGGGTTAAGTAGATCCTGATATGGATGTTCTGGGGAAAGAAAAAGAAAAAAAAACAGCCAAAAATAATCCAATTTTTCGGGCAAAAAGTAAAAAAAAGTAGTTGCCATCCATCAGCTGGCTAGCAAGAATTGAGAATGACTCCAAGCGCTGGAGTGTGCAGCAGTACCTGTAATTCCAGTCCATCGCACTTGCGCTGGTGGCTATAAACCTATGGTGACCTGGGAGGACATAGCAAAACCTGCCTGGTCTATCTCGTCGCTTGGCATCGTGCGTCGCAGGCTCCAGCCCTGTAACGCAGCCGAGAGACGGCAGCACAGCAGCTGTGCTTTTTGGTTTTGCAGAAGGGCAGAATGGGGCCGGGGTGTCCAGTTTTAGCTGAGTGTGGGTTTGATAGTATTAGAGGACTCTGCTCATGAAGGAAAGATGGCATTTTGTGTCAAGCAGGACTTGTCAAATAGTTGCCAATTTAATACCTCCTCTGTAAAACAGGGGGAAGGCTCACATGAGCTTTATTTATCTTCCCAGAGTTTACTTGCTATCCGTGATCAGCTTACACTCCTTCTCTGCTTTGCTATTTTTATTTTACACCAAAAAAAAAAAAAAGAAAAGAAATCTTTCTTTCCATTTGCTATACGCAACGTTTGGATCTTTTGAAGCCCCAGCTTCAGGGGGAGCAGACCACCAGAAACAGGAGCCTGCGATAAATGCGAGCATCTCCTCGCAGATTGGCCTTGACTCAGTTTAACTGCATAGCCCAGGTTTTGAAACAAACCATATGCATTTTGTGGAGGTGGTGGTGGTGGGGAAGGCTCTAATTCTGCAACTTGGAAAATAAATAAACGCTATAAAAAAAAAAAGAAAGCCATCTGACTAAAGCAGTAGTAATGGCTGCCATCAGCATACAAAATGACATATCCCTGAATAATGGGCTGAAGCAGATGGGCGATAATCTCTCTTATTCATACATAAACTGCTCTGTTTTCCAGCTGGGGGCAGTAACAACAATGTTTATAATTAGTGCTTTCTAAACAGGGCACCTAGTGTGGAAAGGCAAATTGGGAGAGCAGGCGTAGATGCTTAATTAGGAACTGCTCGAACAGGGGGTACCTCTGAACAAGCCCTGTCCTGTGTTGGGGCCTCTTTCATCTCCAAGAAACAGCCAACTGCTGTAGTGACCAACGTTTTAGTCTAAATAAAACCGGTTCGATATAGCAAGTGTTTACTTTTTAGGAGCGCAAATGCAAAGCATATGAAAAGGTTCATCAATTGCCATCTATAAAACAGTTAATTTAGCACAGGCCCATGAAAATGAACCTGAATTCACAAGTACAGCGAAAAATGAAAGCAGGTCCCAAGGAAAACTTATTCTGCCTTTGTTAGTGTTAAAGTACTCATTCCTTCTCTGCTCCTTTGATCATTTTCATCCCTAGTTTCTAGCAGTCTGCTAAAATATCTTTTTAAATGGCACTATTTCCTCCTTCAGTCAACCAGAAAACCTTTTCCTTTCGCTGCCTAAAGGACTTTCCTATTCAAAGTGCCTCAGAGTCCTAATTTTCTGAGCACTCGTTCTGCATTCTGTTTTATTCACTTTCAGTAAGATAAATGCAAAAGTGAAGTGACTTTTTTTGAGATACTAAAGTACAACAAAACTGATGTACAGTAATATTTGTTATAGCAGGTATGAGATATAAAACCTGGAAAACCTTACAGTGCTCCTTGCATACGAGGAACAGAAAAAACACAGAGGCCAAATCAGTAAAATCATTTGGAGCCCAAACTGCTACACATTTTAAAAGCAGTTCACCTAATACCGTCAGGACATCAAGCCTGAGATCAGAAGGGCAGAAAAGGCCAAAGCAGCGTTAGTAGGGAATGAGACCTGGAGGTCCCAGTTAAAGCCCTGAAGTCTGCGCTGCCCCAAGGCTGGTGAAACTGTTGTTCTTGGTATCCAGGAAAGCCAACCTTGATGCAGGTGGGTAATGCCCATGGTTCAATCACATCTTCATTCACCCCAAATTGCAACTCAAGTCAAAGACAGCAGAGATCACCCATCTCTGAGCAGAGGTGCTATGTTTGGGATTTCTTTTTTTTTTTTTTTTGGTCCAAAGTCAGCCCGTGCTTTGATAGATCTCTTTGTAAAAGGGTTACACCCAATGCATTTGTCTTTTGTAATTTCCCTTCTACCAGAACTTAGCAACAGTGACCGCAAAAAAATCCAAATGGCACCTGCCTTATCCTTCAGAAATATCATAACTGATAGATTTAATGTCTTATAAGGAGCTTTTCTTTAATATGTACTTAGCTGAGGCTTTTAACAGTTTGAGTAACTCCAGTTTTTTGGCTTTCTTGTAACTAACTCAGAATGTTAAGAGTATTTCAAGCCTTACCTTGAACCCCAAATGTTGCAGTATCCTGTCCATAGCTGCCTTCAGCTGCATTACCTGTTCCTCCTAATGGCAGCACATTTTGAAGGCAATACTTTGCATAACTTACCAATGTTTTCTTTGACCCCAAATTTCCTCACTGATTCTGGTTAATGTTTGAATCTTAACATTATTTTAATCTGCTACTGACCGAATGGGCTGAATTTTCTGCTTTTTCTGTGCTGATTCAGAATATCAAGGCAGCACCAGAGTGGGTGTATCTAACATAAAATATTAGTAGAAAATATTAGTATAGGAATATTAGTATAAAATGTTAGCGTGTGTTATTTTGTATATATCCACAGACCCTATATAAAAGCTAAAGAAGCAAAATAAAACCCAGGAAATGTATGGGAAAGTCATTAATGATCTTATCTATGTAATGACAATAGCAAAGAGGTGAGTTACATTGGATGCTTAACAAAATCATCAGCCCAGTCAATAGTGAATTCATAAAATATTTGATTTAAAAAATACAATTCTCACTGTCACGGTTAAAAAAGTATCTGAATAGCTCATTTGAAAATCCGTAGTTCCATCCTCTGCCTTTGGCTCCTAATTCCCATTACTAAGCATCTGTCGAGTTACTTACACCTGTCCCGAGTGGATACAATACACTTTCAAGTCAAAAGTTACAGCCAGACATCTTGACAGTGGGACGAGGAAGTTGGGAATCAGGCTTGCTATCTGTAAAGTGCCATTTATAATACCATAAAACCCTCTGTAATTCGAATATTGGTAAAAACAGGCAAACATCTAAACTTATTTAAAATCTCTTCTCCTGCTCTTTGACTAAGAAAACCACAACTGATTTACAAACTATAAATAAAATTCACCCATGCAAACAACTTGGCACTAAGTCTCTTCCACGTGTAATTGAAACCAGCTGAGGAATCGCTTCTTTAAAAAGGGGGGATGTCAAAGAGTAAACACAATCTTAAATATAGCAATATGAATTCAGCAGTTATACGTGTAGAATACTTGTCTTTGTATTCACTCACCAATACAATACAAAGCATACATCAAATTGATTTGGTTTTCTTTCTTTTTTACTTTCATTTTAGCTAAATTTCATGCCCAAAGTTACATGGTGCGCTAAAGGACTGGCCTTTTGTATTTGGAGGTCTAGGTTCAAATCCACTCGATTAATTTGTCCCCTCGATGTGGTTATTTGCACGTCTCCAAATCACCGTGTAACTTGACTTAGTTATAGCTTGTGCCTGAGGGGCTAAAAATAACGTGTGTCTTTCACTCCTGGACTGAGGTGCATTGCTAAGTTTGAAGTACTGTCCAAAAAGTGTCTTGAATCATGTATCAATCACACACATATATATATATTTACATATATATATATATAACCTGAGAAACCCATGGAAAAAAACAAAAAAGGTCAGACTGAAGGGCTGCCTGGCTCGTGCCACGAGCATAGTTTAATGCTCATTTTTACAGTAGGGAAACCTGCCGTGACATATCTCAACGTATTGAGGTCACTAGCCAGAAGCTGAAGGAAACAGGATGAAATTACCTAGGTGTGATCATTTAAATACGGGCATACACATCCGTGTATATAAAAGAACGTGCTGAAAGAAAAATGTCACTGTTTCAATACATATGGCCGTGTAATTCCACACACTAAACAAAGCATCACGAAACCCACAAACAAATAGCAAATATGCTCCTGCAGAATGAAAGCGAGTGAAGGGAAGGGTTTCTTAGATTAATGCGTGAACAGCTGCATCCCAGTTCAGTCTCCTGGCTGGTATGAATAATGGATGGGCTAAGAGGCAAAATGCACAATAATGTTCTTTTATTAATGAAAGGAATATATATCTATATTTGGTGGCCAGCACTAAATTAAGACAAGTGAAAAGAAAAACAGTCACTGCTCACATTCATAAAATGCAGTTACTTCAATCCAATAATTACTGACCTGACAGAAAATATCACCCCGCAGCTAAAATAAGGTGCTTCCCACTGCAAATCCAACATATATATCAAAGCAGCTGTAGATTTTGAATGTCTGTTCATAAACACAGAGTTCAATGTTTTCCAAGAAAAAAGAATTTGCATGGCTTAGGAGTCCTGCGACATCAAGACATAGGAATCAGGAAGGAGACATTCCCTGTGGCAAAATCCTGGAAAAACGCTAACTACACCTTAGTATATAGGTGACAGAAACAATGATTTTAAAATAATGCTCCATTACTTCAAATTAAATGCATTTCCAAAACCGGCTTGTTAACCATTTGGTGCCGGGTGTCAGGATTACTAAATGCTGATGCAAAATACATTAGTGCTTAATGAAGTGCTTCAGACCCATCAGCACCAAACTATTAGAGGCAATCCACTTATCTGCTGCTGGATAAGAAGCTCTACATTTCCTCAGATGGATTGTAAGAGGACAGCCGCATATCTTAAATAAGAACACTACCCTTACATTTCAGTTGCCATTACTATCATATAGTGCTCAAAGTTCTCACTCTCTCACCTCAAGCTGGGAAAAAAAAAAAGTCAAAATGTGATAATGAAAATCTGGGATTAGCAGCCCTGTGAAGCATAAGTGCACTTCAGATCCTCTTATTATTTATTGAAAGAGTAGCTTAAAGTAGAAATGCCCTGGAAATCCATAATGGACTGGTTCATGCATCGGTGAACCACCCAGCTGAATAGTAGATGAAATAATAAATCTATTAAACCAAGGCAATGCGTATAAGAGGCCTTTGTTATACAAACAGTAATAATAATGAAAAAGCTGATTTTTTGAATATGCCCATGTGCACAAGAAGGTACAGTAGGTGAAAATTGCACTTAGGAAACACATGCAGTCATTACTCAAATGTATCTTGCCATCTCCGCAGCGTTCCAAAGCATTAATCTATCATATTTTGCAATTATTTGCCGGTAAAAAAGAATCGTGACCTCATTCAATGAAAACTAGCATTTGTGCAGAACGCAGAGTGGCCGTTCTGCCTGGCAGCGTAATAGACACTGGAGGTGCAAAACCTCATCGTAACATCAGGCAGAATAAGTCGGGTCTTGCAAGTTCTTGTAGGGCTTGTGAGTGCTCTGTCTGTGGCCAGAACTGACCTATTTTGTGGTTCTGACGTATGAAACACTAAATGTTAGAATATGGTCTGTGTATTTTTACTTTCACTAGATAAATACTCCCTTCTTTAGCTCTCTGTGACTTTATACATTTTTATTCGATAAGCTCTTTGGGTGAGAAAGGCTCTAAATGTCTCGCAGCCCAGGAGACTAAGCATAATAATGCCCCTGAGTGTACAAGCATGCCTTTATAAAGACCAATTAGATCAAATTCAAGGGAGAATTGGGTTAAACATGCAAAGAAAAACAGTCTCGAAATATCTCAGGAAGTTTCTGAAGGGTTAGGAAGCCAGAAATATTCCTACAAACATATTCCTACAAAAAAAATTCCTACAAAATATTCCTACAATAGTCCTACAAACTACGGCATAAGGTGCTGGATTAGGTGGGATGATCGGGTTTTTTTGCTTAACGTTTTTGATTGACAAGGCAGGAAGTGCCTTTATGTGTATTTAAACAAATATATTTAAACAAAACCCCCCAAAGCTTCCCCCAAAATAGTAGAAAAGCAGTATCTTGGGGTTTATTTTTTAAAGACATCTTTAAAACAATGTCCTGATATTTAGTTACCTAGCTAGTTTTGCAATTTCATATTTTTGTCCTTTTAAAAAAGCAATATCCTAGGTTAAATTTCAAAAATAATCTTTTATGCAAGAGTATTCACTTCCGTGTAACTTATCTAATTTTAAATGCTTTTAGTTTTTACACATATATTTACCATTCTCATGTAGCAGATTTAAAAAATAAATTTTGAATTTAATACATGTATTTTTGTTTATTTGGCCAGAAATGTTGGATTTTCTCAGAGGAGAGTATCTGTTATCACAGGATGATGTGATGTGGCTTAAACTTTAAATAAATACTTATTTCCCGTAAGCATAAAAAATATTTTAAATGGAAATCTGTATTTTATAGAATGGTAATATATACCATTCTTTTCAATTTTCACACAGAATTACATACCGTTTGCAGTATATTCACCGTGTGTAAAAGATCGAGGTATTCTGTTTCACATTAAAAAATAATCAAAAACTGAATTGGTTCAAGGCTAAGAAACGTAGAGGGCATTGAAAATACTAATTAGAGCGCTTAACCAAAAGATTAGCAGTAAACAAAGAAATTCTTAACAGATGAGAAGTACTGGATTTTGTAGCAATTATTATTTAAAATACAGAGATGTACTTATCGACGCTAATTTTTTACCCCTTTAAGGTAGTGCTATGTAGGTTCTAGACACAAAAACAATAGTTCAGCAATTTAGCCTAACTAGATCCATTTGCTATATAGTAGCTCTGTACTCTTGTCCATCTTTCTGTCTCTATTACATCATTATTGAATGCTGATTGCATTATTTTAGAGCAGGGATTGCTATAATGCTATTCTGCACCGGTATGATGGATTTAGTTTTCATTTTGTTCTCAAAAATATGTTGGCTATAAATACATCCCTGCTCTCCTATGAGGCTCACACTATAACTGGTAAATTTTTTAGAGAAATCAGTCATGTATATCTCAAGAGAAAACAATAAATCCTTTGAAGCAGAATAACCTTTTGGCTGCATTCTCTTAAATGGAGATTTTCATACTATTTTACAAGCCTTAGCAGTTAAACTTGTTCAGTTCTCAAAGTTATCTTTGTCTCCGGTGCCATGATCAGATATTAGTTTGCATTTAGTATGTCATCTTACTAGCCTCCTGCCTTTTCCCGTTTTGCTTTTTCCAAAAAAACCACGGGCTGTGTCTTAAGAAGGCAGCCCTCCTTCAGAAGGCAGTTAACGGTGTGTCAAAGTGCTCTTGCTGAATCAAGGCCATCCTGTTGAAGTTGTAATTTTACAGCGATTTCGGGGACTGCAGTCTAATACGCGGTAATGAAGAAAACAGCGAAACCCAGTCCCGTGCTTGAAATTGTTGGCCAGATTTGGGCTGCCCTTACCTGGATTGCAGTTTCTTCTCGTAAATGTGCCAGACAAAGCAGCAGAAAGGATGTGGCTAGAAGTCACAGCCGTATTATTAAGACCTGCGTTCTCAACAGTGACAGAAACTGATCAAAATATAAAGCCCATCAAGTAAACACTCTTCTTCCCCTTTTCTAGATAGACCTAGATAAAATTAGTGGAGTATTTAATTCGATGGACCTTGGTTAACAGGAGGAGACAGGGTGCTCAGGCTAAACGGGTCTTTCCGTCAGAGCTCTTCAGCATTCTCCCTAAGAACATCCATTGAGCGGCATGAGGAGGTGTCAAAGAGCTGGGCTAGCTCCCTTCGGTGTTTGTTTTTCTCTCTTGTCTGACAACTTCATCACAATCCATCTTTGTTAGCCGATTGCACTGACTTGAACATGGGTGAGTGTGTATCAGCCTTCATTAGGTCAAATCAAAGACAAGCGTACATCTCTGCCTTGCCTGTAGAAACAGATTTATACTTTGAGAAGGGTGGGGGGAAGGTCAGTTGGTATTTGGCTTGAAATTTGAATCTATTAAAGGATGAAATTAATAGCATCCAGAAGTAGAACATATGGCATCCATATATATGGTACTGTATCTGCTTGATGATGTCACGCTACCTCTTAAGGTTTGGGAAATGCACTTCTAAAAGCATTTAGCTATGTTGTGGGCTCAACCTTTCAGACCCGACTGAGACAGAACAGGTTTAATTTGGTCTGAACATTTATAATCCCTGGTATTTGCAGGCCACATAAAAACTCATGGTTTTCATTAGCTTTGCATTTCACACACAGCCTAATTTCATTTATTCTTATTTTATGCCCCTGCCAGACCACCGCTCTTGATAAGGAGAGGCAGGTTTTCCGACGAAGACGCAACCAGGATGTGAGGGGACGTTATAAGGCACAGCAAGCTCCACCTGAACTCAACTCCGAATCGGAAGACTATTCACCAAGTTCATCCGAGACTGTTCGCTCACCTAACTCACCCTTTTAATAAAACACTTTTACTCAAAAGTCTTGGCTTTAACCCTTTGAGACCCTGAAAATCCTTCAGACCTGTGTGAAGTGATTACAGCTGATCTATCCAGCAGTAAACGCTGGGATGGTGGAACACAAAAGGGTGCTCACAGAATCTTTGTAAGAATAATTTCCTAATTGATTGAAATACTTGTTCTCTGTTTAGATTGCAACTTGCTGCTAATACGATCCTCAAAGGGTTAAGGCTATTTTGCTTTTTTATTTAAAGATAGAAGCAGTGAATGTTTTCATCAGTGAAGCTAGGAACTGCAGTATGTAATTTTAGCACATGTTAACCCTCTGAGTAAACGATCATCTTAAATCTTGACAACCCACATTAGGGCTTTATTCTGGCTTTTTTGCTTTTATACGCACATATCTTTTATACTACCCTAAAGTTCCTTGCCTGTTTCTGGCCAAAACACTATCAGACGCACTATTGCTTAGGGGTTACAAATGTAGGCTTTAAAAATGAAAATAAAATTAAACAAACAGTATCTTCTACAGCACCTCGTTCTAAACCTGCATCATACTTCCACAGGGAGTGACTGTTGTTGGAGCATATTATACAGGCTAAATGTGAAATTCAGTTTAGGGCAGCCTCCTAGTTTACAGAAGATGACATGATGATAGCCATAAAAGGTTGCTTCCACATCGTTTGCTGCTAATGACAATGCAGAGTCTTGAGAAATGGCTTGAGGACACGTTCTGTCATGTAATAGTATGTAATGATCCAGTTGAGAAGTTCCTGGTTCCTTTGCCTCACATTCAGCAAGGTACAGGCATCCTCTCAGCATGACCTGGTTATTCCGGGAGAGACGTTTTTAAAGATTAACATTGATGAGAATTACCCTTAAAATAGCTAGAGTACTTCTAAATTGGCGAAAATACAAGTCATTTAATGTATATGTAAAGCCTAAACTGAATTAGCGAAAGTTTTGTCTTAGAATGGAGAAACTAAAAATTATTCACCATTTCTATTTGTAATATTTAATAAAATGGGCATTTACACAGAGTATACATATTTCTGGTTTGTTAAAACCTCAACACAGCATTATAGCATTTTATCTAACTGTTATCATAAAGTTAGCTTCCACAGAAATATTACAATTTTGTAGACTTGCTTCAGATATGATAATTTGAAAGAAAAATTATCATAGAATCACTCAGAATTTCACTTGAATGAAAAATGCAACTTCCAAAATCCTATTCTAAAGTAAAAACCACTATGAAATTTATACTTTCTGTTACTACTCATATAAAATTGAAGTTTTCCCCTCTAAAGTTAAAATGTTTTCCCAGTGTTTTTGAAAAGTCACATAAGTGCCGTTTCCTCTCTCTTTCTCCCCGCTCTTTTCCTCTCGTCCTTTCTCTTTCTTTCATGTCATACCACCAGAAATATCAATATGCTGCCCCAAAAGGTATGCAGACTTTTCTATCTCGCTGGGAAGTATAAATAAGTTTTGGAGGAACAGGGCAAGTTGCCCACAGTGCCACTTCCATTCTGAGTTGTGTTTGCTCATGGAACTGTCCCTATGAGCAGTTGTGCAGCTTGTTGGAGTTAGTGTAATGCTCTTTTGCATTTCTAGTTGGAAGTATCAGTTGAACCGTATTTCAAGAAACGTTGAAATAATTTCATTTCTCCATCGTTTGAAATGCATCTTTCCTTCTCCCAGTCATGAAAATTTATATATTAAAAGCTCTGAAGATTTTAAATACAGGAATTTCATCTTGTGAGTCTTCACACAAGTGGTACATGTATTTCATACAGAATGCAGTTAATTTCACCCAATGTTAATAATCTAAAAGTGAGACATTTAGTCTGAACTAGATCTCCAGAATTCCTTGGTAATACAGAGAGATGATCATTTCCAGGTTTGGTTCATCTCACCAGTCATGGGCACACATTTCAGGCAGGACTCATGCTTTGATTCACCTATTGCTCTCACTCCATTGACTGTAGAAGGAACTGTTGGTGGAAGCTTACATCAGACACCAAGCTTCACATTATGAGCTTAGTAGAACAAATCACCCTAAATCATCAGGAAACTCTGAATCTCTGATCTCTGAATGTGCATCCACAGACAGAAGGCTCGTGCATGGTCTCAGTTACTCTGTCTGGAGCCTGAGTAACCACATCTTAACCCGAGTGAAGCAAATAGCTATCTTGCTGGAGAACTCCACGGGGGCAAGAGGTGAAGGGATAAAGGAGCTGCCGCACATAAGTTTTCAGATTTTAAGTTTTTGGAAAGGGCTGTGTCCATAGCAGATCTTTGACCATGCCCATCCAACCCTAGAGTCATTGCGTATCTATCCAACCCTTGGTAGATAAGGCACAGCCATTGCTGCTGTGATATTAATGGTTGTAGTTTGATAACATTTGGATAGGACAGGGATTATTTTTCCATAAGACCAAACCCCCAGCCTGGGTAAATCTCCCCTTGCCAGTTACCTGCGTCAGTTTAGAGTAGGTCTGGATCTGACACATGTTTTTCCATCATTGCCCTTCCCACATTTATATCACAGCCTTCCCTTTTGAAGAGATACAACTCAACCATGTAAATGCAAGGCATACATTTAGTAATAAACAGGTGTCCATTAATACCACATGCTTCTTGACTATTGTGAAAATTTTGCAAAGGCCAATGTTCATTCTTCTTAACTAGAAAGGGGAGTCAGGAGGAAAAAAAATAAAAAATGCTTCACCTAATGCATGAGAAATGTTATTCAAAAACCCATCAGGGATTTTCCTATCACCTTTGCTTAGCTTTGCTTTGGAATACAAGGTTATCATTAAAATAAGATGTTTGGCTCCTTCATCTTACACCATCTTGTACTACTTAAAATGTATGTAAAAATAATCCTAGATCCTGAAATCCCTACTCATCCCCAGCATCTTATATGTTTCTGATCTTTGGTTCATGTTTTATGAACATAGCTATAAAAATATTTATTTTAAGTTATTTTTGGATCTGTGAGAGATTGGATTTCAAATTGCTGATAGCCTCTTTTTTAGGCTTCAGGGAAAGGTATCTGAATATTTAAACTCTTTTAAAAGTGGCTTTCATGATGGTTTTAAATATATCCATATATATTTTTAAATATAACCATATATATGTATATATATGTATAGTTTCATGGAAATAATAATGGTTCGGGCTTGTTTGGCAGCAACTGCCCCTTTTCTTGTCTAACCTCTGAATTCCTGGGGGTAAGTGAAGACAGAATACGTGGCCCTAAAAATACTTGAAACACCAGTGAAAAGAAGAAATCAAAGATAACAGACTATTTCTAATGTGATAATCTGGGAGAGCACATAGCGCACTATGGTCATTTTGCTGTAATACATAACAGTCCTCCTGACTTCTTTCTTCATTTCCCTTTTGAACCATTGTGTCGTATTGGCGCTAAATGTGACAACAATTATTTTTTTTTTAATGCTTATTACACGTACAAGGCCAACTGCCGCCCACCAAGCCTATGCAGTTAGCTGAGATGGATGGCAGTCGTGGTAGGCACCGTCTATCACCAAGGAGATGGAGAGGGGCACTTCCAAAGGGTGATTCAGGTCATCTAATATTTGGTCTCTGGAGACGCCTATCCATCTGATCTTAGTATTAACAAGAGAGTAGAACAGGGTCACTTCCAGCTTAATTAATTCCTCTCAATGAAATGTAAGGGGTGGTAACGTGGACTCCAATCTAAGTGCAATATTCTAGTAAGCTTACATGCAGTAAGCAAACTTTGATGTGAAAATGTAGTACTGATAGGTGATAGCACAGGATTAGTTAAACGGTACTGAGTTGGGCGTTGTCTCATCTTGACGTATCCGTCTAAGAGTAAAGCATCTAATCTCGGGCAATCATCTAAGCTTCCCTTACAGTTGCTAGAGACTGGCTTCTCTAGTGGATAATTAAAATTCTAGGATGGATGAATCGCTCGCTAGATGAGGTGCCTAGCCCAAATATATTTAGAACATGATTTATTGAGTCATGACATATAAATCAGTATTTCCATAAGTTAACAATTTTCATAGCATTAATGTACAAAAAAATCCAGAATACTATGGTTCTACTCAGAGGGTTAACAGAAAAGCACTAGGCATGCTGATTACATTGGTGTATCCAAACTGCTTTGCTTTTTTAGCCAGTGTTTGCTGATTTTTTCAGAAAATTCTTGAAAAAATTTCAAGTTTGAGATAATTTAAGTGTTGTTGTTTAAGGAATTTCTATAACCAAATTAATCTTATTTTTAGCTTAACTTACCACAGGAATAATATGTATCATTGATGCAGTGTAAGTCTGTAGTTATCAATTTTATTAATTCCACAAGTGATTCCAGAAATCTCTCTTTTTTTAAGTACTTACTATAGAGCTTACAATGGTGGCATAGGTGACTGAGACTGTCTTTCTTATTGGTAAACAAACAATATTGTAATTTCAAGAAAGTCCTAAGAATCAGCTTTTCAGTTTGGTAGTGTACTAGTTAGGGGAAAGCTATCTCATGACATGCATTGTGTAAATCATCTTTGTAGATGAAGATTGTTCATATTAATGAACACATTCTTTTTCCTTGACATTGTAGCAGAAACTGTTTACTTGTTAATGAACAACCAATACATTAATTTGCTTCAGACTGTTAGAGGGGAAAGTGAGATTCCAGTCATTGACAATGTTATTGCTTTACAGTAGCCCTCATCTAATTTAAATGTGGTGCATACTACAATAAGCAAAGCCAAACCTGTGAATAAACTCCTGGAAAAAAAGCCTGGTGGGTCTTTATTCAGTCGGGTGAACACAGTAGCGTGTGGCAGCAGGAAGGCTTTCAAGAATTGTTGGAATGAAAGCGATATATCCACAAATAAGAACTAAATTGCAATCCTTTCCCTATGGGGCATATATGTTTAAAAAGAAGAAAAAAAAAAAAAAAGAAAAAGAAAAGAAAAATTGGCTCAGAGGTTTGCAGGGCTACTATATTACCACAGGGCAAGTACATTAAATCATTGTTATTTGCTAGCCTGGGGTATATGTTAGAAAATGGCATCTTTTTTATTTAGTTTAGATTGTGGGCAGGCAGAGCTTTCCTAATATTATTGCAGTGCCTGCTGGTGCTGCCATGGTTAAGGCTGTGTTAGTATTTCCATTATAAACTCTTAGTCTCAAAGGTTTTTAATTTGATCGTAAAAATTTGCTTCAGGCAGAGACTTGGCATACAATTTTTCAGCTCAGAGTGATTCTTTCCCCAAAATATGAGGGAAATCAGCTTGACCTCTTCGACATTTATTTTCTAAGTGTACACAAACATTCCCACACACAGACACAAAGGCAGTTTTTATGCAGCTCATTTCAGATATGTTGCATTTTCAAGCGTACCTCGCAGGTCTTAACTACAAAGGTGACAGCTCAGAACTTTTTGGGCATTTTGAAAACCAGGGAGAAAACTCAGTGATCAAGAGCAAAAATGTTCCACATGTGGGAGAGTTTTATTTCGACGTGACGAGCATTTAAAGTTTGCGCAGTAACGGGTTTGTGTATACACCCTGCTGAGTGCTCGTGTAATTCTTAAACCCATTAGTTTAAGTCATTCCACGTAGCAAATGGTAAATGTGAATGTGCTGAATTTCCCTGTAAGACTGGGAGAAGAAGCGGTTTCATCTTGTATTTTGGAGTAGCACCATGGACAAAGCTGACGTTACACCAGCCAAAAGGGGCCACAAAGAGAAGAATCAAAGGAATGTGTTTTCTCTTAAGGGGGAAAAAATTGTCTGAATAAGACAGGGTTGAAAGCTCACACTGTATAAGAGAGGTATTAAAAGCAGTTTAAAAAGCATAAGTATGGTATAGTTTGAAAACTATAAAAAGTGCAAGGGAGCCACACAGTGTAATGAATCCATGTGCGGAGCCAATCAGCTACTAATCTGGAGCAAATTTACAGCTACAAACAGGCATAATTAATATACAAATCAAACACACCCAGCGGCAGATGGAATGGAAATCCTAGTTCTTTTAGCAAACATAATGCAGACCTCGTCCTCATATATTCACTAAATGAGACCGTGTGTAGCTGTTTGAAGTAGTGTTACATACAGGCTGGTGGGGAAATTAGGTGTTTAAAAAATGACTGAAAATCTTTTTTTTTTTTTTAATAGCAATTCTGCAGCATGCTTCTACCTTAATGGATCCTTTTGGGGAATGACAGCTTTCAAAAAGTGATGTCTATGCATTTTATACTTGTCTGCGCGTATTCTTGGATAGCCCATGCCAAATAGCTTCAGTAAGAATTGAGTTGCTATATTGAGGCTTCATATTACCTGCAGTTGTCTGCAGCAGGGACCAGAGAAAGGAACAAAGCATCCATGAAATGAAGAGTTTGTGGAATGACCCACCTGTAACGGAAACGTCTTCCTAATTCTTCTTAGTGATTGACTTGGGTCATGAACCACAGTGCTCAGTCATTTCCAAAAGTGTTCACCTTACCTTAGTGGGTGGGGTGGGGACACTGGACAGAGCTGTGTCATTTTCTTGGTACCCACCTGCAGTGCTGCACATTTTGTCAAGCTGTGAGTAAATATCAATTTAGGAAAATAACTGTTTATGCTGAAAGACAGAGTTAGAAAAAAAGTATATAGGTAAAAATTAGCCATGACAAATACAATCTAGCATTTGGAAAATGGTTTCCGATCAACTGATCAAACAGATTTTTTGAGAGTTTTTTTGAAACAGGACCTCTGGAGTCAAAAAAATCCAGTTGATTTTCAGGTGGAACTTGATCTGTTGATGAGAAACTTTCTTCTTGAGGTGTTTCTGATATGTCTTTATATGTGTTTCCTGTTGTAGGAAGACGTTAAATGCAGAAAACCAGAAGATACTTTGTATTTCTATGTTCCTAACAGATTTTAAAGCTAGTGATGAGTTATTCATACACATCTAATTTTAAGTCACTGGAGAAAAAAGTAGTGATGTAAAAGAAGCCTAGCTTACTTGTCTAGAGGTCTAGAGTTACTATCAGGAAGAACTGATGTTGCTCCTATGACTGTTGCTTCTACTACTACTACTACCACTACCGCCACCGCCATCATTGCCATTCAGAGGTAACTGCTTTTTTTACCTACACATCTCCATTAGGTGCCTGGAATGCTTCAACATCTGCTAATAAGACCAGAAGGGTCTTATATGAATAACAACATCTATAAATTTATTTTCTTTTCAAACAGAATGCCCACGGGTATTGAAGCTGGGGTCCATAGTATAGTAAGAGTTTGAGAAATGGTAAGAGAGAAATTGGTAAACTGAGAGAGAGAATTA
>NW_009649167.1:1949783-1969257 GCF_000708025.1 Charadrius vociferus | reverse complement strand
CTTGCAAAGAAAAGCAATAGATTTTTTTTCTCTTCAGCAAATTCAAGCACATAGGAAAAGGCAAATAAGCCATGAACTTCTGACAATTTGGCATTCATCATGAATCTTAACTAGCTGTAGTCTTTGTTAAATTACTTCAGTGTAACAGGGAGTTAAAATTTAAGGTGGGTAACATAAGATCTTGACAACTTTTGCCATTGATAGTTAAGGGGTGGGAGGAATCAAATTGACTGACTGATGCTAAAACCAGAAGTAGTTCAGGAGAGGCATTTCCAGAGAGAGTTGATGTGAAAAAAGGGAGGAGGAGGACTCTTGAGTAATTCCCAGAGGCCAATTTATCACTCGGCATTTGTGCTGATCTTCGGTGCGTTATCTGAAGGAAAAAATATTACTCAAACTGGTCCAAGGTTAAAGACATATCTGCTATAACTTACTTTTTATTTTATTAAGGAATTAATAATAACCTTTTATATTCTGCCTGAAAGAAAATTGTTAAAGGATTAGTTGAGTGTGAAATTAAATAGCACTTTCCTCATGCATGCTAAAAAGCTATCTAAGGATGTGGTGGCCTTTAAACAAGTTTATAAATTATTTCAATTTAGAAAAATTTTCACTTCTTTTGAAAAGTAAGAAACTTAGGAGTTGCTACGTGATTTGAATAGCATAGAGGAATCTTTAATTTTCGAGGTACTAATTAAATAATTTCTAGATGATACATATTCCTGCAAAATAAGGAGGGAAGCCAAACGGCATTGTTCAAATCCTGCCATTTCCACTAATAAATGTAAAGAATGGGAATGAGATCTGATATTATCACCTCAATTTACGAGCTAAGTTTTTAAGTTGTTGCTTAATTTGATGTAAAATATTTGCTCCAAAATGGTAATAAAAGAGCAGAAAAGGACAAATCACTTAATACTTTGTCTCTAATTTGAACTTCTAATGAGCTCATGTTCCTTAAGCAGAGAAGCTTTACAATATATTTCAATTCAGTCATCACAAGCAAGCCACTAAGGAGTTACATCCAGCTGCATTCCTGAGAAGCTGTGCACAGGCTTTAAAAATTAGTCATGCAGCCACATCCTAGTTTTCCCACATAAACCTCTGCATCAAAGTGGGTCTTGATGAACACAATTACAAAAAAAAAAAAAAAAGAAGCAACTATTCAAAAATTCGCACTTCATGTGTTAATTTCCCAGCAGAGGAGGTGAGTTTGGATAAGCATATGGAAATCAAATATAGTTGTGGACTGACAGGCTTTGTATCTGGTGCCCTTCAACACTATACATACCAACTCTCATGAGAAATGTGAGCACTGTTTTACAGTGGAAGCCTGCTAAATCCCACTAATGACTGGAAGTTTCATTGCAAATGGCTGGATTTTGGGTATTAGCAGGTGAATGAAGAAACACAATAAGAAAACAGAGGATAATGCATTGCATAGTGTACTTTTTCATTTGTTCTGACAATTGATTTAGTTTTAATTTCATACTTCATACATTATCAGCAAGTGCACTGGACTGTAAAAGCTACAAATAAGGAGTCTGAGTAATATGAGATCCCACCAGGGCTCTCTGATTATTTTTGCTGAAAGGCGGAAAAAGTGCTATTTTATCTATGTTGATAATAGCGTGTATTTTATCCTACTCTCATTTACAAGTTAATAGTTGCTATTTAACAGCTGGTTCATGGAACTATTCTTGATGCAGGAGATAGCTGCAAAACTAAAGTCTGTCAGAAGATGTCTGTCTGTCTAGAAGATGAATTTTTATGTTCACAGAGATTATAAACTGACAACAGGGTTACAGGCACATGGTGCTTTCCCTTTTGGACTTTATCTTCCCAAAGGCTATGTCCTCCATCTTACTGGCAGCACAAGTTTTTGGCATGCTGAAATGAAGGCTAGTGATTTGTGAACACCATAAACCTTCACGAACCTTCACTGTCTTCAAATAAAACAGGCCCCTTCTTCTCTGCCCCCTTTCACACACTTCCAGCCCCTCCAGGCCACTTGTTTCTGTCTCCTTCCTACACTCCCCTTCTCTCATGCGGTGCAAATGTTATACATCCATGTGGTAAAACAGATCAAGGAAACTGCTCCAGGAGAAAAAACAATTTTTAACTTGCATTAATCACCTGGTTCTGTTCCTTGCTCCGATACACCAGCACACAAGGAAAAAGGGTGTGAAAAAAGTGACTGCTGCAGTGGAAAGATGGGAATACTTTCAACAGCAGTGGTGGCTTAAATTGTAAATGAAAGAAAGAGTTAAGGTCTAAAAACAGTGTATCGTGTCTGTTAGGGTCAAATTCGACACTGTTGCTCTTTATATCTGGACCTTTCAAAGCATTTTTGTTTTGAGTAAACTGCAAGAGTGGAGTGATGTGAAAAAATTCTACAAGAACAAAAGAAGAAAGAGTTGGAGGAAGTCAGGACATGATCACTTACGTTTAAACATTACATACGCTCAGTAAAATTGGGAATGCATGGAGAGGAGGCATCATGTGTTGCCTTCAGATCGCCTACATGCTTTAGTTTTTTCCATTGTTTTCTAAAGGACAATGAGGACAATCTCAAACAGAAAAAGTAAGCCTACAGAAGGTGGAAGCAAGGACAGTTAGCATGGGAGTAATACAGAGAAATTGTCTGAGCAGCCAGGGATCAGGTTAGGAAAGCTAAAACCCAGGTAGAGTTAAATCTGGCCAGGGACATCAAGGACAGCAAAAAGATCTTCTACAGCTATGCCAGTGATAAAAAAAAGACTAGAGAAAGTGTGGGCCCTCTCAGGAAGGAAATGGGATACCTGGTCACCCAGGACATGGAGAAGGTTGAGGTACTCATGACATTTTTTGCATCAGTCTTCACTGGTGAGGGCTCTAACCACAGCATCTAAGTCGCAGAAGGCAAAGGCATGGACTAAGAGAATGAGGAACCACCCACTGTAGGAGAAGATCAGGTTCGAGACCAGCTGAGGAACCTGAAGGTGCGTAAGTCCATGGGACCTGATGAGATTTGTCTGCAGGTCCTGAGGGAACTGGAAATGAAGTTGCCAAGCCACTGTCCATCATATTTGAGAAGTTGTGGCAGTCCGGTGAAGTTCCCGCTGACTGGAACCCCCATTTTTAAAAAGGGAAAAAAGGAAGACGTGGGGAACTACAGGCCGGTCACTCTCACCTTTGTGCCCAGCAAGATCATCGAGCAGATCCTCCTGGAAACTATGCTAAGGAACATGGAAATTAAGGAGCTGACTGGTGACAGCCAGTATGGCTTCACTGTGGGAAAATTGTGCCTGACAAATATCGTGGCCTTCTACAATGGTGTTACGGTGTTGGTGGATGAGGCAAGAGCAACTGACATCATCTACCCAGATCTGTGAAAAGCATTTGACACTGTTGCGCACAACATCCTTGCCTCTAAATTGGAGACATAGATTTGATATTGGTGGATAAGTAATTGGCTGGATGGCTGCGCACAAAGAGTTGCAGTCAACGGCTCAATGTCCAAGTGGAAACCAGTGACTGGTGGAGTTCTTCAGGGGTCAGTACTGGGACCGGTATTATTTAACATCTTTGTTGGTGACATAGATGTTTGGAATGAGTGCATCCTCAGCAAGTTTGCCGATGACACCAAGCTGTGTGGTGCGGTCAACATGCTGGAGGGAAGGGATGCCATCCAGAGGGACCTTGACAGGCTTGAGAACTGGACCTGTGCGAACCTCATGAAGTTCAACAAGACCAAGTGCAAGGTCCTGCATGTAGGTTGGGGCAATCCCATGCACAAATGCAGTCTGGGTGGAGAATGGATTGAGAGCAGCCCTGAGGAGAAGGACTTGGGGGTGTTGGTTGATGAAAAGCTGGACATGAGCCGTCAATGTGTGCTTGCAGTCCAGAAAGCCAACTGCATCCTGGGCTGCATCAAAAGAAGCACGGCCAGCAGGTCGAGGGAGGTGATTCTTCCCCTCTACTCCACCCTGGTGAGACCCCACTTGGAGTGCTGCATCCAGCTCTGGAGCCCCCAACATAAGAAGGACATGAACCTGTTGGAGGGAGTCCAGAGGAGATGATGATCAGGGGGCTGAAGCACCTCTCCTACGAAGACAGGCTGAGAAAATGGGGATTTTTCAGCCTGGAGAAGAGAAAGATCTGGGGAGACCTTATAGCAGCCTTCCAGTACTTAAACCTACAGGAAAGACGGGGAGGGACTCTATCAGAGAGTGTAGTGATAGGATGAAGTGGAATGGTTTTAAACTGAAAGAGAGTAGATTTAGATTAGATATTAGGAAGAAATTCTTTACTGTCAGGGTGGTGAGGCACTGGAACAGGTTGTCCAGAGAAGCTATGGATGCCACTAGAAGTGTTCAAGGCCAGGCTGGATGTAGCTTTGAGCAACCTGGTCTAGTGGGAGGTGTCCCTGACCATGGCAGGGGGGTTGGAACTAGATGATCTTCAAGGGGTTTTCCAACCTAAACTATTCCATGATTCTATGATGGAAGACACACACAGACTATATCTTGCAGTCAGTTGCCTAAAGGTGATAAATAACATACAGCTTTATTATTTGTTGCCAATTACCTTCAAGACAGGAAAAGGCAGTTTCTGGAAACCTTAAGCCTAGAGACTGCCCCGGTTGTAGCTTTTTGCTGTGCCCCAGAGCTGCGCTGGCTCAGCAGTGTTTTCCACTTGTTGTGGTGAAGGTAGATAACTAAACCCTGGCCCACTGCGCGGCAGCAGGCAGGCTTTGCGCTGCTGCTGTCTGCCAGAAAACACCAGCAGCCATGAGGCTCCTCTGCACTGTACAGTCACCAGCAGCTTCTGACGAGGTAAAAATTGATGATGCCTTAATTACCACTTTGGCTAAATGAGGGTCAGTGAAATCCTATTTTTGAAAGATACCTGAACCAATGATAATCATGAAAGACACACTTTTGCAAAGGGACAGAAAAATGCAGCTATTGGGGTCCTGGTTTGTTGCCTCTGTAGTGGCTGTGAGCACGTGCCAGGCATTAGGCAGCAAACGGGCACCCTGTGGGCGGCTTGCAAATCAGTAGTAAATGGTCATAACTAAGTCTTCCCTGGAAAGCAGATGGATTTGGGGTTTGGGGTTTGTTCTCACTTTTCTCCACAAGAAACTTGTTAGAAACTCAACTCAACTCCTATTATTTTTTTCTGTTATGTTCAGGGAACTGGGACTTTTGGCAACATTAAAAAAAATAATTAAGATTAAGAGCATTACATCAAAGAACTATCCAAATCTTATCATCATTTCTCCTCTCTGGGCAACAGGCAGATAAGGAAGATAAGATCTATAGGATCTAGATTATGTCCAGCTGCTCACTCTGAAGTACAGATATATTGCACTCCAGGCAGAGAAATCACCTGCATCGAAACCTTGCTAATTCACTATTTATTTCCCTTCATATAACATGGATCTTGGTATCGTTATTTTATGTACAATTGCCACCTAGTCAAATCTATGGTACCACAACTTTCCAGGATATTTAAATTCAAATTAAATTTCAAATTTAATGAATGACATTACAATTAAACTTTTAGCACTGAGAGAGTTGCCTGTTACCAGAGGTTGCTGGATATTTGATGCAAAACATGAATTTGTATGCATTTGTTTGAGCAGATACTGAACTTCAAAATATAGCAAGTTTAATTATGCAATTTTGTAAAAAAAAAAACATTTCTTGTCCAAGGCTTCTCAAATCACCTGCATAGAGAGAAATCAATTTATTCTTTTCTGTTAGACCCCTGAAAAGATAAATCCACTGACCCTGAAAATAGATCTCCTTTTATTCTTGGCCACATCCATAATCCTCCTTTCTTAATAGCTGAAAAGAAAGTCATAATTAATATGCCACTAGAGAGTTTTCATTATTTCTTCAGAATTACCTCTTAATTTACTAGATTAGCCTGATTAAGTAATGAATTTGTCAGTTCCAGTTTTTCCTTAAGAATATGAAATATCTCATTTTTGACCGAGCCATGCTGAATTAAACTGCAACCAAGGAAGACATTTTGGCCTAGATTTCTTTTGTTAAGAATTCTTTAAAACCATTTCCTTAATGCACACCTAATTACTAAAGGCTGCAGAGCCCCACAGGCCCTCTACCTGCAGACTTTATAGCCGCAGGGCTGGAAGTGAAGCACAGCGGCGCATCAGGCTGGTCCCCCTGCGATGAGAGCCATGACACAAAGGGAGAAAGGGTGTTGTAGACCAGAATCCTGCTGCTATGGCAGAGCAATTTGGTCATTTATTGAAACGCTGGGTTGAAGTGCCACTGAAGATGTGCAATCACTTTCCTGCAGAAGCAGTCCCTTCCGTTGTCTGGAGGAGGAGAAAAATCCCATATTTTTTTTCCAATATAGTTCCAGTTTTCTGTGCATCGGTGAAGAACACCACCCTTCCTTCACCAGTGCATAGCAGAAAAGTTTCATGTTGCTTCTGCGTTCATTTTTTTGAGAACTGGGGACTTTTCCCTTTGGTGTTCTTGTTGTTGCTAAGAAAACACCTGTGAGTAATTAATTATAATATTTTCCTCTAATTGTGAGTCTGTAATGGATCAGAAAGTGTCATCCTCTTCTCTTTACACATCAGGAGAAACTGGTCCTTCTTCCCTGCAGTCTTTCCCATTTCACCCAAATGGTTAAGTTAAGTAGCTAACTCACTGACTGTGTGTATTAATGTGCTCAGTAGCCTAATTTGTGTAAAATATGCAGTAGCTGCCATTAAAATGTCAACCTTTACCCCTTAAGGCAGCTATACTTGGAAGGGAGACTTGTAGGTTCCTGCCTGTGACTCGAGGTTGATGGTACCGTAATTGCCATAGGTAGAAATTTTCTGAGGCCATTGGAAAGGTTTAATGACCGGCTGTATGCCCGTATGGGGATGCAGAATGGAAGAAAGGGGACGCAGACTGGCAGAAGCTGCTTTTTTTCTGCCCTGAAGCCACTGGTAAAACCCTGAGAGAGGCTGAGAACTCAGTCAGTCTGGAAGCTGGAGTAGGATGGAGACTGGTATACGTGTATATATATATATATATATATATAATGAAAAATGGAGAAAGCCAAACCACAAATAACCATGTGGTACTGAAATTCCTAAAGACCAGCAGTTCACAAATCAAGAGTACATACCCAGTGAAGAGTGATGAGCTGAAAAGGAGAGCACAAAAACCTGAGACGCCCTGAACCGAGCAAAAGTTTCCAGCCTGCAGGATTTCAGTGACTCACAGTCTAAAAGGTTTGGTGGCGCAGGAGCTGGCGAGTGACGACTGGCTGCTCTGCCTGCAGAACATTTCATGCTGAACAAGTGTGCAAATGCCGTAGCGATGGCGAGGTGCAATGCGGTAAGGGAGGAGCGGGGCAGCTGGCTCCGACTGCCCCAACTCCCCACTTTGAAGGACTAGACTTCATGTTTTCCACTGGATTCCCAAACCCATGGATTTTTCTTTAAGGCCAAATGAAGAGGTGACAGCTGCTTTTGTTTTAACTTCCTGTCTTCAAGCTCTGATGTTGTGTCTGTGCTACAGGGTTACACTCCGCTCAGGGGAGACTTCACTGCACCTGGCGTGGAGGAAGCCCCAAAACACATCAAACAGATGAAGATTTTTAGAAGTAAAGCTCTAATGGCCTCCAGTGAGCCTGAGCAGCTATCGGTGTCCAGAAGCTTTTCAACTTGCCCAAATCACAGGAGTAGCACATGGCCCCTCTCTGACCCCAAAATCAGCTTAGTGGCCAATTTTCTGTCCTTCCAGCAGAGCACAGAGGTATTAGAGCTCTTCAAAGAAACAATGGGAAAACGAGCTGTCAGTTTGAACAGCCAAGGCCTATGTGATGGCCAAGATCTAGTTTATTTATTAATTTTTATCTTGCGTGAGGTGTTCTTTAGAGAGGCGGTGGTTTGTGTGGAAGGGCAGCAGCCAGCTCCTTCAGGAGCAGTGCAGGCTACTGCCCTGAGCCCTGGAGCCCTCAGAAATGGGGAAACTGCTGAAAACAACAAAGAACTGGCGTGGCCTGAGCTTGAGGGTGATGGAAAGAGCATCTGGAGAAACAAAATGGACTGGGCAGAGTTTGCTACAATCAAAAAGCTGTAGAGTTGGCTGAAGCAGAGGTTGAGAGAAAGGATCTGTCTGCAAGGGCACAATGGGCAGGGGAAGGTGTGTTAATAGACCCTTTTTATTTCTATTCTGTCTGGCACAACCACTCTGAGCTTAGAACAAGTTGGCTGGCCAAGCTTGTGTTCAATGTAGCCTGTCTGGGCAGTTTGAGGGCTCCTTTTGGGGCCGTTTCCTGAAAAGAGTAAGTTTTGGTGGGGTCAGCTCAACTGACTCCTGACAGTGATGTTCAGGGAGACCTTGGCCCTCTTTAAAAGTTTGCTCATTTTCAAGCCCTTGTGCCCTGTCCCCTCTCTGTCATCCCAGTGACTGGGTGCCACTGCCCAGTTCAGGGAGAGGAGCAGGAGTGTGTTTCTTTCCTCTGCCATTTCTGAAATGAAAATGGAAATCAGACGAAGGCGAAGCTTGCAAGGCCCGATCAGCCCAAATGCTTTCAACTACAGCAAAACACAAGGGGCAGAGGGGCGATGCATGCAGGCTACTGTGCAAAGAGGATAAATTCAAGGCACTTTTCCAGGAGGTATTACAGTACCAGGAGAGCCAATGAGGAAAAAGGTAACAGAGATGAATAATACAGGGGAAAAGTGCAACAAATTTGGAGGCAAACTGGCCAAGATTTCAATGTGAGTGCAGAAAAGGTAGCAAGCTCCCTCACCCAGCTGCTTCTCTGGGACACCAGGGGTGTGCGATTACACTTCCAGTTATTCGGGTTACACTGTAGATGAGGCAATGGAAATTTGGGCTAGTCAGACAATTGAATGCGATAGCCAGAAATCAAGCATCAAACTCTTACTTTACTTACTTGAAGTCCAAATGTGGAAGAAAAATCTCCCATAGGTCTTTCACTCAGTCTCACATGTGTTGCCTTTCATGTATGTCTTAAATTACACTAAAATGAGGCTCCTGTGCCCACAGAGCTGTCAACATACCACTGCTTGCCTGCGTCTGTGGAGAAAAATTCATTAGTTTGGGTGCCAGAATGCCATTAGTTAAAATCTTACCTCTTTTCCTCTCTGCGTGTCCCACTGTAATCATCCCGCTCCTTGCCCGCTCCTCACCCACTCCTCCCTTCACAACTTCTGAGTCTGTTGGCTGATTTCAACCAATTTGGAGAGAACAGGCAGATTTCTCAAAAATAATTAAGGATGTATAAGTATTGTGAAAATCAGCAGCTCAGTAGCTGAGAGCAGCCTACATCAGTTGTCGGCTCTTGTGCCAGAGAGAGGTGGCTGGAAGCTGGCAGTGCTCCTGACCAAAGGGGCAGCTTGGTGGTCACATCTGGCTGCCTTTCTGCAAGGGGTGCTCAGCTGGGGTGGCTGAAGGGATGGGTGGAGAGCTGGCTTGATGCTGCTTTGAGCAGAAGGCAGTACGGTGGACCTTTAGGAGGAAGCTCTTGCAGCTTTGGTGCCACCTTTTCCCACTTGCAGCTGGAGGACTTGATGTCACTGCCCTCCAACATAGCTGAATAGCAGGAAAGCCCTGAGGGGAAGCAACAGCTCTCTCCTTCCCCTCTTTCTCCTACCTCTGCTTCATCCCTCACTTTAAAGTGATGCTATTATTCTTCCTCTTTTTCTGCAAGAGAGAGAAGTGCCCTTTTGCCTTCCCCTTTTATTTTTCTTCATGCACTGAAATTAGAGGTGTAAATGGCTGCTCCTAGGCTTCCTGTCCTAGGTTGAATTGTATCATTTGGAACTTTCCAACATAAAAGTTGCAGTTCTGAAATTTTGAGATGATGAATGTAGCTTTCATTGAAACAGACCTCTTCAAAGCTGGAGTCCTGTGAATATTTTTGGATAAAAACATTCCCTTATTTCATAATTCTAATTTCCTCTCAGACGAAACATTGATTTTCCAGCTAACTTTCCTTAGAAGTTGTGGTGGGTTGACGCTGGCTGGAGGCCAGGTGCCTACCAAAGCTGCTCTATCATTCCTCTTCCTCAGCTGGACAGGGGAAAAAAAATATAACGAAAGGCTTACAGGTAGAGATAAGGCCAGGGAAAGATCACTCACCGGTTACTGTCATGGACAAAACACACTTGACTTGGGGAAGTTAGTTTAATTTATTACCAATCAAATCAGAGTAGGATAACAACAAATAAAACCAAATCTTAAAAACACCTTACCACCACCACTCCCTTCTTCCTGGGCTTAACTTCACTCCCGAATTCTCTACCTCCTACCCTTAAACAGCACAGGGGGGTGGGGAATGGGGGTGGGTAATGTCAGTTCATCACATGTTATCTGTGCTGCTCCTTCCTCCTCAGGGGGAGGACTCCTCTAATTCTTCCCCTGCTGCAGCGTGGGGTCCTTCCCACGGGAGACAGTTGACCATGAACTGGTCCAATGTGAGTCCTTCCCATGGACCACAGTTCTTCACAAACTGCTCCAGTGTGGGTCCTTTGCATGGGACGCAGTCCTTGAGGAACAGAGTGCACGAGCGTGGTTCCTCCACGGGATCACAAGTCCTGCCAGCAAACCTGCTCCAGTGTAGGGTCTTTTCTCTCCATGGGTCCAATGGTCCTGCCAGGAGCCTGCTCCAGCACAGGCTTCCCATGGAAGGTGTGTTAATAGACCCTTTTTATTTCTATTCTGTCTGGCACAACCACTCTGAGCTTAGAACAAGTTGGCTGGCCAAGCTTGTGTTCAATGTAGCCTGTCTGGGCAGTTTGAGGGCTCCTTTTGGGGCCGTTTCCTGAAAAGAGTAAGTTTTGGTGGGGTCAGCTCAACTGACTCCTGACAGTGATGTTCAGGGAGACCTTGGCCCTCTTTAAAAGTTTGCTCATTTTCAAGCCCTTGTGCCCTGTCCCCTCTCTGTCATCCCAGTGACTGGGTGCCACTGCCCAGTTCAGGGAGAGGAGCAGGAGTGTGTTTCTTTCCTCTGCCATTTCTGAAATGAAAATGGAAATCAGACGAAGGCGAAGCTTGCAAGGCCCGATCAGCCCAAATGCTTTCAACTACAGCAAAACACAAGGGGCAGAGGGGCGATGCATGCAGGCTACTGTGCAAAGAGGATAAATTCAAGGCACTTTTCCAGGAGGTATTACAGTACCAGGAGAGCCAATGAGGAAAAAGGTAACAGAGATGAATAATACAGGGGAAAAGTGCAACAAATTTGGAGGCAAACTGGCCAAGATTTCAATGTGAGTGCAGAAAAGGTAGCAAGCTCCCTCACCCAGCTGCTTCTCTGGGACACCAGGGGTGTGCGATTACACTTCCAGTTATTCGGGTTACACTGTAGATGAGGCAATGGAAATTTGGGCTAGTCAGACAATTGAATGCGATAGCCAGAAATCAAGCATCAAACTCTTACTTTACTTACTTGAAGTCCAAATGTGGAAGAAAAATCTCCCATAGGTCTTTCACTCAGTCTCACATGTGTTGCCTTTCATGTATGTCTTAAATTACACTAAAATGAGGCTCCTGTGCCCACAGAGCTGTCAACATACCACTGCTTGCCTGCGTCTGTGGAGAAAAATTCATTAGTTTGGGTGCCAGAATGCCATTAGTTAAAATCTTACCTCTTTTCCTCTCTGCGTGTCCCACTGTAATCATCCCGCTCCTTGCCCGCTCCTCACCCACTCCTCCCTTCACAACTTCTGAGTCTGTTGGCTGATTTCAACCAATTTGGAGAGAACAGGCAGATTTCTCAAAAATAATTAAGGATGTATAAGTATTGTGAAAATCAGCAGCTCAGTAGCTGAGAGCAGCCTACATCAGTTGTCGGCTCTTGTGCCAGAGAGAGGTGGCTGGAAGCTGGCAGTGCTCCTGACCAAAGGGGCAGCTTGGTGGTCACATCTGGCTGCCTTTCTGCAAGGGGTGCTCAGCTGGGGTGGCTGAAGGGATGGGTGGAGAGCTGGCTTGATGCTGCTTTGAGCAGAAGGCAGTACGGTGGACCTTTAGGAGGAAGCTCTTGCAGCTTTGGTGCCACCTTTTCCCACTTGCAGCTGGAGGACTTGATGTCACTGCCCTCCAACATAGCTGAATAGCAGGAAAGCCCTGAGGGGAAGCAACAGCTCTCTCCTTCCCCTCTTTCTCCTACCTCTGCTTCATCCCTCACTTTAAAGTGATGCTATTATTCTTCCTCTTTTTCTGCAAGAGAGAGAAGTGCCCTTTTGCCTTTCCCTTTTATTTTTCTTCATGCACTGAAATTAGAGGTGTAAATGGCTGCTCCTAGGCTTCCTGTCCTAGGTTGAATTGTATCATTTGGAACTTTCCAACATAAAAGTTGCAGTTCTGAAATTTTGAGATGATGAATGTAGCTTTCATTGAAACAGACCTCTTCAAAGCTGGAGTCCTGTGAATATTTTTGGATAAAAACATTCCCTTATTTCATAATTCTAATTTCCTCTCAGACGAAACATTGATTTTCCAGCTAACTTTCCTTAGAAGTTGTGGTGGGTTGACGCTGGCTGGAGGCCAGGTGCCTACCAAAGCTGCTCTATCATTCCTCTTCCTCAGCTGGACAGGGGAAAAAAAATATAACGAAAGGCTTACAGGTAGAGATAAGGCCAGGGAAAGATCACTCACCGGTTACTGTCATGGACAAAACACACTTGACTTGGGGAAGTTAGTTTAATTTATTACCAATCAAATCAGAGTAGGATAACAACAAATAAAACCAAATCTTAAAAACACCTTACCACCACCACTCCCTTCTTCCTGGGCTTAACTTCACTCCCGAATTCTCTACCTCCTACCCTTAAACAGCACAGGGGGGTGGGGAATGGGGGTGGGTAATGTCAGTTCATCACATGTTATCTGTGCTGCTCCTTCCTCCTCAGGGGGAGGACTCCTCTAATTCTTCCCCTGCTGCAGCGTGGGGTCCTTCCCACGGGAGACAGTTGACCATGAACTGGTCCAATGTGAGTCCTTCCCATGGACCACAGTTCTTCACAAACTGCTCCAGTGTGGGTCCTTTGCATGGGACGCAGTCCTTGAGGAACAGAGTGCACGAGCGTGGTTCCTCCACGGGATCACAAGTCCTGCCAGCAAACCTGCTCCAGTGTAGGGTCTTTTCTCTCCATGGGTCCAATGGTCCTGCCAGGAGCCTGCTCCAGCACAGGCTTCCCATGGGGTCACAGCCTCCTTTGGGCATTCACCTGCTCTGGAGCAGAATCCTTCACTGGCTGCAGGTAGATATCTGCTCCACCAAGGACCTCCACGGGTTGCAGGGGGACAGTGTGCCTCACCATGGTCTTCACCATGGGCTGCAGGGGAATCTCTGCTCTGGCACCTGGAGCACGTCCTTCTTCAGTGACCTTGGTATCTGCAGAGTTGCTCCTGTCACATATTCTCACTCTCTCTTGCTGCAATTGCCTTGTTTTGTTATTTTTTGGTTTTTTTTTTGGCCTCCCTCCCTCCCCCTTCTTAAATTTGTCATCTCAGAGGTGCTACCACCATCGCTGATGGGCTTGGCCTTTTCCAGCTGTGGGTCTGTCTTGGAGCTGGCTGGCATTGTCTCTGTCAGACATGGGGAAATCCTCTAGTAGCCTCTCACAGAAGCCACTGCCATAACAGCCCCCCTGCTACCAAAAGCTTGCCACCCAAACCCAATACAGAAAGTTTTATTCAGCCCTTACCAAGAAAAGAAAAAGATCATGGGGGTTAAAAAAACTCTACAAAACCCAACTCCTGAATATTTTACACATCTTTAACACTACTCTAAAAAAAATCCACACAGACTGACTATACAAATTGCACTGCCTTGCAAACCTTTGTGCACAGTTTCTTGGCCAATGCTCATCAATCTGAAGAAGGAAACCAGGTGACACACTGTGAGATGCTGACCCTGCTGCTTGTCCCCGTGCCATATGGCAGCAGAAGCTGGCATTGTTCTTTGGCACTAAGACCAGAAAGGTCTTTTGCCCCAGCCCGCTCCTGTTTACAGAAATAGTGCTTCAACCTTGACCATTAATGATGTGCATGTGTCAGATGACAATGCTGTAACCTGCAATAACCTTGTAAACCCAGGGCACAACACAAACATTCCAAGGACAAACACATTGCAACATTTCAGTAAAAAAGATTAAGTTTGGTGTTGTTTAGTTTACTGGAAATGAGTAAAAGGAATTCCATTTTGGTTTTTATAGGGGAAATTTGGCTGGAAAGAATCATAACTCTGTCTCGTTTGTGCCACTGGCTTTGTCAGTGTGAACCCACACGATATAGAAATGTTATAAGTTTCTCAATGCTCTTTGATTCCAGTGTTAAATTCTTTGATAATTGTATTTTGAACTATTTCCTTTGGCAGCCCTATCTTTAACCCAATAACATTTTGAGTTGGATTTTTTCCCTGTCATCCAGTTTAAATCTCTTCTTCCTTACATTTAAGTTTTTGTCTGTTTCCCTTGTCTCTGCTTTTCCTGCTCAGCCCTCAGGTTTATAGGCTTAGTCATTCCTACTTGAGGTTTCTTCCCATTCTTTGCTTTGTTTGTTCTGCTAACTTAAGCAGCATGTTTCCCTTTTGTTCATGAACAAGAACTTAAAATTTAAGAAATTCTTGATATCCTCACCATTCATTTGCCCACTTCATCATCTGTTTAACCTGCCATGTAATTCAATCCTTCTCCAGTGGCCTCAGTTGCTTTTATATGGAAAAACTGTATATGGGAGGTGAAAGATCCAGAGCTTCAAAAACAAGTTCTTGAATATTGATGACTCTGCTTTTTTATCTCCAGGATGGTAAACTGCCAATATCAACGTCTTTGAAATCCTTCCTGCCAGTAGATTACCATCCACTTCAGCTTGGCATTAATCATGCTACTTTGATGACTTTTATTTTAACTGTTTCTTTGCATAGTGGATCTTTTCCCTCTCTTCCCCTCCTTCCTTTGTTTTTGATCAGCTAGTGGATTAATTAGACAACAATTGTTTCCCTGACTTTCAGCAAATCCTCCTTTTTAGAAGCATGATCCAATAGGTACATAACACAGACTAGGAAGCATTTGAGTCTGTTCAGAGTTATATAACTCAGCATGTCTTATACCTTTATGCCCATTTTTTTCCACCTTCTGGAAGGTGTGAATTGGTCTACATGCCTAATCGAAGCCGTGGACAAAAGCTACTTTGTCCTTAATCCACTCTGAGCAAAGGATTGTTTTCCCTCACTAATGTTCTTTAACAAAAATAGACCTGCAGTCCCTGTTTTGTGATCTCCTGGTGCACGACAGGTCAGAGCACCCGCTTCCATCTCATAATTAAATGACTGTATCAAAATATGGCTTTGTTACAAAGCCAAGAAAAATAACTTAGTCAAAGCTTTCTGCTCAAGAGCAAACAAATAAAGTGAAACCACTTCTTCTGTCTTCTAAATCCACAAGCACTTACAAAGCTCAGAATATGGAGATTCATTTCCCCATTGTCATCTTCCTTTCTCAGATCCATGCACAACATGCGCCTCATTTCTCTGCAGAGCTTCAGGACCAGTCACCCAAAAACCATTGCTGCCTCACTATGGTCAATTGCTGTCTTCTCTGGGCAAATACTAGTAATGAGTTACATACAGCCAGTGTGCTACAGGCATGCAGATTTCTAAGTATAAAATAATGGAGAATGCAGAGTTCAATGAAAGATGTGTTCCTCACTGAGTCACACCAACATGCTGCCAAAAGGAGGGGGCAAGAGGTTCAGGTCCCATTTAACCACAGCCCTTTTCTCATCAGTCAAGAACAGCAGGTGATGCCTAATGTAGTACTCTTTAAAAATTAGTAAATTATTACTATAACTACTAATACACTATAACAGATTCAATAGTAAAACACAATAGCAGACTGGCATTGCTATAACATTGCTGTAGTTGGGAAGCAACCTTTATTCTGCTTGTGGGGGTGAACAGCCTGTCCCCTACTACAGGCACAAAAAGAAGCATTTAGGGCTGAAAGATGAAGCCAGTCTTTACCCTTTAGGAGGTTTCAAAGGGCCCATTGGCTATAAAAGCTGAGCTATCCATTCGAAAAGGAAGCATGGGCAAAGGCAGAAACTGACTGCCATCTCATCAGGAGGTAAACAGCAAATCCGCTGAATAATGGAATGAGGGACCTTTCTCATGTTATTTTAGTATAAACAGATTAAGCATATTTTTGCTTTTATTTTTTCTGCCTACATCTTTTATAAACATTTGTGACTGTGTTGTCTGTTCTGAATATTATGAATGAATGCATGTTTGTGTTCTTGCTTAGCCAGAGGTGAGGAAAGTGCAGCTGGCTCGCACCCACATTTCAGGTCACTCACTGTCCTGGTTTCAGCTGGGATAGAGTTAATTATTTTTTTTCTGGTGGTTGCTGTGTTTCAGAGTTGGTATGGAAGCAATGTAGATAATTCATATTGTTTTAGTTGTTGCCAGGTGATGTTTATATTTTTCACGGACTTTTTTCAGCTTCTTATAGAAGTTGCTGAGGAGCATAGATAGAACAATGGAATGGCCAATGGAATATTCCGTATCATAGATGTCATGCTCAGTATATTAATGGGCTTACCCAGGAGGAGGAGATGCTCAGGATGGTGCCAATTCACCAGTTGTTAGTGGTGAGAGTGATACGTGTATATTCTTTTACCATTATTATTATTACTACTACTACTACTACTACTATTTTTCCTTTTATGTCATTGTTCTACTAAAGTGTCTTTCTCTTAACTGACAAGTTTTTTTTCCCCTTTTCCTTCCCCTCCTTTCTCCCTCTTCTCCCTGCCCTTCTGGGGGAAGGGGGAGAACTGTGTGAGCACCTGCCTGCTCCTAGCTGCCAGCTGGGGTTAAACCATGACACCCACCAACAGCAGTAAGGCATTCCTCTCCCTGGCCTGTGGCAGGGCAAGCCCAGGCTGTCAACAAAGGACCCATCTCTCCTCTACCTTGTCCGCTGCATCCAAGGGATCCAACAAATCAGGCCCATCTGAACCACATGGGGAGCCAACACAGGGGTCAGGAAAGGCAGAAATACCTCCTGGCTCCCCGTCGGTGAGGCAGAAGCTCTCTGCTATGCTGGAAGTTGTCAACGTCACTCTGGCCCAAGCATCACCATGGCAGAGAACGTTGCACTGGGAAATGAGAGAATCAAGCTTTTCTCCACCATGATAGTGAATTCATTAAGTGTCTCAAAGCATAGCCATACTTTGATGTCAGCCTGTGTGGGAGTATAGGTCTCCCGACTAAGGGAGAAAAAAGACCCACAGGTGGCAGGGAACAAGGAATAAATGCACAGTCCAGGCCTGCACCAAGCTGTGCAGGCTCACCATGGGCAGATCAGGCTTTGGTACAGGCTAAAGAAACACTGAACGGTTGCAGATACTGCTAAATAGACACTCTGCGGATTCAACGTGGGGCCTCCAGAGGTAGAGGCAGGTGACAGTCCCTGGGGAGGCTCTGTGGGCTGGCAGCAAGGCAGGTCTGCCTGCTCCATAGGGCAGGTTCATGGAGAAATACAGACCGGCAGCGAAGGAGGCGCTACATGTGTGTCTACTTCAGAGCCCATCACTCCAGTCTGCATTTGTAGTCCATACAGAGAAACAGGCACTTACGAGACATGACTCTTCTCATCCTAAGACCACATGAAATATGTCAAATCAATCACTAGCTGTATGACTAATGTCCAGCACATGCAGGGCAACCAAGTGATCAGGCCCAGTCAGCATGGGTTCATGAAAGACAGGTCCTGCTTAACAAACCTGATCACCTTCTATAGTAAGTTGACCCATTTAGGGGATGAGGGAAAACCTGTTATTTACCTGAACTTTAGTAAAGCTGTTGACACCATTTCCCACAGCATTATCCTAGAGAATCTGGCTTCTCATGGCTTGGGTGCGTGTACTCTTTGCTGGCTAGAAAACTGGCTGAATGGCCATGCCTAGAGAGTGGTGGTGAATGGAGGTAAATCTATTTGGCAGCCGGTCACAAGTGGTGTTCCACAGGGCTCGGTACCGGGGCCGGTTCTGTTTGGTATCTTTATCAACCATCTGGACAAGGGGATAAAGTGCACCCTCAGTAAATTTGCAGATGACACCAAGTCAGGCAAGAGTGTTGATCTGCTTGAGGGTAGGAAGGCTCTACAGAGGGATTTGGACTGGCTGGACCGATGGGCCGAGGCCAGTGGTATGAGGTTCAACAAGGCCAAGTGCTGGGTCCTGTACTTGGGTCACAACAACCCTCCATGATGTTCCCATAATGTTTTCCCGGTAGCAGAATTCGACCACAATTCTTGGTGTCAGGTGTTGTGGGCTGACATAGATGGAGCCTTTTCCAACCACCAATAGCTGAAAGCTTTATTACAGGATTAAAATAATTTTGCACCCTCATGTGTTATATGTTATATGTACAAATAACTAATGTATTTCAGTGGTTGGTGCTGATTATTTAAATACTAGCAGGATTTCCTAAGCATTCAGTTAGGTAGTATTTTGAAAGCACAATTGAGAAATTCATATGTCTCAACCAAAGGTCTCCAGATCAAATGACATTGCCCAAAGGTGTGGGTACTCATTTGCTCAACTACTTTCAGCACGCCTTGAGTCTCTGTTTTGCCTTTGTTAGTGCATTTTATGAGACCTAAAAAAACCACCCCAAAACTAAAAACCTAAACAAGAAGGTGCCTTAATTCTGGAATTTCATTTGAGAGCTCCAGCAAGGAAGGGAGCACTGAAGGACCAGCTAGGACCTGCTGGCTGCCTCAGCCTGGGATGCGTGCTGCAATGCAATGAGGCAGGGAGTTAATTGTGGGCACCCAAGTAGATCTGATCCCTTAAACAAAAGTAAATTGGGTCCTTCTAGGAAAGAAATGAAGAAAAAAACACTTTGGAAGCAGACACAGAGCACAATGAAGAGGAGTGGTATGAAGGGGAATGGGGGAAAATAGCAGGTAGTACTGTTCCTTTCCCTGATGTCTCTGAAACAACACACAAACCCAGAGAGAGATGCAGGAAGCAGTAGAGCTGTTTTGAGATCAGGGAACAGTATGATGTCTAGAGGACAAGCAAGGCAATGGGAAAGACATGCAGCAATGCCATGACTCTCCTGCTCACAGGTGTGACAGACATGATCACGCTCTGGTTACAAAGGGCAAAGGAGAAACCGCTTGAAGTCTTGGATCTTGTCCTGAAACCCTTTCTGCCAGCACTTCTAACTGGGCAAAGATAGGGACCAAAATCTTTGAGTGCAAACCTCTGAAAGGAAACGTGTTCTGAATGTAAGATAACACAGTAAAATCACGCCAGTGAAGTGCCCAACAGCAGTTTTGTCTTCTTTTATCATATTGATTAGGTTGATAAAGAAGTTATCCTTCTGTCCTGGTTCCGGCAGGAATGGGGTTAATCTCCCCAGGAGCCGGCAGGGGGCAGGTATTCCATACCACGTGACCCATGCCCGG
>NW_009649167.1:1897063-1949645 GCF_000708025.1 Charadrius vociferus | reverse complement strand
CAAACCACGACAGTTCTTTTTGGCGCCCAACGTGGGGCCTGAAGGGTTGCAATAACAAATTTCTTGTATCCATTTCCCATATTGGTTAGATAGTTGCTGGTTACAATGTTACTTGTTTGTTTGCGTGGCTGTGCTTTGCAAATTCTTATATGCTCTATCTACTCCCCGTGATGCTGTTTGTTATCTCGGGGAGAGGGATCAGGGCTATAATTTTGCTGTCATGTGCAATTTCAGCTTATGATATGATAACATCACTATTGAAGTGGCTTTGTTGGGGTGTCTATGCAGTATTGCTGTCTTGTCCATACCTTGGTTATCTAACTACTAGTAGTAGGTATAGTAGTATAGTAGTTATAACTACTGCAGTAGTTTCTGGCTCTCACAGGACTGTTACTGAAACGTGGAGTTATTTCCTATATCTTTATGGCTATTTCAGTTCTTCTTTAAACTTTTTCTAGTATAATCTTATTTCACTCCTAACAGGTCGTGACACACGTTTTACCCTGGACCTAAGAAGAGAAATAATAGTATATCCTCTTCTACCAGACCATTATGTGGAACTTTTTTCTTCAATAAAAACAGGACAAGAACTCATTAAATGAAAGAGCCTTTGTCCATCTTAGCTAAAGTACACTTTTGTGTGGATGGTGTATTTTCCTGCCACAAACACTGAAGGGGAACAGTATTTCTGGAATAATCTTGAGACCCACAAAGCCTACAGCTCCAGGGACAGTGGGGCTGGAGAAGGCATGCTAAAGGGAGCACATTGCTGCCTCCACATCTTTCTAATCTGGGCCACCCATGGTGCTAAGGACCTCAGCCTCAGACCCTAACCCTAACGTCGGCTTGGGGCTGAGACTGATGTCCCCAGCACCATGGGTGACTGGTTTGGACAGACCCTGGCTGGACGCCAGGTGCCCACCAAAGCTGCTCTATCACTCCTTTTCAGTTGGACAGGGGAAAGAAAAGCTAACGAAAGTCTCACAGGTAGAGATAAGGACAGGGAGAGATCACTCACCGATTACTGTCACAAGCAAAACAGACTTGACTTGGGGAAATTAGTTTAATTTATTATCAATCAAATTGGAGTAGGATAATAACAACAAATAAAACCAAATCTTAAAAACACCTTCCCACCACCCCTCCTTTGTTCCTGGGCTTAACTTTACTCCATATTTTCCCGACCTCCTGTCCTCGAGCAGCGCAGGGGGATGGGTAATAGGACCTGTGGTCAGTTTATCACATTGTTTCTGCTGCTCCTTCCTCCTCAGGGGGAGGACTCCTCACACTCTTCCCCTGCTCCAGCGTGGGGTCCTTCCCACGGGAGACAGTTGACCATGAACTGGTCCAATGTGAGTCCTTCCCATGGGCTACAGTTCTCCATGAACTGTTCCAGCATGGGTCTTTTCCACGGTGTGCAGTCCTTCAGGAACAGAGTGCACGAGCGTGGTTCCTCCATGGGATCACAAGTCCTGCCAGCAAACCTGCTCAAGTGTGGGGTCTTCTCTCTCCATGGTCCTGCCAGGAGTCTGCTCCAACATGGGCTTCCCACAGGGCCACAGCTTCTTCAGGGTACCTCCATCTGCTCTGGTGTAGCGTCCTCCACTGGCCGCAGGTCTTCACCACGGGCTGCAGTGGAATCTCTGCTCTGACACCTGGAGAACCTCTTCCCCCTCCTTCTTCAGTGACTTTGTTGTCTGCAGAGTTGTTCCTCTCATATATTCACACCCCTCTCTTGGGTTGCAATTGTCCAGTTTGGGTTTATTTTTCCCCCTTCTTAAATTTGTTATCTCAGAGGTGCTAGCACCGTTGCCAACAAGCTTGGCCTTGTACAGGCTGCAGGTCCACCTTGGAGTTGGCTGGCATTGGCTTTATCAGATATAAGGGAAGCTTCTAGCAGCTTCTTACAGAAGGTGCTACCCTGTAGCACCCCCACTACAAAACCCTTGCCATGCAAACCCAATACAGTGGGCCAGAAAGGTGTGGAAGCAGCAATGTTGGCACAGTGCCCAAATTAGAAAAGTGTGGAGGAAGCAACATTGGTGCAGTGCTGTGATCCCCTTTCCTGTACATTTTGTGGTTAGGGTTAGAGTTCAGAGAGGGTTCTAATCCTGGCTGTGGCTCTTCTCATGCTGGCCGAAGCATCAGGATGCTGACCCGCGGTGATGGCAGTTTCTGCTCTCTCCTGGGGTCCCACCTGGCTCAGTCTCCTTACAGGAGTATCAAGGAGTTTTGGACAAGAAGGGAAAAACTCCAAGTACTATCTGTTACACAAGGTAGCAGCACTTTTACAGTACAACTGTAACGTATTTACAGAAAAGTAAAGAAACCATATTTTGTAATTATCTGTCTCATGCTTATTTCTGATAATATCTACTGGGCATTGAGGGCGGAGACTATAAATGATCTAAACTTAAGAGTGTTACAAATAGTTTCAGGGAAAGGAAAGACCTCTGCATGTAAAAGTATAAAATTAGCAAGGGAACATTCATTTTAGCTGGTGTAATTTTTTTTTGTGACAAGAACTGAGTTATGGGCTGATCTGAATGCTAAAGCTGAGACAGCTAATTGCTTCACTTACTGAAATACAATTTTAAGCTCTGAATGTGTGTACCTCCTCACGACTGAGAAACATACTCAAGTACATCTCTTCTAGTGTAACGCTGAGGTTTCCAAACATGTTTTCTTCATGCTAACTTCCTTTTTTTCCTTTTTTTTTTTTTTTATTTCTGTTAAAGTAATTTTTCAGATAGGGTTGCCCCTGCACATCCAAACATAAAGGAGAGGATTGAGTTTTACAGTCCTTCCCAGGATTCTAAAGATTTGGAAAAACATAGATAAATGTTTCTTGGTATTTTTTAATCTTCATTCCTTAAAAATTAAAAAATACCCCCACAACTCCAAACAAGTTCCATAAGGAAAACAAAGTTTCAGCAGTTTATGGTGAGCATAGGTTGACTTTTGTGAGTGAGCCATGGCTGATTATCATTTCATGTGGAAACTGGGCAAAACTCTGTTTTCATGATGTCATGCTTCACACCTAGATTAACCACAATGGTTTTAGCTGAGTTTAATTTAGTTTCTGGTTTGTTTGGTTCTGCAGTGCTATAAAAACAAAACACTATAAGGGCACGACCCCTGTAGAAAGCAAAACACAACAAGGTCTTGCACTAATAGCTGCAAAATACTAGTGCTGAGTTCAATGTTGCTTTAACAAATTCCCTAAACTTTCCCAGTCCTTATTTATTAAAAATTAAATAAAGGTAATTCTTTTATTCATTGCACCTGCTGCTCCTTTGCAAGTAATATATATACTTGTACATGTTTGTACATTTATACACACACATATGTGTACGCATACACATACTATATATATGTATATATTATATATACATATAATGTAGTTGTCTTTCTACTTAAGTAGATTGGCAAAACTCTTTGATTAAAACTTAAAGATTGGCTTTAGAAGTTCATGTTAGCTGTTGATGACTCAACCGACATAGAACAAATGGCCAGGAGAGCTACCTGCAGCACAGATTTGGGAATTGGAAGAGAAAAAAGTTTGTGTGTTTAATACATGTGAAATGCCATGACATTTTAACTGAATTCATACTTTGAACAACTGAGTAGTCATCTATTTACCCTTTCCATCATCACTTGGGCTATTTATACATCAATGATACATACAAACACAGAAAAAAGAAGTCTTGAGTTACAAGTTCCAATTTCTCAAGTTTTCTGATTGTTTCCTCTCAAATGCATGTTGCTTTGTTAGGACTCTGGTCTGATGCTGACTTTTTATGAAAACTAGCTGCCTTGGTTCTAACTGAATTCTTTCTCAGAGGAGGTTTTCAGTGGATGTATGCCAAAAAGTGTGTAGTCTTACCCAGTATATACTGAAGTGTAAATTAAATACTTAATGGTCTGTTCTGATGATGATACACGTGTACACTCCACTAAGACTGTGGAGCCTACTAGAAGGTAAAATTGAGCTGAGGGGAACCATCCATGTATCATATAGCAAACAATAATGTTGCCTATGTTGGCTAAAAAATCCTCTGAAATAAATCTGAAATGGGAAGCTTTTGCTATTGCCGTAAAGTAGTACACAGAAGCACCAACCACAAAGCAGGACCTCATTGCAGCTGATGCTATAAAAGAGAATAAAAAGCTCATGACTGAGTTCTGAAAAAGTCAGAGGTAACTGTAAAATGAGCATTTTATTGCCTATTTAAGTAGCAGGAGAGAGTAAGATTGCCTATTTAAGTCTTGAGCAGGAGAGAGTAAGAGCTGGGATTTCAGCTTACTATGCAACAATTTGCTCATTATTCCTTTTCCTCACATACAACTTCTTCCACCCATCCTTTCCCTGCCCCATCCCCCTGTTACATTTGTCAAGACAGGATTCTAGATTTAGAAAATATGAACTTATATCTCTTAATAGTTTGGTTTTTGTCTCATTTTGCCGATGCAGTGCTCTTTAAGGGCAAAAAGACAACCCATTTTTACATTAGTCATTGATTTCATATATATGCTTAGAGATGAAGTGAGGTTGGAAAGGTGAGACAAGCAGAAGGCTTCACCATATCAGTGCATAAGGAGTGGAAAATTATAGCAGTTCCTACCAGCATGCAAAGGAGAGGAAAATCACTGGGCTGCTGGAGAAAAAGGTCATTTGTAAGTAAGGGCTGGGGATATAATTTGCAAAAGGAGAAATCATCAATGTGTGTTTACCTGTGTGCGTGCAAAGGCTCTGTATGTATCCTGTTGGGATGGGTAACTAAACTTTTAATTCTGAAACTTGTTTTTTTTCCCAAATTTTCTGAAGACTATTTTTGATTATAATAGGGACTGCATCATTTATTGTGTTTAAAAAAAAATAAATTAAAATAAAATTTAATAAAATTAAAAATGGTATTTATTTGTTGTGTGAGTGATGCTGTAGAGTAATGGACAAGTATAAGGGGGATTGAGGGAAGGCTGTCTCGATTTTCCTTATTTTTGCTGTTTGACTTCGCAAACTTACTCAGAGTATTTTAATACAGCTTTTGCCTAGTTTTATCTATGTTTGAATCTTTTTAAAGGCATAATAAAAACACAGTGTTATGGTGCCCAGTACATCTCTGTTTTCCATTTCAGTCAGTAAGTTAAACAACAGTTCCTGTCTCTTCTAGCTAATATCAGAAAAGGCAGTAATGTTTTAGGAAACTTGGAGATCAGATGAAGAATTCTCTCTTGCCAAAACACCTGGCTTTGATGGAGTCCCAGCAGGCTTATGTAAAGATTTTTCACAGTTGCTTTTCTATCTGATAGGGAATAAATTCAGTAACTCTAGAGAAAGTGGCTGTTTGCCATGCAAGAATTTAGCATTTAAGCTAAATCTAATAAATGCCCAGAATGTGATGCTTATTTCCTGATTTCACTAAGTAATGTACATGTAAAGATTTTTATCGAGGATACTGGCCACTAGTCTTTAAGACACTATCAGAAAATCAATTCACCAAGACGAGATTGGTTATGTTCACCCCAGACATGTGTTCTGTAATGTCAGACACTTAATTAATATACCCCAGGTCTCCTGTAGATTTAATCTCCTCTCCGTCTGCGTCTCATCTCCGCTGATGTTGAAGAAATATTTGATGGTGAATTTCTATTTATAACTTTATACTCCTTTTCAGTTTCAGAGCCATGTTTAGTTACCTGCAGGGTTTGTAATCTTTTGAATCTATAAGGAAGAATCAAACGATTGTGTCCGAGACCAGTTTGGCTTTAAATAATGATATTGCATAATCTCTTCCCTGGCCTTTTCTTGTAAAATTTACCTCAACAGTTAAAACAACTAACATTAGATTGAGGATTGTGGGTTATGGCTTTTTAATTTACTTTTTTTTTTTTCCCACTAAAAAAGTTTATTATCTGTTGCTCATTCTATACACTCAAAAGTCTAAAATAGAGAAGGCTATACTTTTAAAAAATTTAATTGCTTATCAGGCAGTAGAGGCGTGGAACAGCTGACATACCCCACAGATCATTTTTCTGTATGTTTAAAAATGTCATAAAGTCATTTATGCACAGCCCTCAAGAGTATCTCGTTCTTAAATGAAGTTTTAATTAGTCATACGCCTTACTGAATTCTAAATTAACTCAGGAAAGACACCTGGGTACTATTATGGGAACATAATTATGACTTCTACCCAATGCGCAAAACCAGTAAAAAAACCCAACCTCAGCAATATTTTAGAAAAGGGACGATGATAATTCGGGAGGTATTATAAAGCCATCTACATAAATCAGTTATTTCAGAACAGAAATAGTACTACATAATACGTTTAGTTCAGGTTATCTCATCAGGAAGGGATGTATTCATGACAAGCATTTAGAAAAAGGAAAATGGTTAATTCATACCCTGACCTGTTTTCTTCAGGGCAGGAGAGAAAGAAAAGGGTCATAATAAAAAGGTACTAAGAAATAACCGATAAACACAAGGTGAACAAGCACTATTTTTACACCCATTCTCAGAATACAGAAATAAGAGTATGTTCAATGAAATTGGAAAACAGTACATATCAAATGGATCTCCCCTTGCTGCACAATTTGCAGCTATTCTACAAGGTGAGAAATACCCAGAAAATCTGCAACGACTTTGTAAATAGAGTTTACAAATCATCTCAAGTGGAGTAAGAAGCTTTTAAAGAAATATATGAAATTCTCTAGGGAATAATTTTAATAAAGATTCCAAGGCATAATATTTCTATATGCTTCAAAGTATAAGCCAATTTTCAAATGGTGGTAGGTAGAAATAAATGTCACCAGTAAGTCAGGCCATAACTGGTTCCCAGAAAGTTTCTTCTCTTTTTCTTGACTGGTATGACCCTACTATTGATACAATCTGCAGGTTAATTTCATTATAATCTTTCTAAGCTCCACCTGTCTTGAGAAAACCAATGGAAACTCAATGGGTCAAGGAATCTGGTAAAATCATAAAGTCACACAAACTGCTCCAGTGTTAAAGAATTTACTAGAATTCTACAAGAACTGACTATAAAGAATGTAAATACTACATTTATTGCAGAGGAATTTACTGTAACTAATATCTGAAACTGTAGAAAAGGCATCCTATAGGTATTAGGCGGTGTTAGGAAAAGTGTATTCATTATATATTAACTTTACATAATTTCTTCCTTCCAAACCTCACAAAAGTACTCTGTGATTGATTCTTTCCACATTGTCATCAGATGTTGGTGACAGTTCAGCATTACCTAGCTCTGAATTATTTAGTTCAGAGGATACCCTCCTACCTTTTGTACACTGTTTATTTAATCCTGTTTTCATTTACCTAAGAAGGAGAGATTGCAAACTGATTAAGCCACTTGGCACATCATAATTAGAGAACAGGGTTCGCTGCTGTTGGAGCTGCTGTAGCTGTAAAACAGAAGTACAGAATACAGGTGCCTATTAATTGGAAATCCTTGCAGGAAGTACTCTACACCTGTTCTCTGTAGCATTTACCAGTTTCCAAATTGTTAATAGCAGTATTATAAGGAATTGTATTTGATGCTGTAAACCCCTTGGAAACCAACAGTTCTGGTTGTTCCAGGGATTGCTTTTTCTACTTGTCTGATTTCAGTATAGTTGCAACTCATTTTGCATGAGAAGTGACTCTTGGTGCATAAGAGTTTCTGACGAGGATTCTTTGATCTCAGACTTTTATCCTGTCTTTTAATCCCATTGTGTCTTAGTTTGTTTACTTTGTTGGCTTGACAGCAGAATTTGCATTCCTCTCCATATTTTCCTGAGTCAGTGAGATTTAAATAATGTTACTGGTTCTGTTTGAACAAGCAGCACTCATACATGACATTCAAACCAAACTATGGTCTTAGCCAAAGCCATTCCTTTGTAAGATACTTACTGAACTGGCAGCTCTAGTGATGCATAATTAGTGCATCACCTCGTTGGCCTTTGCACAATGTTGGATAGGAGCAGTTTACTGAGAGCATAAGTAACTGATTATTTGATAAATCATTTTAGAGACTATGAAAAAGGAAGAGATTCATCATGTAATTGCAGGAGTTAATTGAGGTGAGGAATGTAGAAGGCTCAACTTGCTTCTAATCAATAGAAATTCTTCCAGGGAGACATAACGTTTGTAAACATAAAGAAAAATGGATAAAAATGAGGAAAATACTTATTGGAATTCTTAGTCATTCTTTGTCTGAAACATTCTACCCCAATAAATGTTGGGGATAAACACTATGAAGAAACTTTAAGACTATAAAGACGCTTTGTGCCATATAAGTACAGGAAAGTTTTGTCTAAAATATGAAAATATTTCCAAGACAAGAAACCCACAGGTACCAGCCAGTGTTTAGAAAACTGCACGAGTGACTGTGCACCATTAGGCAATGAGGAGTAAGCAGGAAAGGAGGCATAGCTAAGAGTGAAGTCAAACAAATTTCCTGCATCTGTGTTTTCTGTGGAAGGTGCTATTCAGAGGGCATTTCCTATGGGAAATCAGACGTTGGCCTTAAGAGAGATTGCAGTCTCTCAGGAGGAAGTTATGAAGCAACTTGAGAAAGACAAATGCAGTGAATTACCAGGAGCAGATGGTATTAATCTGAGGAGTCTGAAAGAAAGAAACTGTGAAATAGTGGAGATACTGATGAGGTCCTTCCATCTACAGTGATTGTTACTCGGGGCTTCCAAATCATTTGATTCCTTTCATTTGATTTGATTTTTTTTGCCTCAGGTGAAGCTGTTTTTTTCCAGGATCTACTGCCTGGATGGGCTTCCTTGTGGTTTCTGGGCTGGGAGGATCGCTAGGGTGCAAGGAAGGCTAATTCAGTTGGCTTAGACCAGTGTGGCTGCTGCAAAGGAAAACCTTCAGTGCTTAAACTTACAGGCAGACAAAGGAAATGGGGAAAAACTGATTCCCAAGTTAAGTCATGGGAAAAGACTTGCAGTGAACGGCTGTTTGCTGGTGTCAAGATGTCAGCAGTGAATAGGGAGTTGAATAAATCTGTAGAAGATATGCAGTTGTGGGAACTAAAAATTATAAAGAAATGGGAAATACTCTAAGCAGATTTGCATATGTATGTGTGGGCTGAGAAACAAGATGTCAGATAAGGTAAAATCAGATAAGTAAGGTTAAGGAGTAGATCCAATATAAATAACATATCTCCTTATAGACTGTAGCTGGTGAATGCATAAAAGGCTTTGTGGAGGAAAAATGGAAAATGTCAGAGAAGGATGAAAAATGTATCTGTGGATAAGAAACTTGAATTGCAGCAACTTCTTGTGTGAAACACATTAGGTGAACAACACACAGTGCTTATGCAGCAAATGTGAGTGAGAATTGGAAAGGCAAAGGTTTCATTCTGACAGCTATTCACATAGACATTTCCTGTTAACAGGAAAGCCATAGGAATGAAAAGTCTCAGAAATTATTTTCACTGAATCATAACAGTGGCAAGATAGTGAGAAACATTGTATTTATTAATGATATCAATGTGGATGTTTTCTCTAAATGTTCAGCTGTGACATTAAAAGGAATGCTCCTTGTATAAATGCCATTTTGCTGTGCATGACTCTGGATTGTATACTTCTAATGAAATATCATACAGAAAATAGGAAATGGAATTTGAAAGATTCTAAGAAATGATTTGTGAGATTTTCTTTTCGACTTTAAAAACGTGAATTAAGAAGAGAAAGGGATGTGGCTACTGAGAAAAAAATGGAGTGGATCTTGGTGAAAAAATATACCCAAACCAAAAAAGCAGATCCATGAGGTCTACATTCTTCTGAAGTGGGTTCCTAATACACGTTTCCTCGGCAAGATGTACTCCGGTAGTAGATGGAGAACGTGCTAGGACAGTGGATTTCATGGAGTTTAGAAGAGGGTCTGCAGTCAAACTAAGTCATCTTCCAAACAAGAAGATGTGGAAGTCACACAGCTAGCTAAGGAGAGTTGCACGTGACAAAACGTGGTTACAGGGAAGAAGACAGAGTTTGCCTAGTGAAGAGAAATAAAATCAACGGATAGTTTTGCTGTGCAGAAGAACAACAGGGAAAACCAGAAAGAAGATAGGTGACAAGTGAAAAAGAGAAACAGGCCACAGCAGAAAAAGAAGATAGAACAGTCTATAGAGTCTGAGACTGGAGTGCAAAGAACACAGATACTGTTCAGATAGTTGTGACACTGAGAGAGATGGTAAGACAGAATGATCTGAGGACAGACAAACAAACGTTAGAGAAGAACATGAAATTTGCTTGAACATAAAGAGTAGAAGTTTTGATGAACCAAATGACAAATTGTTACTGTGAGATGCCAGGCCTGCACTAAATAGATGCAGAGAACAAAAGGATATGCTGGAGATGCACATGAGGCTGGAAAGGATTCTGGAAGAAAATCTATGGGTTAGCTTTCAAATGAGGGCAGATGGTACTCCCAAATTCTCACTGAAATAGATGAAAGACAATTACCTGGGTCAGCAACGTTACTCAAAGAAATGGAAACTCCATTGATCCTTTGAAGAATCTTCCTGTTTGACAGAAAAGAGGGGCCAAAGTTTAACAAAGCTATGAAGACAGTATCTGGGTTTGAATTTTTAGAGAAGCTTTATGATATTGACCGTTGAGAAGAATTCATGGAGGGAAAATATTTTACATTTCTGTGGAGTCCCCTTAAATAACAAGATTCCAGGCTTTGGAGACTCAGGCTGGCACCACTGGTAAGGATATCTCTGACCTTGGAAACAGAAAAGCAAACTCAGCAGACACTTTTATAATCTCCATGCCTAGATTTAATATACACAAACATGAAAATCCAGCAAATGGGAAAAAAATATAAAGAACTCCTGGAATCACAGGTGCAAGCAGATTTCAGAGGGATAAGAGGAACCTGTTAGAATAGCTACATTGCCTAGGCCAGCTGTTGAAGAGTGCATGCAGTTCAAAAACACTAATGTAAAAGTGAAGTTAGAAAGGTAGATTGTATATGATGATATGGTAGATAATGACAATATAACAACTGATAATATGGACAAAGTTTGAGTCAAAATTATGGCAGCCAAATATACCATCAAAAAGGGGCATTTGTTGAGGTACTACTAAGACTCTTGTAATCATGTAAGTGGTCCCACAGTCTTCGCTGCTTTTGATCAAAGCTGACAAAAATGGCACAAGACTTTATGTTTCCCTTGGCTTGCCTTCCCGTTCCCCTTTTCTCCTAGAGTACTTTCTCCCTGGCTTCCCTGAGAAGTTCCTCGCTAGTTGCTCCTTTGAGACCATTGGGGTGTCCTGCTGGCCATAACTGTCTTGCTTTTTGACGGAGTCCCTTGGCTGTGTGCTCACAAGGTCTGTTTCTTCTGTTACTCAGTTTGTGAGCTTTTCAAAGCAGTCCTTGTTTGTGTGCCACCCAGCACAACAGGATGCTGCCCTGTAACTTTTAGGTATGAGGATCTCTGGGTTGTTCAGAAATACTTGTAACTTGTTTACGGTCATACACAAAATCCTAAATTGGGAGTTGCACAGTCCAACAGCATGCCACAAACCTGAGAGGGGAAGTCAAATAAAGTGATGATAGGTACTTCCTTGTGGCTTCAGAGATGACGTGTAACCAACGTGAATGGCTTCATTTTGTGAGTTCCTGAAACCTTTATCACAAAGCTAGACACGGTGAAACATTTGAAATGCTGCATCCTGTTCCTTTTAATAAGACTTTTAAAATCATTTTGGGTCATGTGCATGCTATAAAGAGGCTTTTCTTCTTGAAATTCTACAACTGTTCACATGCTTGGTCTGACTGATTTATCTGCTTTGTTCTATTATAGCTTAATTTTCCAAATAAAAATACTATAAACCTGAATTTGTATGATGTCAGCATCTTCTGCAGGAGATTAATAAAATGCATCTGATTGGGTTTTGCTATAAATTTTTTGCTCGATTAGTGGATTTAAAGCATCCTTTGACCCAACAGCTGTGAGGTTAGAGAAAGGAGGAAATAAAGCCATACTTCTCTTGCTCCAAGGGGACTATAGAGATAGCTTGGTGAATCAACCAGCAGGATGCTCAGGACTTTAACTAATCCACCTCATTTATAGTCCCACCCTCAAGATGCACCACTTCTCTCCAGATACATGCTGTACCTGCAGGAAGAGGGAGGCCTAGCTATCACTAGGAGAAATCTCTGCCATCATGGTATTTATTCCCCTCTGCAAACCGAGCTGCTCTTACTTTCTGTGCTTACACTCTACTTGTGGAGGAGCACCAGCTCCACGGGTCGTGAATTGTCTCTTCCCCCCCTGTATTTCGATGAAGCTTGGTTAACTATAAACTATTTCCAAGTTAGTTAAGTAAATTTGTGAACGTGTTTTGTGACAAGTGGCTGATATTGCTTAGGAACGGTAAAATTTTAATCTGATCTATAGTATCCTTAACATGTAGATTTTTAGGTTAATCTCTGTGTCTGGCTACCTTATCTGGACATTTTAATCAACTTTGAACACAGATGATAGGCTGGACTGTCTTTTGCCTGGTTATCATCAAGACGTTAACATAAAATGCAGGGGTCTGTTAGGGATGTGAAATGCATCTCTTTCTGCAGTGAATGGGGGTATTTCCAGAAGGGACATTTGTTATGTGGAAGTTAAAACTGCCTCTTCTACACCCAGCTCAGACAGAAATAATCAGTTTAATGTGAGCATGTACTGTCATGTGGTCAAGCTTTAGGTGAGAGCAGATTTACACAGAGAAATCAAAAGGAAATGGCAGGAGCCGTCTCCTGCTGGATCCTGTGACAGTAAGTGGCCACACAATGGAGAGCTGCCAGCTCTAGTCTCTGGTCTTTTCTCCATTCTCAGAAAGTGGTCTTTCATTTTATAGAATATTAGTTTCCAAGGTATCCTTCTGCATCTGTTAAATATTGATTATTTTTTCCTTTATAACAAGGGATGTACTCAAAGAATCCATATTCGAATGAGCTTAAATGTCTCAGAGAATTACATTTAGTATCAAGGTTTAGAAAGACAAGTCTCATACATTAGTTGTTAGAAAACAAGGTATTTGGATGGTTAAGATGGATAGACATCTCAAATCTACAAATACTTTAAGATATATATGTGAGGAAGAACGGGGAAGTGCACTTTAGGTACATTAAAAGAAACATAAAGAGGAAAAGAACAGAGTGGAAAACTGTGGCTGCTGAGAAAATTTTTGACGGGGTATTTGGCCGAGAAGTAATCTCCCCGGGGAAAGGTTCTCTGAACAAACAAAACCAGGCCAGACAAAGGGCTATAAAAAGTTCAGAATTATGTGCTGAGATATAATGGCTGTAATTGCATTGGTTTTCTTGTTTGTTTTTCTTTCTCGCAGCTCTTGGAGTGAGTTTTCCTGGGGAGCACGAGTCGATTCTGGTAGGGGCAAGGACCCAGCATTGTCATCTGCATGTCACTGGCAGCGCTACTCACTCAGCAGCACAAAAGGGAGCCTGGGGATGGGAGGCCCGTGGGACGATGGCAACACTTTCTTCCCGCAGCCGGATGGGGCTCCGTGGTCCTGGCTGCAAGCAATGCAAACAGAGAGAAAAAACAGCATTGAGAAGGGAGTTGTGGGAGTGGAGATATTCACAGAACCCTGCTCTAGCTGCAGAGACGTGTCCTGGGAACCCGTAGGCAGCTCATTTGAAAGCTTCCCGGCCATCTTTCCTTAGTGTGTCTGTTGCACAGCATTCGAGAAAGCCTCCATCCTCCTGTCAGAGCACCCAGAGGTGTCCTGGCAGCCTGGCAAGCGATGGTGGGAAAGGCAGGCTGTTCAGGAATGATGCTTTTCTTGGGGCAGGGCTCGCTTTTCAAACCCTATCGGAGGCAGCGCGTGTCCCTACCAGCAGCCCTGCCCAGCACGGCTAGCAGCCGCTTTCAGCAAGCTCCTCAGCCCTTGCCAGCTGTTTGCCACAGATGCCGGCAGCTGGCTTCGCGCCCACCCTCCCCACCCTGCCTTCAGCCAGCTGGGTATGACAGGGACGGGGAGCTGGGAGAGGACGGCTGGGAGCAGAGCAGTGGACACATCCCACACTGGGCAGAAACGGGAGTGTGATGGCGAGGGCAGCAGGGGCAGCTTGAACAGGGTCTGTACAAAAAGCGTGGCGAAAACAATAGGAAAAATCAGGGCAAGAAGAAGACGGTGGTATTGAAATAGATGTGGGTTTTTTGTTTTTATTTTTTTAATTGCCGGTGAGTAAAAATTTTGTGTGTGTGTGGAGCAAAGAGTTGCAGATTTATAAGACGTAGCTCTCCACGGAGGGGTCTGTGCATGGGGCTAACGTGGACAAGGGGCTGTCATCTGCTGCAAAGCGTTAGGCGCAGTGGGAATGGCAATAGGTTGTGTTTGCTGCAAATAATTTTGGAGAAGGAGATCTAATTTATGCACTTGGGTACTCTGATACAATGCCACTCAGTGTGGTATCTGAGCGCATTTCAGATGTCTTCAGCTTCTGGGACTGAGACATTCACAAATAAAGTGAGACAAGTGGAAGTTGGGGAGGGTTTGCTAGGAAAGACTTTCCGAAATTAGATTCTTCCCCTGCCTCACATCTCACCCCACCCCCGTGCATTTTTGTAGGGTTTTCACTCTAAATCCACACATGCACCAGAGAAAAGAAGCAATGAGATCTCGGGGTCAAAGGGTGAACTCTGCTTGTTGCAACATCTGTTCTTGCTTACACAGGGAAGTTACATGGGTGCAAGGAAGAGAAATCAAAAGAAGTACTTAAAAAATGATCATGAAATGCTGGAGAAAATAATTTCTTGTTCCTGTCAACTCTCCCCTCCCCCTTGGCCCGGCCCTTTAGGAAATCCTTAGTCACATATTTGACTGAAGAGTAAGAAGTGGATTTGAGGAGACTGTGACTAAATTCAAATTGGCAAAAGAGGGGGAAAAGGGATTTTAGTGAAAGAAGAAGAGTTCCCATTCTTAATAGAAAAAAATCAAGCTTCCCTCTTCAGAGGATTTCATTAATACATCCAACTGAGGAGACAGCATATGGTTTACATAATAAGTTGCAGTTTTATTAATATGGAAAGCAAAATAAAGGGGACACTTTTTTTTTTTTTTTTTTGTGGCTCAAGGTGGAGTTAGGCCTGATACTGTGCTCTTTGATTTTCGTGATCAGCCTTGCCATGCCACCCAACTCTGTAAACCCTCTCCCCAGGTGCTGGACTCTCATAACAGGGAAACATGAATTTCAGAGTCCCTTTGAGCCCAAACCAGTGAATTCTAGAGCAAAGGCAGAGCTGGTCTGTGAGACTAGTCGAAAAACCTGTGACCTTGTGTCTGGGAAAGCTGAGATTAATGAAGAGAGCAATTCAGCAGAGTAGACAGTGATTAGATGGCAAAATAGAGAGTTATCTGCAATGTGATTGCCAGGAGAAAATCCAGCAAATGACTGTCTGACATGACAGTCACTGTCAGGTGTTTTGACATGGAACACTTGCCTGTTATAGGTCCAGTTAAAGGGCAGGACACAGCTTCACAGCCTGTGCTCGTAGGAAGAGATGGAAAATAAGATGGCTTTGCCACACTTTCAGATATTAAAAAGCTGTGTTCTTCACTCAGAATTGAATTGTTTTACTTACCTAATTTCGCATTGTATCTTCACTTTCCATCATAGTTTCATACCTTGCCATTTACCTCACTGGGACAGACTGACCTGTTTAAAGGCTTCTTTCCACTACCAAACTTCTGCTTTACCTTTCAAGTGTATGATCTTCATGTGCAGACATTCAAGAGCCCTTATCCCAAGCACTTGGTGTTTTAATTCAGACTGACTGGCTTGGCTTAGTCTATGAGCTACGCCAGAATGAGCAGAAGACTTCTCTTTTGCCAAATAACCCACTGTCTGCATTGATTCTGTGATTGTTATTATTATCTCTTTTTTTTAACAGCTGAAGATTTTATTTAATTTAAAAAAAAATAAATTCCAGTGAGGCTGACTTAAGTTACCTCCAACAGAATTGTATAGGAAAGAAAGACTTTGGGTAAGTCCCTTGTACCTCATTTGTTAACTGTTTGATGGTGTTACACTCTCTGAGCTGATCTGTCTGATCAGTCACCAGTGACAGAGCCAGTCCTCACTGCCTGGGTACTCTGTCGGTGAATTTTACTTTGTTTCTCTCTTGATCCTGTAGCAGTGGTGCTGAGCTGTTCTCACTTGGTGCTTGGCTTGACATTTAATGCCTGTCTTTCAGACTAAAAAGGGCTTGCGTGTCCTAAAGGACATCTGTTTTCTTCCAGGTTTTGAACTGGTCCAGTACAAGACATTACATGTCTCCCCAGTACTACATGATAACATACGGGTGACTTAGTGACAGTCCTTTCATTGCCTCTGTGCAGAAGCCCTTCAAGAGCACCACACATGATATATGCTTTTTATATAAGATCTCCTTTCTGCTTTCCCCCACCTCTTAAAGAGAAGCAGAGACCTTGCGTCTTAGAAAAACACTGCATTAGGCTGGGAACTGAGGGCTTGTAAATTGATGTCGTCTACCAATTGCTACCAATAATTCTGTGCTATTCCTAACATTTATTTCACTGCAATGCCTCTGACCCCCAGTTTGCCAGCATTTTTTACTCATTTTGCAAGTTACATAATGCGCAGGTTATAAAAAAGTAATTTCTGGCAAGGGTAGAAATAAAATCTAGATTTTAGCATGGCCACAACCACTGTTCATTCAGTTTATTACAGTATTCCCCAGCCAGCCCTCTGCCTGTCCTGTCTAAATTCTGGGCTGTGCTAGCCTTTGCAGTTGTAGTATTTGGCTTTTCTGTATGCAAACATTATGCTAAAAACATCCGGCCAGAAATAGCAACAGGCTGATTTACCCGGTTCTGCCTCACAAAAATCTGCATAGTCCATTAACAAAATACATGCCATGTTTCCATTTAGTATGTTCCAAATAACATCTGCTCCATTAGCTTCTCAGGAAGAGATCAGTAGCACGAGTTTAATTCAAATAACACCAATGATGTGTGGGGAGAAACGGAAACAGCAACGGTTGCGTATATCGTCACATAACTGAAAACTGCCCTTGTCTAACGGTAACAAATCCCTTCTCATACAGCGTTTTCTGTGAAGTTTCATGGCTACGTGTCTCTGTTGAGGGGCTGCCTGGGAAGCCGTAGTCTGCAAGGTTTGGATGGAGGCGGCTTGAGTTGCTTCTACTAAGTGGCCCCAGTAGTTGTTATAAATGGAGGTATTTCCGCAGAGAGTAGCAGACTTATATGGGTTCATAGAATCACGGAATATCTCAAGTTGGAAGGGACCCATAAGTATCGAGTCCAACTCCCTGCTCCTTGCAGGACTACCTAAAACTAAGCCATATGACTAAGAGTGTTGTCCAGATGCTCCTTGAACTCTGACAGGCTTGGTGCTGTGATCACTTCCCAGGGGAGCCTGTTCCAGTGACCGACCACCCTCTCAGTGAAGAATCTTTAGCTAACATCCAATATGAACCTCCCCTGATGCAACTTTGTTCCATTTCCTCGTGTCCTATCACTGGTCACCAGAGAGACGACATCAACACCTCCCCCTCCACTATTCCCCTTGAGGAAGTTGTAGACTGTGATGAGGTCACCCCTCAGCCTTCTCTTCTCTAAGCTGAACAAACCAAGTGACCTCAGCCACTCCTTCTAAGTCTTGCCCTCGAGACCTTTCACCATCTTGGTCACACTCCTCTGGACACACTCTAATAGTTTGATGTCCTTCTGATATCGAGGCGCCCCACACTGCACACAGCACTTGAGGTAGGGCTGCACCAGTGCAGTGCAGAGTGGGACAATCACCTCCCTTGACCAGCTAGCTATGCTGTGCTTGATGCATCGCAGGACACGGTTGGCCTTTTTGGCTGCCAAGTTTGGCTTGTCAGTTTTCAAGCTCGGTTTTGCTGCTGTGCTACCATGGACTAAGTAAGCAGTTTTCAAATTACAATTACTTTCTTGTCTAGGTGTGCTGGAGTGAAAACAAGGTGGGAAAGAAAAAACTTTTCACTGAAGAGTTGTTCCTGCATCCTCAAAGCCCAGGCTGAAGTAGGTGGGTTTAATTTCCCTGGTGCAACACGTCTGGACATGGCCAGTAGGTTGAGGGGGGTCATTCTCGCTCTCTACTCTGCACTGGTGAGGCCACAACTGGAATACTGTGTCCAGTTCCAGTTCAAGAGAGACAGGGAACTACTGGAGTGAGTCCAGTGTAGGGCAACTAAGATGATTGAGGGACTGGAGCATCTCCCTTACGAGGAAAGGCTGAGAGAGCTGGGACTCTTCGGAGAAGAGAAGGCTGAGGGGAGACCTTATTATGGCATACAAGTATCTAAAGGGTGGGTTGAAGGAGGATGGAGCCACACTCTTTTCAGTGATTCCCAGTGGCAGAATGAGGGGCAACGGGCCCAAGTTGGAACATAGGAAGTTCCATTCAAACACTGGCACAGGCTGCCCAGGGAGGTTGTGGAGTCCCCTTCTCTGGAGATTTTTAAGACCCGCCTGGATGCAGTCCTGAGTAATGTGCTCTAGGTGATCCTGCTTTAGCAGGGGACTTGGACTAGATGATCTCTAGAGGTCCCTTCCAACTCTGAAAATTCCGTCATTCCGTGATTCTGTATTTTTAATAATCATGAGCCAACAGACATAACTAGGAACTAGTTAAGCATATACAAATGTGCAAATGCACACAGCTACAGACACAAACCACATCCATAATGGCACATTGTCACAAGGAGGAGGGGAAGTGGCACGGGGGAAGCCCACCTGTTTGTAATGTTGTAGGTGAGAAGGTGGGCTGTACCTGCTGCTGTTGTGCTGCTCCCTGCAAGGCCTCAGCGCTCGACACAGCAGCGCCCGTCTCAGCTGCCAACTTGTCGCTTTGACTGCTAAAACGCACAGGGCCTGAACACTCAGCTTTGTGTGCGTTGAGGTGCGGAACGCAATATTTTCAATTCTCTTCCTGATACCTCCTGGGATGCTCACATCACAGGCGTCAGGGAGGGGTGTAAAGCATTTTGCTTTGGGCCATCTGCTCAGTGGCTATAATATTTTTTTTTTTTCTTTTATGATTTTTTTTTTCTCCATCGTGAGAAACTGTCCATCTCCAGTTCACTGTTCTGGTTTAATCTTCTTATGCTTGCACTGCCAGAGTAACCTCCATTTCAAGAGTAGATCACCATAAATCTTGTATTCTAAGCATATTGACAAAAGTAGGAAAGAGTTGGAGTATAGGAAGCATCAGAGAGATCTAGCAATCTCTTTTCTTTGGGATAAGAGCAGGCAATTGCATGATCCCACTGGATATTCTTCTCTTTGCTTGATTTGTTCATCTCTGTGTCTATTACCCTATTACAATCTCTTGTGTGAAGAAAGTTTGAGATGTGGAGAGATAATAAATATATTCCATGGTTCACTGCTGCTCTTCAAATGATTTCTATAACTTAGATTAAGTGATGTGGCTGTCCTTTCCCTGTCATTCTCCCTTTTCAAGTCCCCCGATACCTCTGTTTATCCAGGTAGCACAACGGCTGAAGTATATGACAAGGAAAAATATATGAGTCAGTGTCTTAATTAATGCAGGATCAAAGAGAATGGAAAGATGGATATGTGGAATAAGGGCTTGGTATTTGCAATCTCTTTCACTTACACTGTTCCTTTAATGTAAAACAGAGACAGCAAACAAGTTTTGGTGTAGTAACTTTACTGATCTATCTCTGTAAAACCAACCTGTTTATTTTTCAATTCACAAAACTAAACCTGGGGTCAGATTTTAAATTGGGAAGACCAAAGTCTGAAACTTCAAAGTGCTTTCCTGTAAAAGTGGCTAAATATTAACTTTACTACTGGTAGGTGCATTTGTTTGTTTAACATGACTGTTCAGTACTGAGTAAGTGTGGACACACACCGACGCAGGGCTGTGAGTTTCTTGGGGCTTGAGGGCTTTCTCCCGAGGAGAGCTACTGAAGAGGTGCCCCAGTCTGCTGCTAAATAGAAAATCTTGCTGGGTGGGCTTTTTAAAAAAGGCTTTGGCACTATAAATAAAAGTCAGATTCCACCAGCTGAGCACTGCTTTGATTTTAGTAAAGTCTTAGTTCAGCACAGTAATATTTCCTATGCAGAAAACTGACAAACTTGGAAAGTTTCATCAGCTACACATCGGCAGGATTTTCAGTATTTTCCAGTTACTTTTTCAACCGGCAATGTTCCATCTTGTGTGACCTTTTGCTGCGACTAACAATCAAACGTAAATTGATAATGTGAAATGAAAGGACAAAAAAATAGTTGACAGTTGTTAGAGCCTGAGATACAGCCTAGAAAAGGGTGTGATAGGTAAATATTTAAACAGCGGCTTTTGTATCGGAGCAGCAGAAGGTGGTGGAATCCATGTATCACACCTTGCAGTGGCCACACAGAGGGGTAGATGCACAGCCCGAGCTCTACGGGCTGCCTGCAAGCCTTGGAGCCAGACCTGACCTGAATCTGGAGGCTGGCACTGCCACAGCGATGGCTGAGTGAACTCCAGCTTGACCTCAGGTGACAACTGCACAGAGAGCAGAGCTGAGAGATGCACCGAGACAACTATTTTAATACCATTCTTGTAGACATGGTCAGGCCTAATGCACTGATGTCTCTGCTGTTCTGACATTCTCTAATGTTCTGATATGTTTTGAACTCTTGGATCTCCATTATTGCTGATTATAAAATGTGTATGCTGCATCACTGCTTGCACCGTTGCATCAGTCCTGGTGCCGAATGCATCAGACAAGCAAAAGTTGCTGGAATTTGAACCAAACACATGCCTCCTGGCATTTTGGGGGTGGAGGCTTGATTTATGAGTACAGTTTCTATTCTTAGCAGCTACCCTTGTTTGTGCAGGGCAGCACATCACTGGAAACACTTTAGCAATATGTATAATGAACAATTGTGTCCTTTGAAGATTAGATCCTTGATGGCTTAAAAATAAAGGGTAGGGCTTTGTTCTGGAGTGATGCCCTTCCCCTAGTAAGAGGCATAGCTTGTCCCTTTGCCTTGTCATAGCAGAGAGAGATATATCTGATGCAGAAAAGTGGGAAAAGAGAGATATATCTGATGCAGAAAAGTGCAGAAAAGTGCACTGTCTTTAACTTCACCCGACTAGAGATGCACCTGAGATACACGTGGTCCTTCAAGAGGAAGGACACAAGCTCTTAAATCAACTTGCGCCTTCCTGATTTCAGATTCAGTGAGTGGAAGGTCTCTGTCCTGCCAAACTGTTTACACTACAGCCCTTGCACAGCTCAGTCTGTGCTATACTCTCACCTTCTGAGACAGCTGATGGCCAGACACGTGCACTGAACCTGCCTGGAGAAGTCAGACTGGATGGAATTCCTCTTGCCTGACTTCTGATATCCACAATGCAGACATTATTTTTCTCCTATATTCTATATTCTTTTAAATGAATGCTAAAGTAATTAAAGAAGTCAGGCCAAGCCCCCCTGGTCCCTCTCATTTGCACAGTGGTTGTGCTGGGATAGGGTCCTTCTGGATGTACGTGTTATAATGTGTGGCTATGTGTTCTATGTTGCATTCAGACATACCATGAAATTTGCTGATTACCAAATATCCTCAAGTCCCAGAATAGAGTTAAAGATTGAAAGCTTATGTACAAACACATTTCTTCAATAGTATATGTGTATAATGATGATTTGGAGATCCGTTGTTCACATAAATAACCCTCTACTTGGAATAACTACATTTTCTTAAAGTAAAAGCTAGCATGACAGTGAAAGGCAGATATTTATAGAAATCTGATTACACGTAGACTTAACACAGGCCACCTGCTCTAAATGTTTCTCTTGAAGGTTAACAAACAACAAAAAGTCAAAACAGAAATCCAGGTACAGAATTCATGTTTACTTTTCCTAGAAGTGGAGAAATGACTTTGCTTTAGGAAACCACAATTCTGGGGTTTGATACCATGCTCAGAGGTTTCATGGAAGGGCAGGTAGATGGCAGAGGGGTAGGTGGTGATGAAGGTCCTGATTTTTAGAAGAAAACCAGCAAATGCACTGGGCCGAAACTTAGTCTATCAGTGTAACTCCTACTATGTTCTGAAAGAGGATCAGTAAACCAGTGCTTATAACTCACTAATTCATCTAGTCTAAAAAAGCTTTCAGAGCTTTTGGTTCACAGGAGAAAAAAATATATCTATGTATGTTATATACAGACATATGCCATATCTGTAGTGCACTACATAAGGCAACTATTGTTCACTCTTTGTTTTAGAACCATCATTTAGGTTGGAAAAGACCTTTAACATCATCGAGTCCAACCGTAAGCCTAACACTGCCAAGTCCACCACTAAACCACGTCCCTCAGCACCACATCTACACATCTTTGAAACACCTCCAGGGATGGTGATTCAACCACTTCCCTGGGCAGCCTGTTCCAATGCTTGACAACCCTTTCAGTGAAGAAATTTTTCCTAATATGTATGGATATCCAATTCCTAATATCCAGTCTAAACCTCCCCTGGTGCAACTTGAGGCCATTTCCTCTTGTCCTATTGCCTGTTACTTGGGAGAAGAGATGGACCCCCACCTCGCTACAATCTCCTTTCAAGTAGTTGTAAAGAGCGATAAAGTCTCCCCTCAGCCTCCTCTTCTCCAGGCTAAACAACCCCAGTTCCCTCAGCCGCTCCTCATAGGACTTGTGCTCTAGACCCTTCACCAGCTTCATTACTCAATGTACATTACTCATTCTACTTGTCTGGCATCCTTTCTCTTTTGGGAGCTTGCAGGCTCACAGAGCAGCTGCCCAGCAGAGTCAGCAAGAAGTTTCCACTGCATCCCCATTACAAAGCGTGGAGCTGCCACCTCTCACTCCTGGTGAGGTAGAAACTTCACTTGTGCAAATCAGCACCAGTACAATATTTACTTTAAGAACTGTGCTGCTGGTCTTCGACCTGGGCATTTCAGTGGCTTGAGAGTATGAAGCCCCAAGTGATAAAATAATACGTCTGAGAGCATCCTGGAATTTTGCTACATGTAACGGGAAGGATCCCCATTTGCTTATTCAAGGAATTTCCCTATGCAGAAAAAAATATTTTTAGCAGCATTTTAACTGTATGTGTTGGAAGTGGTTCACATACATCACTTCTGTCATGTAGTGATTAGATCTGTGGCTGGGTCTATGACCAAATATTGAGATATAATGAACAACGTAATATGGAAAATATGTTTGACCCATTAAATAAAAGTGAGAACTGAATCTCACACTGTAAGTCTGGTCTCTGTGTTTGCCCAGAACAAACAAGCAGGAAAGGGAAAGCATTCTTGTGGAATGTGGATGAAAATAATTCAGCAAGGGTTACTGTAAATACTGTAGAAAGCAGACTAAATTCCTATTACAGGCAGGTCCCAAATACTGTAACACCAAGGCATAAAATACAGAGAAGAAGCAAAATATTTTAATAGCCTTGTGTATAGGCTAAGGAAAGAAGTATGTCTTTCTACTCTCATAGTACCTTTAACAGTGTTTAGAGCAGATGCAGGAGGTGTTTCCACTGTCCTCTTGCAGGGATAACAAAAATTCTTTGCAAATTAACCAACACAGGTTCTTTCCAGCAGAAAGGTACATAAGTTATTTTCCAAGATGAGGCAGCCATCTGTTTGTTTTCAGGTTCCATGAAGCCAAGGTACTAGATTTTTAATATTTTCATATATTTCCTTTTATATTTCATATGTATATTTTTTCTATATTTAATATTTCAAATTATCAAGGGAAAAAATCCAATATTAAGAAAATTATGCCTGTTTTATTCTTCACAGTTTAACAAAAACTGTATCAAATCCCTTTTGACTACACAGAATTGCCTTTAATTTCCATTTTTGTGGAAACCATTTAGTTCATTGCAGTACCTTAATTATTTCATGTACACAAAGGAATTGGCTTACAGTCTAATATGTGCTTTTTGTAAGGAAATAATAGAATTAAATAGAATTACTAGATTCCTTCCTTGAAGACTTACAGATGCTGCTTGCTACATAGGACTAGAGATATTCTTGATTTTTAAGAGAAAAGAAATGTTTTTGACCAGAGTGCTTTATTATGGAAACACAGCAGCTGCATTTTCAGAGTGGTTTTTGTGTACCTACTCCATGTTATGGCCAACAATCTGCATAAATCTATCTAGCTGGTGCAACATGAGATATGGAATACTTCCAAAGGACATACAAATGTTACTTAGTAAGGTGTGTTCTTTGCATCACAGGCCAATGGTATAAGGCAACCACAGCCGACCACAACGTCTGCTACACGAGAGCAAAATGTCGTGGGCATCAAGTCTTGTTTGTAATTTTATTTCTTTAATCTTGAAATCAGTGAATTCTCCTCTGTACACTTTTTCTGTTTTGCCTCCTTTCTCTGTGGTCCTGTACATGTAATTTTAAAGTGAAAACATATGACTTACAGCCTAACTCTGTCCATTTACTCAGCTGTACCTATTTAATCAATTTAAATTGGAAGGAGAGTTTACCAACTTTCAAAAATAGATCCAGAACCAGTGCAGAGTATTGCATAAACAAAGGTCTAATTTTGTTTTTACTTTTTTAAAAAAAAAAAAAAAAAGTGTGGGGGGAAAATTTTTCAAATGGCCTTTTTTCTTAAAAAAAAAAAAAAAAAAAACCAAAAAAGAAAGAATAGGGAACATGGTGGTTCTTTACTTGGATTCTTCCTCTTCTAAGGCCACAACAAAATTAACAAGCCCTGAAACAAAACTGAGAGTTTAAATTAATGGCTTCTGGCAAACTGTCAACTGATATTAACTTTATCATTCAACACAATGTCAGTTTGAAAAGCTTCAGGATAGGGCATTTGAATGTTAGAATCCTGATTAACAGATTAAATGAATTCCACTTTATCTTTCAGCCCAGTACCGTGGACCAGGACACCTGACTTACTAATCTCCTCTGACTTTTGGGTAAGTAGCACTGACTGCAGCTTGGACTCAGACCATCGTAAGACGGATGAAGACAGCATGGCAGATAGCTTATAGCTGCTGTTTTCTAGCAACTATTTTGTTATTTTGGCTGGCCAGTTTAGATCTCATTAATGCTAATACTGGAATAGGCCCGTGACACACAATCCTAATCTATGTTTCATGTGGCCTGAATTTTCTGGGAAGCAGAGGTTGTTAAATATTTATATCATGTTAGCATTTAGTGTCGCTAAGCTCCTGGGCCAGTCTTGCTATGTTCTGAAAAAATATTTAGTTCACGCAATCCTTCTCCTAAGGTGCTGCTGCACTGTAACAGTGGCAGAAAGCAGTATGCTCTCTAGCCCAGGCCAATGACTTGCTTGTTAGTATATGTTCATTCCCATTTTTAAATGTGAAAATTTTATAGTTTCCCAGCAAATACCAGCAAGTTTTGTTTATACCATTGTTAAGCAGGCATTGTTTCACACCTAGCATCACACTGAGGTTTGCAGTTTTCCCAGGGATTTATTTTTGTTTAAACAACAGCCACTTGCAAATTGGAGATCTGTTAGATTTCAGATGCACTTAGAATTCAGATGCACAGTGAAATCTGAGGCTTTCATTCAGGTGTATGAATGACTGAGTGCAAAAGAAAAAGACCGTTTTCACAATGAATTTGGGCACGTGCTTGGAACGGGAACATGGAAATAATAACGCATGGAAATGGTTAAAACTATTCTGAGGTCCAAACACCTTTGTTTGCAAAACAGCATTCTCAAATTTCCTTTCTTTTGGTAGACAGGAATATTCCCAACAGCTTCATTTCTGTAAGGAATTACCATGTCATTGAGACAGGTATGACTGTGACAGGACAACTGGAAGAGCAAATTCATCTTGAGATGAATCTTGGGATGGGATTCCTCATACCACCTTAAGCTGTCTCTATTGGAGTTTGTCATCCTGAACTCTCTTTATAGACAAAAGAGAGAAACAAGCATTTTGAAACAGCAGATCTCTATTTTAAGTGTTTTATTTAGAATGAGAGGGATTGTGCTCTTGAAACTCTTGTTTGTCTCCTTTGTCCAGTAAAGGGAGCTGAGGACAACAAGCTCTGCTGTGAGTGTCCACAGTGCATATGAGTTGTGCAAACTGAGTCACAGCTGAGCACCTTCCATTTCTTGCCCCATTCTGCTCCCAAGTATGGATAGGTCCCAGTATATTCCTCCCATTCACCTTCTCTTCCTTGATTGATCTGTTGCTGAAAACATCAGAAGCTTGACGTTGTTAAACAGGTATTTCCCACTATTCAGATTTGTCTCTTGCATGTCTGGTAAATGAGAAAAGTGTTTTCACTGGTGACAAACTTGCTGGTTTTGCTGTTTGCAATAGAGCTCCTCTTTTAGGAATATGTGCCTGGAATGCTGTTCCTTTTTAAGGTTATTTTTTCCCCTGCCTTTCCAAGGAAGGTAGTATGTGCTGGTGAGGCCATGACAGCTGATTAACTCTGGTTATCAGGGTGCTTTCTTTATTCCCGTTAAGTCTCTTGCAGACGTGTGGTTCCAGCTTATCACATCACTTTGAAAGGAGTCGCATTGTGCTCTTTTGACCTTTTGACCATTCTTCATTAAAAATTCATTGTTATGCTTCCCCCAAGAAATTTATATTTCTCCTCAACTTTGTTTCAGCCCTGTAAAACACTGAAATGTATTTTAAAGCCTTTTTGCCCACTCAGAAAAACGTTGCAAAACCGTGCTTCTGCAGCACCTCCTACCTAAGAATGCTAGAGCCCTTCACAGGCATGAATACATGAAAGAGGAAATATCATACTCAAAAGATGGACAATGTAGGAAAAGTTTTCATGACCTGCCAAAGCTCACACAGCAGCACCACGGTGGTGTATAGTACCTTTCTATGACGCTCTTTTTTTTTGACATCCACTCCTGTGCCTTAAGCACAGCAACCCATAGGAGCACATTCCTCTCTCTTTTCTGAGAATTGATTTATCACCATAAGGATGGTTTATTATTCAGCCTCATGCTGTAAATCTTTCCTGCTCTAATGGCTGATAGAAGTCTGGCACCGCGGTGAGTTCCTGCTCATTTATTCTCTGGATATCGGGTACACTGCTGATGTGAGAATGAGCTTCCTGGGAAGTCTCTCTTAACATAGAAATGTGAGAATCAAAGAATTCAATTCTGATGGGATTTTTCCCATTAATCGGGGTTCTGAATGGTTTCACAATCCTTTGTTTCCTTCATCTTTATTTTTATTGCATCCCAAGTTTTATAAGGAAGTTGTTTTTTTTTAAATCAAAAAAACAGAAAACAAAGAACCAAGCAATAACTGTGAACTACTGCCTCAGTAGGACTGTTTGTTCAACACAGGCACACAGAGCCAGTCTGCTTTAAAAATGCATACAGCTTCAATTCTGTTAAATATCATTATCTATTAAATATCGCAGGCAATAATCAACACTGCATACATCTGTGAGGGAAGGAAGAGGGCTGGGAAGGCAAGGGATCCCACGTATCCTTTGAGGTGATTTCTGTAGTCTCATGAATTTATTTAGGGGCTTGGAAGGGGTATTTAATTCACTCCAGGAATGGCTTGCCAGTGCAAGCAAGGCTTAATTCATAAGCAGTCTGGTGTTTTAGAGTGCTTTACAGTCCTTAGGTTGAAGGTGCCCCTGTAGGGCAAAGTACTGTCAGCGCAGAGAAGTGACACGGTAATGTGAAGGATGGCTCTTGGAGGCTATGTCTGAATGGAAGTCATAAATGTAGCTGCAGCTCATGTAACCATGCCTGAGCTAGCTGCAAATAGGCTGTTTTGGGTAAGCCTGGCCCCATGTCCACCCCAGTCTGAAAGCTGAGTGAGCGCAGAGGAAAATGGCAATGGCTTTTCCCTCTCTGTTATTTGAAATGACACCTTTGTAAAAAAAGCAACTGGTTAAAGTTCAGCTCCAGGAAAACTGAGATAAAACTGTTAGGATCTACAGAGTATCTTTTGCATAATATCTATATTATGGGATAGTTGTTCTCATTGGTTTTCTTGTGGATCTCTCCAATACAACATGTTACTCGATAGCAGCAGTCTTAATGTCTGTGTGTTTGTGAATATCCCAGTACTAACCAGGCACAGACCTAAGCACAGGGACATGTGAATTTTCATACTTAATCATGGCCATTCAGTCTATTAAGAGTGAAAGTCTCACCCTGACAAAGCTCCAAGAGACCAAATTACAGCAGATTGTCCGTTGAGTAATGTGCTAATGTGAACATACCACTTCTGGGCTGAGTTTTCTGTTCTCAGTCTTTTTCTTTTTTTTTTAAATTCAGGTTGCGCTTCAAAATGTTTATCCTGTGTTCAGAGCTCTCTTTGGGAACAGCCAGCGTTACCTTTCTCCCACAGCAACTGCCTTCGGTGGGAACGATGGAACTGGCAATGAGCTCGGGGGGGTGCGTGGGAGGCAGCCCGGTTCCTACCACAGCTGTGAAAGGACTTAAGAAAAATTCCTGTAAGATGCATTACGATGGACTTTGTCATTCAGAAGGAAAATGGGTGGCTCTTGACCCTGCAAGCGGAGTCCTCTGCTGGAGTCCTGCTTAACCAGGTAAGGTCCATGGTAGGAGGGAAGGATTTGCAGTTTCTTGCTATAGTAGAGGTGGCCCCTCTGGCACCCACTCATTTCACAAGAGAAGAAGGGTGCTCCCCCTCCACTGGGAGATCTTTTACAGGTGCTGAGTCTCCTGGAGGGTATTTTTTTGCTGAACACTTATCTCAAATAGCCTTCTTTTCCCTGCTTCAGCTGAGCTCAGTGTGGTTTCGACTTTGCTCCTGCCGCAGCCCAGACATACTGAACATCTTGATCAAATTAGATTGCCCCATAAAATAAGGGAATGGGAGTGTTGGGGGATGGCAGCTCTGGGTTGAGAAGTAGCTAGGAGGATTTTAGAGAGGCAGGCTCCCAAGTGGAAGCTTGCAGCCTTGGGAAGGGTCAAGGTACTTCTGGGGCAGAAAGGTTTGAGACTGGTTTTCTCACAATGAGGGCTGCAAAAGAAATTGGTGAAACCCATATGGAAATCCAAGGTCTTCATGTGGAGTCTGTTCTTTGTGCCCTCTACACATACATTGGTTTTTTGTGGATGTCAGTTTGGAATACAGGAGTAACTATCTCGGAACACCTCTCTAGGGCTCTTTAATCAGGTATACACATGTTGTGGGTGGGCCTCTTCACCTTCCTTTAAGGCTCCCCTTCCACTTGTTGTCAGGCTCACAGCAGCTTTCTGGTATGCTTCCTAGCCACAGAGCCTACTATACCTTCCGGAAAGTTGAATTTTAGCCTCCATTACTCCAGGTTGGAGAAACCTGTAAGATTTCAGTTAGCTTAATCCCTTTCCCTGACAGCTTATCCCTCCTGGGTCATGTTGTAGTTAAAGCAAGTAACTGCAGATTTCACTGAAGGAGCTCTGAAGCAGCTCTGGGTTTCTTTAGACAGCACAGCAGGTAACACAGACATAGTGGTATCAGGGGTTCATCTGTGTCCCCACTCCTGACTGTTCATCAGGGTTTTGGTCCATTTCCATTCAGAATTACTGGTTCCCTCTAATTATTTAATTTCTCCTGGTAAGAGCCTTCCAACTCTAGGAGCTGTTTTTTAGGCCCCTTTAATTTTGACAGGTTCCTCAGGAACCTCTTTGCTCAAGAGGCCAGTCACTGAGAAGGGACTTGATTTTCTCTAAATCAGCCTTTGTTTTTTTGAAGTGTTTTACCAGCATCTTCAGCTCTTTATTCCCTCTTTAATTTTCATACACTAAGAAAGCCACCTCCTGGGTCATTTGAGTTGAGTCTACTGCCCTGGAAGGCAAACACATCATGGAGTCTCCACTCTGCAGTCATTAAAACCCTTCTGATTTTCAGTCTAAATTAATTTACATAGGGTTTGTGCCTTTTGATTCTTCTGCCAGAATCATCCTTTATTTAAAAATAGTTCCTTTGTGTTTTCCCTCCTGGTCTACTTACAGCCTATCAGACCTGGTAATTCTTCTCTGTACCTACCACATTTTGAATTGGTTTCTCCTAAAAATGGTTGACCAGGAAGTTGCACCACACTTCAGATAAAGTCTCATTGCAGTACTTTTTCTAATGGCAATAACAGTGCCTCACTCTGCTGGAAGTAACTCACATGGGAGACAAATTTGAGATTGTATTTATCTCTTTTACAAGTACACTGCATTGCATGAGAACAGGAAGATTATGGCATCTGGGACTTGTCAGGGCTGAAATTCGGTGTGCCCTGTCTGTCTTGCCTGAAATGCCCCATCCTGTATGTGTCCCCCAAGCAGGCATGACAGGTTAGGCCACGCACGTGTCTAACCCCTTCAACCAAAGTACTATGGTCTGGTTTGATGACATCTTGAGAGGGAGAACCACGTTGCTGGTAGGGAAGGGTATATCTGAATTTGTCTGATCCACTTCTTGCTACCGAGATAGACTTTTTCCTGCCTAGCTTGTGCATCAAATAGGATTTAGGATGGTATTATGTGTTACAAAGCTTAGTACTGCTCGGACAGAGGCACTTTTTTGTATGCACAACAGCACAAGTGTAAGCACCAGGAGCACTTCAGCCATGGAAACCCAGATGCTAGGAGAGACCTCTAGAGATTTGAGAATGGCAGTCGTAAGGGTTCACAACTGTAAATACCCATGGTTTGCCTTAAGTATAACAGAAGCACCAAATAGTAGACCCATAGTGTAGTCATACCTGCTTTTCTGCAAATTTGGAGTATGGGTTATCACATGATAGCTTTTGGACAACACCTCTGGTGTACAAGCCCCACTTCTTTCCACTGGAATCACTGGAGCTCCACTGCCTGACGGGGGGTAACAGCAATGTGCTGTGTTTACCCAGTTATGAGCAACAGATTTTGTTTTCTGCACAACTTTCCTGCATAACAGGTTTTGCATTTTGTTAAGAAGGCAAATGATGTTTACACATTTAAGGTTCTCCCTGTATATGAAATAACAACTTTCAGAAATCTAAAGCCTGCTGACTTTTAGAGAACTCATGTTACTTGTAAAGGGGGAAAAAAGTGAATTGGGTTCATATTTAAATGTAGATTGGTACAGGATTTGCTATGGATTACTAATTTCCCCTTAGGTTTATCCTTATTTCCTGAACCATCAGGTCAGAACATGGAAGAATGAACAGCCACAATGGAGATTACTTCCTGAAGAAAGCCATGTGTATTTGTGTGATGCTCATGAAGTTACAGATGTTTATTTCCAGTATTGTAATTTGCAGACGCCTCATTACCTGACGTAAACCATGGAGATGACACTTCCTTTAAAGGCATATTAGCAGTTTATTTCATTTTCTGCTTCAGTTTAGACATGCTTGTTGGTCACCATCGCTGCTGGAAATGCGCACACTTCCTAACGTTCAGAGTTTCTATGTACAGTGATATGTATAGCATGAAAATGATAAAAGGAAAGAATAGAAGTCAGCAAGGTTATGTACAATTTTTCCTGGTTTTAGTATTCCACCCAAATGCGTGTTCAGTAATGTTTTTGTCCTTTCCCCCTGGTCTCCCTCCCCTTCTATGTTACATGTGTATGTTGTGTGTGCCCTGCCCAATAGCGCTGAAAATTGCTAACTTCTGACAATTTGAGGGCAGACAGAGGGGGCATCTGTTGTATGTCGCAGCTTTTTTTTGATGCCTGGTGATAATGTTGATACAGATACTTTGATCTTTAAGCAGTTTGACTTCATGGAAGAGATTCTGACCGTGTGGATGTCTAAGTAGCCTCCATCAGCTCATAAATCTAAATAATTCTCAAACTCTCCTACTGGTTTTATGATCTCCTAAATTATACAGTCTAAAGTATTTTTCAACTGTTCCACATTTCTGGCCAAGCCTTTGGAGACAGTGAAAGCTGAGCCATCAGTGTCCTGTTTCTATGGCAGGAAGGGCTCAGGCAGCATTTGTAGGCCTGGGCAGATGAAGATGGTTTTCACCTGCTTTGTTCTTGGGCAGATGTTTGTCATGCTTAGCATCCATTCTCCTTTTATGCCTTTATTAAAAACCTCCCCTCCACACAGCATAAATTTTGTGGCCTACTTGAGGTCTCATTGATGTTGCAAAGGTCTTTCCATGGCAGATTTAAATAAAGGACAGATATTTTAATACTTTTTGGTAATAACTCCTATGGATTAGGAGAGGGTTTTTGTTACCACCGGAATGTAATAAAGGCCTCTTTTGAATACTTTTGATGAAGGGTGAACGTTTTCCATGCCTGTATGTGTGCAGGGGTATGTGAGCCGTACCCGTCCAGCAGTCAGACCCTGCTCAGTCTTCCTCAAACTGGTCTTGACATTTAAAAACTGCTCTGGATTAAGGACTCCCTCACATCTCAGATCAGCGCCTTACAGACACGACTCTGAGCTTCCTTTCTCTGATAAAGTCCCTACTTGAAAAGATGCTTCTTCCAGACTTTTCAGATTTCTGAAAAAGTGTGATTTGTAGAAGAAATTCCACTTTGCCGGTAGTATTCTGATAAAGCAGAGGAGGAGGAGGAGGAGGAAGACTTTCACATTAACCTCTCCTCTTCTTCTGAGCGCTGTGTTCAGCACTGACTACTGAGTCCTTCTGGCCTCATTCAGACCAAACGTGAGTTTTGGCCAGATTTTCTCTGTAGAATAGCTCCAAGTAGGGCTATTTTGTTGTCTTGTATATCAGCAGGTTAAAATTGCTGAGGCATCTGTCAGAGTACAGTAACTATCACTGCTTTCCTCTTACCCAAATCCTGTGTGGCCAGCAATGGCACTTTGCAGCCAGAGGGAAACAAAGAGCCATTACTTTCAGTGTGTGCTCCTGATCAGGATATATATTGATAGTTCGTGCTGGGAAGAAGGGTTTATGAGTGCCTCTGGCAACTGGTGGTGTGAGCTGTGCACCTATAAATTCTAAGTTGGCAATATCAAACAAAAAATATTCTCTGGCTATAGCCTGAGGTAAAAGGCAGTGGGAAAAGCCAAGCTGCACTACTAATCCATAACCACAGAAATGACCTCCATTCCAAAACAAACACTACATAAAATTTTAAAAGCTGGCCAGCCCAATATATATAATAAAATGTCAGTAGTATAATTCAAACCAATCTTAGAAATTGCGATATATTGCATTTGATCATTTATACACTTCTGTATCAGCATTAGCTAAGAGCAAAGGTCGACAGCCATTCAGGAGCTCATTCTGCCCAATGAATATTATCACCAATCCATTCTGCTTTGATGGTAATACTTGTTAATTACCAGGCAGCACCTACACAATAACACAAATATACTAATTTTACATAATTTAGTTTCATTTAAAACGTCATAAAGAAACATTTGTGAATCTCAATATAGTTATTGTGGATTTCACAATGTTATTATCTGAGAGACGACTCTAACCTTAGAGATTTGGCAGCAGTTGTATTTGAGAAGTGATAAACCCATTATATGCTCAGTAGATATCCCCCCATCTGTTGACAAAATAAAATTATAGAAAATGTTGGACTGAAATCAAATGTTTTTAATAACCGGTTTTCTTCCCCCCTCAACAATGAAATAAATTTCATATAATAAATAAAATGTGAAACAGACAACAGTTTACAAGAGACAGTTTTTACAGTTTCATGAGAGATTTTGAAATTTTCTCTGTGGAGTTTCTCCAGGTATTTCAGGCAGGTGTTTGTGCTATCTGTAAGGCCCTCGCTGTAATGAATTTCATTTTGTGGGAACCTACTTCACTCACTCTGCTTAGTTAAATTATTTAACAAATTAATTCTGCTTTGTCTCTAACTGTTTGCTGCATCTGTGCTCCACAGCTAAGGAACAGAAAATGGGATAGTGTTGGAGCTGTATGCTTCATTAGCCAATCAAGATTAAAAAGCAGATACAAAATACAGAAAATATATGTTATTTTCTGACTTCTCATTAGGGCATGGTGCTGTCGGTTTCATTTTTTTATCCTTCGATATTCCTCCTGTCTTTACATCAGAGACCTGTTGGAGCATGCCGAGGCTTCTCTCCTGTCCACGTTTCCCTTCCTCCACCCAGATGATGGGTCTGGCTGCAAACTCCTGCTGTGGACACAGTACTCCCCAGGCTGCTAATAAAGACATTCCCTTAAATGAATGTTTTGAATTGTCAGAAATCACACAAGCTAAGCACATATCTCTGGGTCCAAGCATGCTCCTCAAATATGCTAGAAACACTGGGGAATTTTTCTATTACTGGTATGTGGGAGATACTTCTTCACCTGATCCCTGGAGCTTAGTCTGACTTGTGCACGTTTTACAGAGGTATGCTGAGCTCTTCTTTGAATACCTTCAAGCAGGGCTTTGGTAAGTTTGGGACTTATTCCTGTAGCCATGACCTCTTGTTTTAGCTTTGCTGTATCCTGTGTAAGGAATCCTTTGTCGTAAGCAGGTTGTGGGAAATCATCCTTAACACAAACCAGGATACAGTAAAATGCAAATCCATGGATTCATTTACAACATGCTAACAAAAATCACAGTTACAGGTGCTTAGAAAGAAACACAGGAGAAAAAGAAAATCGTGCTGAAACTACTGCCACCAAGATCCAACCAGAAAAAGCCCCTCTCCTTGTATTTGCCTGACTTGCAGTAGATGTTTCCCTGATGTATTTCTTTGTACACAACCTGCGCCTCAGGCTGTGCTCCCCAGGGACAACCTGCTCTCAGCAGAGCAGTCAGGTTTTATAGCTCATCCACCTCCTGGGGCCCTTTGTATTCCTTCTTCCCCAGGGACAACCTGCTCTCAGCAGACCAGTCAGGTTTTATAGCTCATCCCCCTCCTGGGGCCCTTCCAGTTCCCACCTCTCTATACATTATCTCCTTCGACCTTATTCCAGGGGTACCTATAACACAGCTCAGAGAGGGGATGGTTGGACAGTGTGGCTAAGCTTTCATCCATTCAAAGGATTGATCCAGCCAAGAATGAAGCCAGTGGGGAATCAAAAAGTGGAAGAAGGTATGTCTTTCCAGCCTGATCCACTTCTTGACCCACTTTACCTGGCAGATGGGAGAAGAAGCCATACAGGTAGGGAAGGAAGAGTCCAGGTTTGGTTGGACCAAAACAAAAGGAGGGTCTGGATGGCCAACACTGGTTTGAAATGCCTTAACTTGTATAGATGTGAGGCATTCACATATGAGTCACCCCAGACTGTGTTTGTTACTAGTGGAGAGAAATAAGTATGTGTAACCACAGCAAGATTTCTTTCATTAGGTACCTTAGATACCAAAGACGGGTATCTCAATAGTTCAAATGACTCCCTCTCCCCAAGTGCCTGTTTACATCTTTCCATTGACAATAAAGGTATTCTGGGGTGATGTGTACGGATTTCGATATCTGATCTTAGACAGCTGAAGCATTGGGTGAAATAAATTCTGGGTTTAGTGGGTGCATTTCCATGCTGAGCATGTCCCAACCAATGGACTTGAAACCCATCTGTGTATTGGTAAATAGCTAAATGACACGACCGTATGTACAGGCTCCTTACTTGACTTGTCTCAGTGGGAATAGGTTCATTTGGGGACACACTAGACCAGAATCAGTAAGCTTTGAGTCTCGGTCTTCAGGAGATGTTTTTACAAGATGTTACACTTCAAATGCTAATGAATCAAATATTTAATTCAGGGGGTCACACCAGACTTCTGTTAGAAATTCAAACTTCAGCCTGGTTCTCTTCTCACCTGGAAGACACAGAGAAAACTATGATAAATTAAGTGTCAAGTGTGATATACAGATAAATGTTGCCATGAAGTGTGTTTCTGTGGAATTTAACCAGGTCTGTAAGCCAGTATATCACTGTAACCTAGATTTAGTAATGGTGAAGTCAATTCAAAATATCTTCCTTCTGCATCTAAATACCCGTCAGTCTTCTTTTGCATGAGATGCATGTAATTATAATTTTTTAAAACATATGAAACAATTTTAAAATTTAAAAAAGCTTTTTCCCACAACTAACTTGTAGGCAAGTGTAGTTTTCTACTGTAACAGCTCTGAGCTTAAGTGTCTTGTGTAATAAGTGTCTCGAGACCCTTTAGCCTCTACATTCCCAATTACACATTGATTTTTAGTGTAGTGGATAGATAAGGAAAAGTGAACTTGTTAGTGAAATCAAGGAATGCACCTAGTCTTTCCTTAATTCAGATACGGACTTTTTGCGAAGCATTTAGCCTAACATTACCAAGTGTCGCTTTCTACTTATCAGCTGGAACCGGCATGAAGGTGGGCTCTCCAGCCCCACTTTGCGGTTACAGTGACTGATTTCTGAAGATAGAGAGTTCACTCAGGTGATTCACTCAGGGTGTTATGACAGCTGTATTCTTATTTTCTTCCCTGATTTCACAGCAGTCTCCCTAGATAAGGCTTTGAAAGACAGAGCTAATAGGGTACTTGTCAGCAACATGGCTTTACTTGTTAAGAAGCTGGGGGCACTTGCGTTACTCAGATGATGGTGGTGTTGCTCCCAGTTTCTTTCGTCTGGATATTCCTACTTCAGGGAACAACATGTTGAACAACAGTGTTTTGTTTAAGTTCTGCAGGTCAACTCGATTCCTCTGCTTTGAAAAGAGGACAATATGGCGCTTTTAGTAAAGCTTTGGAAAGCCATGCCAGGGTGTGAGTTGTCCCTTCTCATTATCCCATGGCAAAATGGGGTTATTGAAGCACCAAGTTGTGTGCTTCCAGTTCCCTGTGTTTGTTTCCTGTCTGATACGACCTAGTGCTGTTCAGCCCAGGTCCTGTTGGCACATCTATCCTTCTTGGGAAATACCTTTTGGAAATCAGAGCTATATGAACTATCTGCCTGCTGCCTGACAATCCTTGCTGAGTAGTTTGTTGATAAAATTGCTGCTCTTACTTGTCCAGCCCATCACTATCACCAGCAGAAAATAATTTTAAAAGATTGTACAAAAAAGCTCCATGAAAATTTTGCAGTATTTGATCATCCCTGCACATCCATGATAAAACCAGTAAGACTGGGCAGGTTTTTCTCTAGGCAACTGCCAATCATGAAGGTAGATCTACTGCTTATAACATTTCAGTGATCTTGGCTCAAAAAAGTTGTTTATGATTGTATCCTTTAAACATACTTGTTTCGTAACAGTTTTTATACTATGTGCACCTTAGCAGCTGTAGGTGCACAGCTATTAAAAACAGAAAGCGTCACCTGAACTATTTTCAATAGTATGCGTGGCATGCCAAATCTAAACAACTTTCTCAAATAGAAAAATGCTTTTAATTGTTTTTCATTTCGTTTCTGAAGTTTGGGTTGCACCTATCAGATATAGTCTCTCTGGTATTTTTACCAGTAATAACCTTAGGATATAGTGTAACATCTTTGTTTCTCTTTTGCTGCATTCTAGAATATATATTATGTAATTATAAATAAGATATTGTGCAAACCATATATGTAAATAGAAGGAAAGGCAGAATTTAAAATGAGCATGAGGTTAAAACTTGCTTCACCAAAAAATATGTGTTTGAGTTAAAATTGGCTATTGGAGTTGCCTGAACACCATTGGGAAATACAGAATAGTGAGGATCCCATGTTTGACACACTTTGCACATTTAGATGTAGTTTCCCATATAGACTTAGGCCAAAGTGATAGAAGAATTCTAGGTAGCACACAAATTAATAAATGGTAAATAGTAAGAAATAGTTGCTAATGAACTCTGTATTTTTGCTGCTGTTACTCTAATCCTTATTTAGCTGTTGTCTGTACACAAATAGTGGATATTTCTATAAAATCCCCCTTAAGTTTCATACAGTCTTCTCAGAAGTGACTTTATAAGTAAAAATATTTTTTTGCATTTTTTTTTTTTTGTGGTTATAGGAGACCCCTTTTATTATGGAAAATAACATTTACTACACTTATTGCCACATTATATTGATCTCATTATTTAACATTGTATTAGATGTATTTCAGAATCCAGGTTTCATATATAGTCTCTTCCTTCCAAACATCAAAAGGCTTTGAGATCAATATCAGACTGAAAAACTAAAGGTGAAGTATTCTCAAGTTCCCTGAGAAGAAGGTGTTAGACAGGAGTGACCACAATGCCTCATGAACCAGTCTTGCAAATGAGTAGTTTTGCTTCAGGCTGCAAAGGGATCGTTTGCATTTGCTTATTAGTGTCTGTTGCCAATCGTGTGTTGCTCTGGACAATCCCAAAACATACGCAAAAGATCTCCAGTCAGTATACATCATCACTGGCACTTAGGACACTCATTAAACTGGAAGATATCTTCTTTTTTTGGAGTAACAATTCTTCTGTCTAAAATGTTGCTGTGTATTCATCTGCAGTGACATTTATAAGATTGGCTTTTATATCTTCATGGTTTTCTCCCCAGTCATTTATTTTCCAGTCAACCACTAAGTACATTCCCGAGTCCTTTATTTTTTATTACAAGAGCTAGCTAGCTGCCTGTAAATCCATGAAAGCTGCTTTTTATTATTTACTGTCGTATGTGGTCGAAAGGCCAGCCTGTACCATAACGTGTGGAACTGCTTTAGTCCAACAAGGGAGCAGAGTAGCTCCAAACAAAGAATTAAGTGGACTGTGGGTACTGTGGGTGTTGTCCCACTTTTTATATGATATTTCCCCATCATGTGCTAAAAATTACTGTTCTCTTTGTGCCTTGAGTGGGCACGTGGCTCCCCCAGAGGAGGGGTTTGAAGCCCCAGCTCTTCTTCCCCTACTTTTTCATGCCATTGGCTTGAAACAGCTATGGGATTAATAACCAGATGGAAAGGAGGGAGCAGAGAGAGTGTCAGTAAAGTAATTTCATTCAGCTCAGGTGTTTTGGCTCCATACCTTATTGACTCAGCCACCGCGCACGAGGGCCGCTGGTGCCGCACCTCGGCGGGGAGCAGCTGGTGACTCTCACACGTCATCAACATAATCACGTAATGAGTTCAGGCAGCGACACCCGCCCGGCCCCACCACCGCCTGGGGATTACACCCCTATCACCGCCAGCCTAATCTGCGGCCCCAGGGAGCACAGGTGTAACTGAGCACCTCATTCGGCCCCGCGGCACCGATGTTACTGGCGATGTGGAAGGTGGTTCGACCTGATGCGTGAGGCGCGGAGCCTGGGAGTGAGTCAGTAACCAGAATCCTCCTCGTTTCAGCCTGGAAATTGAGTGCGTTTGGGACACAAATGTGAAATCAGTCCTTGTAACATGTTTGTTGACATTTTCTGGACTTCCATCCTGTCTGATATAAATCCTTGTCTCCTCTCATCCAATATTTGTATATTCTTGGTTTAATAAAACAGGCATTTGGCTCTGCAAGTAATCCTTCCCCAGATTTATAAAAAAGCCTCATTTTATCACACTGTCATGATGAGGGACATCTCAGAGAGATGGGACATCATCAGGTTTGCTAGCAGAAGGTAACTGCTCTGGATGTCTCCACACTGTAGGTTGACAGGAATTGGTGTAATCAACCGCTGTCTCTGAGAAGGAGAAAGTGCTTTGGTTTGACTTTAGCAACTCCTCTTTTCCACATTGTGTCAATAAAGCCCATAGAAACAAAACACAGGGTGTCAGAAGGCAGAGAAGGCCCTCTGTAGCTGCACTGTCCCCTCAAAATATGGTGTCATTTGGTGTTGTCCTGGCTGCCATCTCTGCCCCTTTTTGTAAGAACAGATTTATTTCCAACATTGTTTCCCCCTCCATTTCTTTAGTTCAGGAAATGTAGTGAAAGGCTTAATTGGAACAAAGACTTCTCTATGGGAGAAAAACCTATATCTCAGCTAATATGCAAGCAGGATCACCTTTTTTACCTCCAAATACCTCGTTTGAAAGTCTCACAACGGTTTCATGAATTGGCCAAGCTACGTCCCATCCACTCACAAATTTTCCACACCAGAGAAAGACATGAATGCTTCAACTCCAGGACAAAGTGGGTCTGTTTTCTGCACTGGCTGGTGGTATTCTGGTCCTCTGGAATGACCAGGGAGCTGAGGACTTCTTGTAGAAATCCCTCTAGCCTGGATTATTACACAAGGCAAAGAAATTACCTGTAAAGGTGGCACTGTATCATTCTAGGAGTTCTTAATGAAAACATCTTATTGGTTTGAACACTCCAAGTAGTTACCTGTTTCTCAGTGAAAATTATAAATAAAATAATAGGGACTACTTAATTTGCACATACTGAAATTAAACGTTCTGCTAATGTAAGGTGGCTCAAGGCAGTGTAGTCTGCAACTTACCTCTAACAGTTTAAAGGGCCTGGATGAGATGTCTTTGAATTATTGATTTTTGCTTTGTTTGTTTGGGTTTTTTTCCTATGAACTGATTAAAACACAAAAATCCTTGCTAATATATTAAAAGGAAAAATTCGTCAAATTATGACAGGCCTGTCATCCTGACAGGACCCCATGGAAAATAGTAGTTAATAAGGAATTTACAGATGAGTTAAAATAATGAGATAATATGCTATCACATAATTTGTGAAAAATAGACAGATTTGATACAGTTTTGATGAGATTACAAATGTGTTAAAAGGGATAACAAAAGTTTCATGAAAGACATTTGACGAATATTGCATAATATTTTGATGAAGAAATAAGTCACGTCCATGTCAGTATCTCAAAACTTAGTTGTTTCCTAGGTCCAAAATTTAGTTGTTTCTGCTGGAACCCTGCAGAAACATTTTAGCTTCAGAAACTTTCTTCCATAGGCTAAAAGCACTGGAGGATATTACAAGAGGACACTGATTGTCCCACATTTTCCCAAGGCAGAATCCCATTTTTTTATTTTATCTGTCAAAAACGGATTTGTTTCTGAGTTCATAAATTTCTCATTGACTTAGGATTTGAAATGTTTTCTTCTGAACAGGCTTTAAGTGGGTCTGCTTTGCTGTTATGTTAATGCTTGCTTAAAGTTTCCCTGTTCTCAGCCTTTTTTCCTTTGAAACATACATAGTTTGTATTTGAGTGCTATTTTTTGTGGAAAGTACAGAAATATTTTCAGCTAAGTGTTGTGGAAAAGAGCATTATTAAGGAGGAGGACTTTCACTGAAAATATGCTCAAAAGAAATTACTGCAAACATTGATGTCTGAAACAAAGAACAATCTTCAAGAAGGAGTGGAGGTTTTATGCACTTATAAGTAGATCCACATTAAATGCCTAGAAATGGACGTTTCCAGGAGTTACAGTCCCATAATATGATTGTCTACAGGCCAGATATAGAGAGATATTAAATTCTTAAAACAAGATTTGAGTATAATTTAAGTAGTGGCAATATAAATACAAGCGTTTTAACCTTCAAACCCTGGTTTGTGAATGGCTGCCTCTGTTAATGCACAAAGGTTCCTATGCACATCTCCAGCATATTCTGGGATTGTTAGTGGAGATGCTTTATTTCTTTTTGCGTCAGATACAAACAATGGACTTGGTCTTGGGTTCCTAACTTTGCCCTGAGCCCAGGTCCTCACATATTCCCTGACTAGAATTTCTACTCTTCCCTTCCTCCTCCTTGGTACCATCTAGCCTTGCAATTTAAAGATTTCTTTGCCTTGTTTTGGCCTGTTTTTTTTTTTTTTTTCTAGAAATTCCCTATGTAGCAAAAAGACTGAGCCATAGTTGAGCTGCCTTGCACACACACATGCGTGCATGCATACTTGTGCTGTGAGTGCCTCTGAAAGGCACACTGGTCCCTTCCCTCCCCATGGCAAACACATGGAGACAAAGGGGATCCCAGAAACTCCAGAAAAAGGGAGAGACTTGGGAGAGAGTGGTTGAGCAATAGGTTGAAAATGTTCTTACCGGAAACTTATCTTGAAGAAAAGTTGCAGGCAAGCATTCTATTTTGTCAAGTTTTTAGCGTTACGTACATTCAAAACCCATCCTTTCACCCCTCTCTCAATTAACAGATTGTGTTTTGCAGAAAACCATAACCCTTGAGCTCTATAGTTGTATATGTGTCGCCTCATCACATTCATTATGGACAGACATGAACCTCAGAACGTATTCCTGACTAGTGTACTGGCCAGGTCATCCATCAATGAAGAAGGATCAGCACCCCTTGGGACACTAATTCCAGACTACAAGGGATGAGGTGTGCATGAGTACGCTATCTGTAGTGAGCTTCTGCACAGGATCTATATTAATTCATTACATGTCTGGAGTTTTATGTCCCAGCTGAATCCTTCCCAACTGACATTCAGAAGTGCTGCAGTAAGTGTCTGGTTAGGAGGCTTATCTCCCACAAGATAACTTCTTACCATTGAGGGACTTACCAAGTTAGGGAATAAGCCTCTGCAGTGAGGCTTTGACAACAGAGGAAGCCACAGCAATAGTGATGGTAGCTTATTACCTCTTTCCAAGGTACCCAGTTTCAAGGATCTGAAGCTGGTGTCAATGAGCTTCATGGAGGAATGGCCGAGGAGGACCCCTGACCACATACATCTTGAGGGCTACAGAGCAAGCAGAAGCTCTTTCCAGTCAACGTTCTTTCATGATGTTCCCTCATGTGAAGGTATACACAAGTCAGCATGCAAGGGGAACGTGAGTCTGAGCATGCCTAAAAGCACCTAGGTCTTAGCGAGCTAAACACCTTTTATGTCAGTTATTGCAATAGCTGTAGTCAGTGATCCAAAAGCTGTAGTCTTGTGGCGTCATGCTTAAGCACGATAGAGCAGTATTTTGCATAAACTTGTGGCTGGGAGTTATTACTGAGTCCGAAGCCCCATCTGTGATGACCGCGGGATATGGTCGATAGGCTGATGATCACAGAGCCCAAGTGACTCCTTGTTGGTGCCTTGGCTACATCCGGCAACTCGAGCAATGAAAGGTGGAGGCTTGGGCACTGTGCTGTGCTCATCTGCACGGTGTAACTGGCACGCCTTTAACCTATCACCCTCTACACAACGCCCTGCAGCGTGCAGGGGCTAGGATGGGTTAAGGGCTGGTCCCAGGGAGTCTGGCAGCACGGCTAGAGGCTGTCATGCCACTTGCTTTTGGGTCAGAGAAAGGTCCTGACCTGTGTTAATTACTAGGAGAATAATACTACCTCATGACCACCGGTTCTGCTCGAATAGGCAGAAGAAAGATGGGACACCCTTTTCATTTCAGGTTTTTACCTCCTGCAACTCAGACTGGGTCAGTAAGGAGCTTGGTGAAGAGATTTGTATGGGCCTTCTGGAGCCTCACATGTGTATGTGCTTTGTGGTGAATCTGATTTAGTTCTCCCTGACAGTTAGGGAGTGAGGAAACAAGATGGATATCGTGAGGCACAGGGCTGCAGGAGAGAGAAAACCCAACTTACAGCCTGCTCTTCATGGCAAGTTAAAATGGGTGGACAGAACGATTTAGTAGAGGAAAGAGAGAGGGACGGACATTGCTGGGACAACCTGTTCAGGCCTATTTGGAAGAAACAGACCAAGTGTTTTGTTGTAGAGGAAATCTGTACCTCTGTACCGAGCCCCTGACCCCTTCCCAGAGTCCTGCTGCCTTCCTACTGCAGCAGACTTTTTTCTGTTACTATTATTTGAAGAGATGTGCATACAGGGACACTGGCCACCAGGCACTACTTAATTTCCTGTTTGATAGCTCCGTACACACTAATGTATCTGAACACCCATGGGCACTGGATTTATATGTATAGCTGTACAGCAAGACTGAAAGTCTACTTTCAATTGTTCTGCTGCCTTTTCTGGCAATCACTAGTTCTACTACACAGTGAGGGAAACTAAGTGCATCATTCTTAGATTTGCACAGCTATGATACTAGGATTAGCTTTGCCACAGGGCTTGGTCATTGCAGCATCCTGCCAAGATGAAGTCTCTTCAAAGTATAAAGAGACATGAAACTTCTAAGCCATATCCACTGGTGCTGATAGCTTTTAGCTGTCTGTAATCTTTTGGCACCAGAGGAGGGTTTGTTTTTTTTTCCTATCTAGTTTTGTACATAAAAGCATATCCTCTGCTTGATGTTAGGAACGCTGGGCTGAAGGTAGCTTGGCATTGTGGCACCCTTGGGCACACAGAGCCCTTATGCCAATCCTTTCATGAACAAAAAGCCCTGCAGGCTCTGAATTTTGCAGGTAGGTACCCATGTTAGTTACCCAGGTCCTTCTTTGTGCAAATGGGGCGCAACTGAAGAGGACTTACTTCTAACTAATGATGCAGAGCTCTAGTGCTGTTTAGGCATGATGTCACCATAGAGGGACCCATAAACTGAGTCAGCTGTTTGGCAGATTTTCATCTACGTAAATCCCTCTGTAAGCTAATTATATGGCCACAGCTTATAAATTTTACAAGAAAGCAATCTCCAAACTTTTTTTTCTTGTCAATTGCAGATCTTGAAACTTAACTGTAGATGTAGCAAAACTAATCACCGGGATTTGAGAGTCTATAAACTGTACTGCATTGCATAGACATACAAATTTCCAGCACTTTTTTCCTTCTTTAAATAGCAGTTTAAGTTTTAGTCCAGTGTTTGCAAGTAACACACACACACGCGCGAAAGCCTAAATAAAACCAGTCCACAATTAAACCCTTGGAAAATGTGAGCATAAACTCCAGCTAGAAGTCTCCAAATGAAATATTTATACGTACTAGACGTCTTGTATCAGGAGGTGGTTGTCTTGCCATTATCAGAAGTCAGCCCTTTGCTCCCTGTGTCTGCTTCAAACACTTTTATCCCTGGCAGCACGAGGCTTGCTTCAAACATCCTGCTTGCTTGTCTGCATGGTTGATGCACTATATCATAACAAGCCTTCACCACAACTGTTGTTCACAGGCAGCTTTTTTAGCTCTACAAGCACAACCCGTGAGATTCGCTATCAACATAATCATTATTTATCTGAGGCCCTTCCAGTAAATTGAGCCTAACTAGTCTTTCCTTGGGGTAAAATGCAGGAGCCTTTCTTTTATTGTTGCTCTTGTAGAGAAAGCAGCATCCTCTTCAACAGTGGTAGGATCTGGACAAGGAACAAGCCTCATAGCTGTTGCATCATCCTCCTGGTATGGCATTGGCTTGTAGTCCAGTTCTCAACCTAGGACTAACTGGTAGGAACACAGCCAATAACTGTGCATTATTTTCATTGTAGGTATATTTTAGCTGCACATTTGTATCCTTAAAGCTGCATCTCCCTTAGTTGAGAGATTGGTCACATTTAACCAGTTTGGTCAAAGCTACTTCATCTTCCACAGGCGGCTCTTAGAGACTCCCTGGAACCAGTAGCTCTCATTTCTATAGAGAAAAAAGGTGAGTCAGCCCAGCTTTACCGTGTGACAGAAACGGGGCAGCTGAAGATTTGGAAAAGTCTTGTGAAATAAACTGGAACTCTGTCTTTTTACATTAAGAGAATCTGCAACAGATAGATGTATACTAATGTAATTAACATAAATCAATAGAAACAATCTATTATCTATGAAACAACAAAAGAATTTACATATCTTGCCACAATCATAACAATTTTTTTTCTCAAAAAATAGAAATTAAATAGAGAGTAAAAGGCAACAGTGGTGTTTCACCACAAAAAACTATATCAAGCCGGTCTATGTGACTATACCAGCCTGTTAATACACTCTCCTGTCCTGTGCCTTTGTGGAAATTCCAGTTTTATAACTTAAACCATAATGGAGATGGCACATTATTATTATTATTATTATTATAATTATTATTATTATTATTACTACTACTACCACCACCACCACCACTATTATTATTATTATGATTCTGACTTGTTTGGGTACCCTACCTATGAATGCAATACAGTAATTTATTTTTTTTCTTTTTGTAACTCACAGCCAATTTCTCATAGGAAAGTTTGCTTGGGCACAAAAACTTCTAATTTGTGACTAAACTGTACTTCACATAATGCTGAGATACTTCACACAAACAATAGTATTAATTAAATAATAGTAATATTAATTTTTGTTTTAACTGCAATGGTACACTTTTTAAAATTGATTTGTTGAATAAAATATAAAATTAGGAGTGATACTTGTACAATAATGGAATGCAGCTTGTGACATATCAATAAACTGATTCACATACCACTCTTTACATACCAATCCTCTCACGTCCCCCTCAATGTCTCCTCCATGCCCAAAACAACCAAGTTACATTATCCACTTCAAAAGCTGATTGATATAAATACGTATCTGCTAAAATGTGTACTGTATTCTAATAAGGTTCTCAAATATTAGCTTTTGTTCATTTTGATAATTGTTTAAAGAATAAACCTTCTAAACGGAAAGACAATGAGTGGGGCAACAAATTGAAGTGTTGGCTGTTATTCTGCTTTTTAGTCAATCGATCAGAAGTTTTCTAGTTATGAAGAAAGTATTTTGCTTGACATTGCTACCTTAAATTAGACATCAGACATTTGGATAACTATCTGCCTCCGCTTAGTAGCTGTAATCTTTGTAGGGACCTCAGCATTTCCAAAAGGCAATTTATCCCACCTGTTTTGTTCTGTTATTCAGGGAGTGTAGATATTTAACTTTCAATGCCCAAAATAAGACGAAATTCATTCCATCTTATCAGATACTGAGAGATACCCAAAATGGATAAGGTCATCAGACCTTTGCTTTCTGCGAGGTCTATTATACAAGATTATTGCCTGTTCACAAGGATCCTAAATATCCCTTAAAGGCTTTGATTTTTCACTTCTGCCGATCAAAGTATCTTTAGTAGCTTCTCTTCATGTACTGACAATCAAAAGAGCTGCAAAACACACTCTGTAACCTCTGTTTTATTTCCTGAGACCCCAGGAAATACAACCACCCAGGCACGCGTAATTTTTAGCCTATACATAGCATATAAGAGAGGATTTTTGAAAATAATTTCTCCTAATGATAATGTGAATGTTTTGATGAAAAGTTCATTGAAATGAAAAACAATCACTGAATTCTTTGCATATTTTATTTTTCTTTTTGATTTCCAACTCACACACATCTGGCATATTTTACATCTTTGCAATAAAACATGGTTACAATAGCTTAAGGAATTTATATATCCAAAATATTTCACCATGATCTCAAGATGAAATGAACTTGTCTTCCAGATGTTCAATAGTCTCCCAATTCTAAGCTACAAACTCAAGATATTGCTTACAGACGGGTGATGAATAACTTAATCATTACACTGATCCCCATGATTTCGGAATCTTATAAATACAAACAACAATGAAGAAGGAAATTCAGTGCTAAACTTACTAATACAAGGTGGATAACAAATAAGTAATCACATCAATAAATAATGATATGTTTCTGGTGCAAAGTGCCAATACAAAGAATCCATTATCTTTTTAAATAAATGACTGCAAGTGAGTGTAAATTCTGAGAAAATTACATTCCTGTTACATGCCTCATAGCCCTACCGACACAATATGTACATCTATGACAATACAGTCACCAAATATACAAAGAAGAAACATGAATTAAAGTGTATATACCCCTGGGTGTGTAATTTGATCAGTACAATGTGCAGAAAATTATTCCGATAGTTATCATTACAGTATTGTAAAACATGAAGTGCCTTAGTCTGAGTGGCTTCAGGTGAGATTTTAGAAGAACCGAAAAGAATAATCTCAGTCACCTTTACAATGAAGCTAAGGCTGTCAAATAAACCAAGCTGCTCAGAGGAAAAATAAGGGAAAAAATCTTGCCCATGATTGGTGTGCCAAATGTTAGTAATCCAGAAGTATAGCACTTTGCCTGTATTGGGAGTCATTAAGCACTACAAAGCATTAAACTGAACTTCCCTCTCTGCTCCCTTTCTGTCTAGTCTGAATTTAAAAAGGAGGAATTTAATTTCTATTGTATAAAGTATAAATATGGCAAATGATGGCTTTTTATCCAAACGCTTCATGAGCAGAACTCCACTTAAGAGGGGTAAAGTTTAGATTCAAAAAGTGAAAAACGTGTTGGTGGAAATGTCAAAATTACTGTTTGCGCCCCAGTTCAACCCTTTAACACAAGCTGTACCCTTAGGCAGATCTCCAGTTTTATTTGTGTGAATGCACCTGTTCCTTCAAGACATCAGGTTTAAAGTACATGCAAGTTGTAACTCCACAATAAAATTAAGAAACAGTTTTGTTCTTTATACAAGGTTTTACTTTTACAAAAGTATCCCTTTAAAGTTAAGATGTGCATCTGATGTACAAAGTATCAAACGTATTTTTTTTTTATCTCAGCTTGAAAAGAGGCTGGAGATGGGATGCATGTTAGGTTCAAAGCCTAAACATTGAAATAACTGGACACAAGGTTCCCCAGAATTTTCAAAAGTCTCTTGTGGCGCATCCTACTACCTTTTCTCAATAAACAAAGATATATGAAATAATTACCAAAACATCTCCTAATTCATATAATTTACATGATACAAGCTTGCTTTTCAGCAGCTGGTGTTCAGTTGTGAAAAAACACACAAAGTAAAATGGTTGCTGACTACAATGTACAGCTATTGCTGGGTGTAATGGAATGTACAACGGAGGTCAATGCAGACGTGGTTTTCCACCAGAGACTACACCTTTCACTGCAGCACTTGTGCTCTCAGCTTTACCTGGGCTTTCAGTTCTTCATTCCGCTTCAGTATCTGTTCTGATGTTCATAATGCCACCGGTTAAAATCTATATTAAAAGCTACGATGCTGCCAGAAGCCATGCCAGTAATCAGAGTTCTGAAAAAGATAGAAAAGATGGTTCTGCTAATCCTCTTTTACCTTCTCAATAAATGGTTTACCATAAACACTAAAAAAGATAAAAGAACGAGGCATGTTTTGCAACTCTGTCTGAGAATTAAGCTCATGGGTGGGATTCAGTTTGTGATGGAGATGATACACTTAGCTGTTGACATACGAGCCAAATTTCCATGTTCCTATTATGGTCAAGGGAGATCCAGAGGTCTATTCAGTCACCTTCACATAGGTAAAAGCATCATGCCATTTGACATGCTCTCACATATCCTGCCTTGCCTCCAGCTGCCTCTCCAGAAGCGTGTGGGTCTTCACTAGGTCCTTTGTCATGTGCTGCCCCAGGTACGTACCTCAGACATCCGAGATATCTCAAACAGTACTAAATGGCTATGGGTAGGCAACCAAATTAGGTAGGCAACTGAATTAGGCCCTAATCAGTACCCTTAATGCAGCCCGACTGACCCTCTACAGGTCATCGGGCATGTACTTTGGGCTGAGCTTAACTGTCCTCTAGACTCCACAAGTTGTAGCAAGTAAATCGCCACAGTTATTACGGGAGCTTATTCCTGTAGCTCACATGAAGACACCTATGCTGAAACACCTTCATTCAGATGTATAGAACCCAGCTGCCTAATTCTGGGCACCTCGTGCCACTGGAGGTGCCTTAGGATGGCTGACACCTCTGTGCTGGATGGCAGTTGGGACACAGGACCTGTGGAGCGCTCTGCACTTGGGGCTGCACCTGGGATCAGCTGGATATTTTGGGGCCTCCCAGACAGAATGAGATGCCTCTGCAAAGACAACTGAACTGATCCCTTAATCATAAGTAGATCACACCTTGGTAGTCCTAAAACATTGAAATGCAGCCCCTATTTACGTTGTTCTGCTGGCAATAGTTGAGGTGATTTTCCAGTTATCGCGTATCCTCTAATTCTGGTAGCTGAGTTTTAAAATTGGATTAGATATCTATCACCGCTTCTATCAAACCATACAAAAGCCGTTCTCCGCTTAGTTATGTGACTAAAGCTAAGCGGGTACTTAAAGCACTTTGCACAGCTGGAGCTTCCCAGCCCGGTATTACAATAAGGGATAGAGAAAATAGGCTAGCTGAAATTTTCTGCAGTGTAGATAAATCTCTTCGAACAGAGCACAGTACTGTATGCACACACTGGCAAAGCTCCAGAAGCAAATAGGCCTCTTCCAGTAAGTTAGTTTCAATTAGATTAAGTTTGGGACAAAAAACTTGTTTCAAGTCACCCACTCATACGTGAGTAAATTAGGTATGTATTTTGTTTATAGGTGGTTTTGTTGCTTTACAAAATGGGTGCATAGCATAGGAATGCTGAAAAGCGTAAGAAAAATAAACTGAAATGAATGCTGTATGATTTTTCTAATAACCTATGTGTTCTTTGCATGTCATGAGTTTGTATATTAATAAGAAATACAGGACTGATGCAAGATGTAAACAGCAAACCCACTCATAACCCTGCATAAATGCAACATATAGGCTTACATTATAATCACATCACAACAGAAGACTGAGGGACTGGGTTCATTATCTTTTACATTTACAGCATGCATTTTAGTGCCACAGCAGTGACTGCAAAAATCTAGGCTTGTACACTGCATCTCCATTGCTCAAGAAGGCCAAAGGAAAGGAGTACACTCACTCCTGGTGGAGAGATCCACTGACAATATCACACATTATAGTCTAGATGCAAGCCCAAGAAGTTCTCAAGCTCTACGAGCTGAAAATCAAAAATGTACCATAAACTTTTGTAAGTGGTTTTAAGACATTGGTTAATAGGTACTACTGCACTCTGATCTAGTCTGACTGTTCCTATGGTCTTAAGTTAATGTAATTTTACTCATATTTTGCTAGCTGACTCTGGCTTACTGACTTCACATGTTAACCGCTTGTGCTATGAGACTCAGAAAAAATTCAGAGATGCTGAGTCAGATAAAGCAACAAGATAACAACTGGGGTAATGTTTTTGTACTATCTCCTGTTAATGACTGCATACCATAAATTCATACCTTAAAGTTCATGCAGAGGTACTCACTCAGAGGGACCTGGATAGGCCGAAGAAGTGGGCCTGTGTGAACCTCATGAGGTTCAAAAAGGCCAAGTACAGGGTCCTGCACATGGATCAAGGCAATCCCCAGTATCAATACAGGCTGGGGGATGAAGGGATTGAGAACAGCCCTGCAGAGAAGGGCTCAGGGGTACTGGTGGATGAAAAGCTGGACATGAGCCAACAGTGTGCGCTCACAGCCCAGAAAGCCAACCGTATCCTGAGCTGCATTGAAAGAAGCATGGCCAGCAGGTCGAGGGAAGTGATTCTGCCCCTCTACTCTGCTCTCGTGAGACTCCACCTGGAGTACTGCGTCCAGCTCTGGAGCCCTCTGCACAAGAAAGGCATGGACCTGTTGGAGCACTTCCACAGGAGGTTTACAAAAAATGATCAGAGGGATGGAGCACCTCTCCTATGAGGACAGTCTGAGAGGGTTGAGGTTGTTCAGCCTGGATAAGAGAAAGCTCCAGGGAGACCTTATTGCGGCCTTTGAATACTTAAAGGGGGCTTATAAGAAAGATGGGGACAAACATTTTAGCAGGGCTTGTTGCAATAGGACAAAGGGTAATCGCTTTAAACTAAAAGAGGGTAGATTTAGACTAGATATAAGGAAGAAATTATTTATTATGAGGGTGGTGAAACACTGGCACAGGTTGCCCAGAGAGGTGGTAGATGCCTCATGCCTGAAAACATTCAAGGTCAGGTTGGACGGGGCTCTGCGCAACCTGATCTAGTTGAAGGTTTCTCTGCTCATTGCAGGGCGGTTGGACAAGATGACCTTTAAAGGTCCCTTCCAACACAAACTGTTCTAGGATTCTAGGTATACTTTGTGCAACTTTACCACTTACATACAAATATTAATGACAAACTCACCTCTGATCATGAGACAGATCCATAGCTCTTATTCCAGCATCACAGCCAGGGTAAATATAGAGCTGCTTGAAGTCACAGGCCTGCCATACTTCCACTACACCGTTGTCTCCTCCTGTCACCAGGTTCTGCCCATCGCTGCTCAGGAGGATGGCCTTCAGGAGAAAAAGACAAAACCCAAGCCCACAGTTAGCTTTTATGGAAACAGGTCAATATTACAAAAATATAATAAAACTATAAGCATTTCTTTTGCTCTGCCCACTTTACATTTGAAGAAAAAGGCTCCCATTCTTCTTTCTTCCCAATCAAAAAATAAACCAACACATTTGGACCTCCAGTTTTTTAATAAAACAATTGTGTGGTTTTAAACATGATATGTAACCAAAAAGCTCTTTATCTGAATCTGCCAAGACCTGAGTTCAGCACATAACATTTAGATGTTTGTCCTACAATACGCGATGCCATCACTAACACCTACAGCAGAGCAGTGATCTGCATTCCTAATGCTGCTTCAAGCACTAGTGACAGAGCAGAGCCCTGAAGGCACAAATTCACATCTTGGCTAATAAATGAAGAATGGACTCTTTTCAGAGCATTTTGTTTTAAAGACATACTTCCCACTGAAATTTAATTCCAAACAAAAATTCCAGGAATCGTGTGGGATCATAAACAATTTGTCCTTATTTATTCTGGAAAAGCTCAAGTGCATTTTTGCATTTGGAGATGGAGACAAGAGGATCTGTGTTTGAATATGACTTAACCAGGAGGCGGTGATTTCCTTTAAACCACACAGCAAATAAATTCAATTTATTTTAATAAATAAAGGCGAGACACAACAAATGTTTGTTTGCATTTAGATTTACCCTGGTTGAATCATTGATCTCCATCTGAGCTAAGAGTTTGCCATTAATGCTGAAATTGCTGAACC
>NW_009649167.1:1884445-1896695 GCF_000708025.1 Charadrius vociferus | reverse complement strand
CTTAAAATGGTAGGAGTTTTCATTGATCTGTTGTCTTCTAAAATATTTTTTCCTCTTCCCAAGCATTCAGAAGCCTCAGTCTTACTGCTTTCCTCCAACAACATGAACTCTCTTTAGCCTGCCCATTCACATTAAACAGATGGGGCCCTATCAGTGACTCGTAGGAGCAACTCCCAGAGGGCATATAATCGTATCACTGCATATTTCTCCTATAGACAATGGCAGTTCCTGTAGGTCCTCTCCCCCGATGAATGTGTTATATGCACAGATTTCAGTCCTGAATTGTTTTAGCAATGGGAGTCATCTGACAGCCAACAGTTACTATGATATCTGGACTATAAGAGCTTTCAGGAGACCACACTGTAACTGCATTTACTCCAGAGAGATTTTAATATGAGGTTTTAATGTCTTTCTATCACCGCTGATGAAGGAAAAAAAACACTATGAAATCTACAACGTACATTTTAAGATGCAAAACTAGGCTATTTTCATTTCAAGATCTATGAGAAAAGATCTTTTGAAAGTGCAATCTGCATTCCTACTAAGAAAAAGAGTGTCTTCTGTGATAAATGTAGTGCATCATGGTAAATACTAAATGTTTTCTTTTATGAATCACAGGATACTCCTGGACAGCACAGTAATCTCTTCCTTATACAACTGGCTCATGACCCTGAAAGTAAATTCATACTGGCAGACTCAGCCACCTCGCGTTAAGCCCTTCTAACTTCTCTGAAATCCACACAGCAGCTGGGTTTGCCCAGGTAGAATGAATCACAGTATCAGTGCATTTGTCTGTGAGGCCTCTGGTGCAGGTTTTCATCCGTGTTTGCACAAAGCCTTACACAGAGAGACCTCAAGCCTGACTGGCTCCATGGGATATGAATGCAATGGAATTAATTTATTTTCTCAAATCATTGAGTTTCGGCTTTGGAAATACTGAAGTGCCAGAATGTTATAAGAACTGACGCCTCCACCTTTAGAATAATTACCATGTTAGATTTTTCAAAAGAAAAGTGTGATACCTTCATAGCTGAGTGGTCACGGACATGAAAAGGCACAAAGAAAATCTGATTTAGGATGCTACTGTAAAGACATACAGACTGACCGCTCTTTTTTGGGGTTGTTGGATAAGAACATGCAAACATCAACTTGATGCACAGGATTTTTCTCAGAGGAGTCCTGTATGTGCTGTCTCCCTGCCTCAGCAGGCTCTTGAGTGCTGCGTGTGTTATGGCAGTGCCACAGCCAGCTCCAGAGGGACAGCTTCCCCACAAGGGAGCTCAGGCAGGACGGCAGATCAATGCAGCGCTGCCGTGAAGTGCAGTCTAAGAAACTGGAAAGGGAGTGGGAAGGGCAGAAATTTAAGATGTAGCTTTGAAACAGGAGTCTGCTGGAAACCAGCAATAGAAAAGGGATTTTCTCTCTGCACTTACATACGGACGAGAGTTTGAAGAGGAAGAACAAGAGAAGAGTAACTCGGGGGAAAGACTGGACCTCCATTTCTCTTTTACAATTACCTCAATTACAAACATATTCTGGATTTGATTTAAAAGTCTTTGGTCCTCCAGCAGCCTTTACCTCTAAAAACATGTAAGTTACCAAAGCATCACATACTTAATGAAGAAGAAGATAATTGAGTACAGATTCCACCTATTTTAATAAGAGGAAATTTGCAAAGAAGATAGTTGGAAAGGGTACACTTTTACAACAGTAAGAGTGTATAGAGCTGCCTTAAAAGATAAGAAATAGCAGTGCTGCAAGAAAAAACTTTAGGTTCAGCATCAGTGTACATTTTTTTCATAAATGTCCTGGCTTTGCCTACGACTGTTATGTAGTATGTCATTACGTGAGGTAATGACCCATTAGGATTTCCTGTTAAAAGTGCCTCTACTCAAAAGTTTCACATAGCTTTGAAAATAAATGTTGACCTCCGAGGCAGTATAAAAGACGATAACCCAGCAGCTCAGCTGTGAGCGAAAGTGGGCAGAAAAAGCATCGCATCCTTCTTACCCTTAGAAGAAGCGAACTTTTTAAAAAGAAGTACAAGGATATCCATGGGGATGAATAAAACAGGCATCGTGGTAGACAGAAAAAGCAAATAGCTGGATGTGGATGTAGGCGTGGAATGGAAATGAGGTAGGAAGATATATAAAGAAGAACCTTAAGGAAGGACAAGGGTAACATAAAGAAAGGAAATAAGAAGAAGAACAGATAATGTAGCACAAAAGTAAGTAAGAGAGATGGGGAAGAAGGGGGAGGCTAATAGGAAAGGAAAAGAGAAAAAGGCACGCAGTTTGCCAAATTAAGAAGCTGAACAAGAAAGGGCAGTAGGGTAAGAAAGGTGGACATGGAATTAAGGGGAAAAGGAGAACGTGTGCAGAAAAAGTAAAATGGAACAAATGAAGGAGAAAAAGAATAAGGAAAGATGAAGCAAACACTCACCGAGGCACGTGCTGTATTTACATTGATTACCAGTTATACAGGAGACTACTGCAGGTTTGGAAAGGTATTTTGAATATTTGTATTAGCAATTGTTGGATACTCTGGATTCCATAGTTTACAAGGCAAAAGTGCAAACAGATGGCTCAAAAAGTTTAATAGAAGAGAGGTAACAACAAACCTGCAAACTCCTCATTATTTGGAATCCACTACAAAAAAACCCTACTGGATGAAATGCTGTCCACAGATCCCAAACCAAGCGAATTGACCCTGCTTCCCTTGTCGAGGAGGCTGAGGTTAGTCCTACAAACTACCTTTCAGTTAAGATCAGGGTGAACTTGGAGCTGGCCCTCCCCTGAACACAGGTCTCTATCAACAGGTTTCTTCAAAATCAGTAAATGTCATTCTGAATTATTGTATAAATTTTTATCAACTATTCTTCCGCATCCGGTGGGAATAGCAGCACAGCCTGACGTTTGGAAGGAATGATCAACTTAATTTGTGTCTAAACCTCCTAAGTCCAGATAATAAGTAACAACGTTCAGAGTAAGCTGCTGCAGATTCCCCCAGAACTGCAACACATCTTAGCAGAGGAGACTTTGGATAATTAAAGTGTATGTGGCTTGAGGGAAGACTGAGACATACCACTAAAAAAAGCTCTAAAAATGCTAAGGCTTAAATCATAAAAACATTTCTGACCTTTAGCACCACTGATAACGAGTCCCAGCTCTGCACAGACCGACACGCAGACAACTTCATGGTCATGACCAGTTAGAACAGCGCGAGGGGCAGGATAATCACCTGTTAAAAAAAAAAAAAAAAAGACACAAAAAGAAAAACAAAAAAAGGAACCAACAGAGAAGTGCCAAACCAGCCCTGTTTTATCAACAGAATAATTTTGCTGTGATTTGCCTTAAATCAGTAAACATCAGAGAGGTGCAGTGGGCTTAAATATCTCATACTTTGGTTTCTGGACAAAATACATTCATAAGCACAGCTTCCCAATGCATTAATGAACAAATACATTAACAAAAAGCAAACTTCTTTGGTTTAGAAATTATGGATGGTGTGTTGTTTACAATAAACAAATGATAACAATACATCGCTGTTTTATGACCTAAAAATACTGAAAATGTATATTTCAGACAGAGAACACAAAATGTGGTGGTATTAAAAGCAGCTGTAATGTAAAGGTCTGCTATTGAACACATAGGTCTCAACTTCTACTAGCATGAGTTGAGGATGTTCCTATATTAATGATCATAAATTGTTTCACAAAACTGGGGGCAGGAAAAGAAGAGGAGAAAGAGCACTGTACTAGAAAGATAATTCTGTTGCATAGACATTGATACAGAGACACACTGAATGCTTACAGATTAAAATTGTACCTAAAAATGCTTATGGGTATACATCATTTTATATCTATCACTTTGGATACCTATGCCATTTTTAATACATTTAATTTATTAAAGAGTAGGATAGAGTACTCCTTAAATATTTATTTTTTATTTTCAGGAGTGAAATGTATTTTATTTTGGGTTCAAACAAGTGGGCATTTATGGAGTGTTTATATGACAAACAGCAATATTTCTGTTGTTTCTAATAATAACAGATGCTGACATCTTAACAGTGAAACTCCTCTGTGCAGTAAGGAATTGCTCAGTATTTGATATTGCTTTGCCAGGCAAAGAAAGTTAATCAGTAATAAAAAATTAGCAACTTGCTAGATAACACAGATTTCATCTGGTTATATTTACTTTGTACAAATGAAATATAGAAAATAGGGAAATTGCAAGGGACTGGAGCTCTGCCAGTATAGTTCAAATACTTAAAAAAGATAAAAGAAATTACCTAGGGAACTACAGATGAATTACTGTAACATTAATATAATGCAAAATAACAAAATGGTTAATCCACAGTTCTGTCAATAAAGAATTGGAAGCAAAAATCTCATTAATGCCAGTCACCATGCTGTACTGGAATGGGAGTCTTGTCAAGCAAGCTTCTTATCTGTTTTTGACAAGATGACAGGTACAGTTGATAAAGATGGCTATGTTAAAATGGACTCTATGTCTTTTTTTCAAGATATTTGTCTTAGTAATACAATGTTTTGATTTAAACCTGTTTTATGTAGAACTGTGGACAACATGGATGGCACAGAAGCTGGTTCAATGACAGATCTTCTGTCTGTAGGTATCTACTGTGAGCTACATATTAGGATATTGGAAATCAGGGTGTCCAATTTGGAGATGGGAATTGATTCTTGATCAAAAACTAACCAGTAACATTACCTACAGGAGAATAAAAAATCTTTGCTGGGAAGAAATGGTTGGATATAAAACTGATACAAAGATTCATGGGCAACTGTATAATGAAGAGAGAAAGTAATTATTATAACATTTTCTGCATTGACTAGTTAAATAAAAAAAGGTAGAAAAATGTCTTTTATTTATTTTATTTATTTTGAATGCAGCCAAGTGGAAAGTTGACGCTCCTGGACAAGCACAAGCTCTGCTCACTGGAGAGAAGATTCCATTCTGGAAGGCAGTGAGACAGAGAAGGATTTATGGATCCAGAAAGAAAAACTCCCTCAACGTTAACGTTCAATGCAATCCCGTAGAATGGCAAATAGGAGACAAGAACTATCTTGCCACTGTAGGCCAGAAAGATTAAAGTTTTGTACCCACATTTACAGAAACGAGCTCAAAGGAGGGTCACACAACTGATATAGAGAATAAGACAGGAGGCTGCACAGTGTTTAAAGTGTTTTCTCTCTTCACTGCACAGGCAGCAAAGCAGTGACTTGACCACCGTAGCTGGGAGTCACAGGCATAAAAGATGTCCAGTAGCCCAGAAATTTATCTTGCAGCTAATGGCACAGCGAGGTCCAATGGGTGAATGGCTGCACACATTTCAACCCTGCAATGAAATGCAGTTTCCTAACTGGAAAAACAGTTAAACACTGAAAAAAAAAAAAATAAAAAGGAAACTACCTCAGTAGCTAAGAAATATTACATGGGTTTCTGAAAGATATGCATTAGGAATGGAGGCTTGGATAGACTTTTGTGGGTCAATGAATTTAGTCTTTTTTATTGCAGACACTCACATCATATAATCCTGTTAATAAATTAATGAAATGGCTATCTGGGAATGTGGCTTGGAAGGATATTCCAGAACTTTCCTACTCTAAAGGAGAGCAAAATTCTGATTTTCAATCTGCGTTTATTCCTGTCTACCTTGTATCTCCTTGTTCTTGTGTCAGCACTGTCCTTTAGCTTCAGGTCCTCTCCCTCTGTTGTCTTTTCCCCACTCGTGTACTTACAGAATAAATCAGCCCTCTCGGTCTTTCCTTTTGACTTTGTTAAACAAACCAAACTCTTATAAACTCCTTTGAAGTGATGAGCTCGCCATTTTTTGGTCATTGTAGCAACACATTTCTGTGCCACTCTGGCTCCAAGTTCTTTCTTAAAATTTGGGTAGCCAGAACTGTATATGACAATAGTTGAAAATTTAGCATGAATCTACAATATTTCTTGCCAAACCCTAACATTTTACTGTCTTTGTGAACCAGCTGAGAACTACCAACCATGGATTTGAGGACTTCAGTTTTGGACCCAATAGTAGAGGGTCGGCAATCTACTTGGTTATATCATTGCATTGTACAAACACATTAACACTTTCCTATCTCTAATGAAAACAACTACCCAAATAAATCCTAGTTTTCCAATCGTTAATCTAGCCTGCAAGAAAAGAATAGTTCTGGTTTAGAAACCGAAGATGTAAACTGAAAACTGGGCTTTACTGCTAGGGAAGGACGGATGTTGGAAGAAACAGAGAAAGACGCTTTGTGTATATCATCAAAGATTAGCTATATTTTGAGATTCAGATTTTTATACTTTCCACATCATTGTTGCTATTGAGAACTCCATCTCCTTTAGAGGTTTTCTTTTCTCCAAGGGCATACCAGAAAAGCGATAAAAACCTGCAAGTCAACTAAATTCAGAATTTTCCACTTTTTTTTTTTTTTTTTCTTCTGTATGTCCTCCTGGAAAAAAAAGGAATTATGCTCAAGAGTCATCTTGGCTTAAGATCTGATTACAGAGGTGTACACAGTAGTGTCATCAGACTGCAAGGGCGAATGACTAAAATTATTAGATGGTTAGAAATTTTTTTAAGGGAAAAGAAATAATGCAATTTTCCAAAGGACATTTTCCTCTGTGTTTCCTAGGAAAACACTATAATACCATGAAACTCTAAAATGTCAGAATATGAAAAATAAGCATATTTAATTGCTTAGAAGAATTGTTTATAAGAAAATGCTTATAAGAAAAAACTGCCCTGAAACATAGATCTTTGAGTCCTGTTTTTCAGTAAATACAAATTAATAATGGAATATCATTATTAGGAGTCACAGTCCAACAGCAATTGAAAATGGGATTTCTCCCCTTAGGGCTCAAAGAAAAAATTATTCAGTGATACTTTCTGCAGAAAAAGCTGTGGCATGGGGAAGAGAATCTCAGCCATATTACATTTTATTGCTAAGGACAGAAGTTGTGAACTCCAGGAATCATTCAAAATCTAGCAAAATATTCTGTCACTGTCACATCACCACTGATAGATGCAGCCAGAGGTCAAAGGCTGCAGCTCTGAGGGAATTGCAGGTGAAAATATCCTACCTATGAACTAAGATACCATCACTGTAAACTCCCCTGTAATTTCCCCAAAGGAGCACCTTTGAACTGAATTACTAGAGGGCAGAAGGAAAAATAAATCTGCTTTGTATTTCCAAACAAGTAAGTTTTTCTACAAAGTATAAAATAAAGTACATCTTTTCTTCTCTTTGAAAAATATAATGCTTAATACTGTTACAAGGTTCTTCTGGAATAAATGGTGTTCTCACATGGTAAGGAAAAAAAAAGATGAAGAAAAGAAAGAAAACAGATAGTGTTACTATTTCTCTGATATTGTCCTTTTCCAGAAATTATGTACAGATTGCTACTTTTGAGGTGATACTTGTCAGAAAAAAAATCTTAGAAAATACTATGGCTTTCATTGAAGTGAAAATGTAACAGCCTTCTTGAATTTTTACTGTCAGAAAAAAAATATATCTTGGAGTTTGATGAAAAGGTAAGACTACAACCAGTAAATAGGAATATTTCAAAATAGAAAATAGCCAATAACAGTGTCCACAACATGAGGGAGAAGTGGTTGTAAAAGAAAGATTGCTGACAGAAAAATATTCATATATTCAAAATATTTTCACCTCTGGCAGAACTGGTTTATTTGCTGAGGAATGTGAGCAGCATTGTATATATCTACTAACAATGCACCCAGGTGAATGGACTTTCAGGTGCTTTGCACCTGTCCAGACCCCAAAAGGAAAAATATAGTGGAGGAGAGGAAAGTAAGGATTTGCAGCTTCTCTTCCTATTTCTTCCACTAAATCACTTTGAGAACTTTGAACCGCCCCGCGCTGTACAGCTCCCACAGGGTATGCAGCAAAGCACAGGTACAGATATCTATTGATAAAACACTAGCTATAACTGCATTATTTCAGGTGTCTTAGTGCCTCATTTACCTTTGCGTAGCAGTCTTAGGAAAGACAAGTCTTTGGCTACCAAAGTAGAGACGTGCCAGTAAAAATTACACACTAGATTTCAAAGAGCTTCTACTCTGGCAGAACAGTGCTAAGATACCATATTTTTAAAAAAAAATACCTAAAATGTACAAACATATAAGTACCATAATAATTCTTTCAAGAGGCAAAGCAGATTGCATGTGTGCCCATGTGCTTGCGCAGGACTGTCACACAGTTGTCCAGTCCACTTGGTTCAGAACACACTGGTGGCTATTTTTAAACCGCTGCCCTTTCAAGGTTAAACTAGGGCATCTTACAGGGTATTAAAATGTAAAGGGATATAAAAGAATAAGTGAATATTCTGAGTTCGGAATAACTACTGTTTCAAGATACAAACTTGCAAAACCTGTGATGTTCACAATTTTAAATTGTTTCAAAAATATGTAATAGGAACACATAAAAGTACACTTTGTGAGAGACTTAAAAAAAACTTAACTTGTTAACTTGACAAAGACCCTTTATGGTAGCGCTTTCCCTCCCTTTCAGGTATATACAGAATACGTTCACTGGGATAGAAGGAATTGTTATCACCTCCGAGGATTATGTTATAATGCTAAACAAACCCATCTTAGAACTGATAGACACAATATTTTCCAACGGTCAGCACAGTTCCTGCTCAAAAAAGCAGGGTTAACTCTCACACCTCTTGTGACCATCCTGTTGGTAGCTACAATAGGTAATGAGAAATGTCAAGTCCCAAGATCAATGAAATTTCAGGCTCTAGGGACAAAACAGGAATAGCATTGATCCTTTTAAAGAACACCAGTCAGAGGGTGAATGTAATGTATTGCACAGAAAGGCTCAAGAGGATAAGCGGCCAAGTCCAACATACTTACCTGACAAAAAATTCAATCAGCTTTTAGCACAAGCTGCCTACGCTTCCTTTCTTTCATGCAGGAGTCTGATTCCAATTAAAGTGTGCAAATTAATTTTTATCACTTCCAAATTAGTTTCTGAATTTGTGTCTGTTTCAGATGAGAGCATCTGTCCCTCACTTTTCTGCAATTCTATCATCCACTTTGGTATCTGTTCAAAGCCTCAAAGATAATTCTCATTTTCAAAGTCACTTGTTTGAAAGAGACATTCAATAAAGCAATCATAAAATATAAAAATAAAACAACTATAACGATACATGTTGAACTCCAGGGCATATCATGTACTCTCTTTGCTCCTTTTTGTGATGACTAATACAGTTGCTATGTGAGAAGAAATTTGTATACAAATTAGCGTTCAGCTAAAACAAATCCCTATATAAGAGAAAAAAAATCAAAACACAAATTGTCAAACTCCATCACAATAATTTTTCTGTTCAATCTTTTAGAACTGCAAAGATTTACATTTGCCAGATCACTTCAAAGAATTAAAATAAGCAAACTTTGCATGCACTGTGTCTTGCTAAGAGAAAACAGATTCCTTTCACTCTTCTCTCAACTGCACCAGATTTATATAATGTGGTCATCAACTTAATAAGGTGCAGATTCAGATTACCTATTTCAGATGGGCAGTTTTGGCTTAGAAAGTAGGTATCTGACCCTGGCAAGATGACTGAGCTTCATTCAGTTCGGTGTTTTCCCCAAAGGTGGTAGTTATCAAAGCAAGGATAAAGAAAGAAGGGGGAGCCAAACATACACAAAAACCTGCATTCAACTGCCCTTCAGCTTAAAGGAACTCATGCCACATCTCCCACTTTCCAGGAGCATCCCCAGGCACCAGCCTCTAGTCTAGGCTGGAAAAGGACATTTTCTATCACCACTATTGGAGCTTAGCCATTGCATAGCCATGAAACCAATTCTTGTTGGACCAGAGAAAGTACAAGTAGGGAGAAGATTTGCCCTATATACTGCTCTTGAAGGTATGCAGTTTTGGTTCCTGATTTCTTGACTTATCTCTATTTCTATCCAATCATCATGTCACATAAGATCCATAAACAGAACAGAGAAAAGAATTTTGCTTTCCACCAAAGCTGGAGATTCACGGGGGGCCCTCCCGCATTAATTTATAGCCTGATAGTCAGCATATGCTTGTGAATATGGGAATGCAGGCTTGAATTCCCCCAGTCTCTGGAGGCCAAGAACTTAGTCTCCCACTTCCTGGAAAAACACTCTAACCAGAAGGTTTTTTACAAGCTATTTTTGAAAGCTACTCCATGGAAAAGATTGTATCTAAAATCTGGTAAAAATTCAGGCTTCTCACAGCAATTGGGAGAAGTGTCAAGAAACTGTGACAAATGCAAACTGAACCAGAAATGCCTTTTTTATACTTATTGTAGAATAAAAGTGATACTTTAAGAAGTGCATTGATTGGAGAAATTATTTTAAAATTATGAAATGAAGCTCACTATGCTCTCATAGGCAAGTTTTCAACCACTGAGCTGGAGCAGTCACTTGCACGAGTCTTGTCAAAGACACAATTTTTCTCCATTCTCCTCTTTAAACCAGAGTTGGTTCTGTATTTCCCACAGACACAGCTGAGGTCACTCTCTGAGCACATGCCCGCACAGGTATTTCAGCAGAAGGCTCTACACAAGTCCGACAGGCTAGGCTATTGACATACAAGTTGTTTAGTAAAGATTTTATCTAACTAACTCATGGATTCTGGAATATTGAATTTTAGCAGAATCGGTAAGGAGTTTGTTCTAAAAATCTTTTGCCCCAGAGTATTTTGCAATAAATGATTGTGATCACTATGTTTTCTAATTAAATGGTTGCTACATTTTTCCATGCAAATGTTAAATTACATAGACTGTTTAGGACTGAGGGCTTGCTTCTCCCCCCCCTTAACATTTTCTGAAACAACTCGTTGAGACGAACAACTCCGGTGCAGGCATGTCCGCAGCGGAGCCGGCCGATCTCAGCAAAAAAGGGGCTTTTGCTGAGCTTTTTTGAGCCAGGGAAGCGCCAGGGCGACACAGGGACCCACAGGGCGCCGGCAGCTCGAGCGAGAGCAGCTTACATGAAAGGGCAGGACCAACTGCAATGGCAGCTCCCCCACTGCCATAAGAGGCAGCCCTAGGGAGCACTGCGAACAGAGCGGGCAAACAGGGCACGGCGCATCGCGTCCGTCAGGGCATGGAGGTTTGCCTGGCAGTTTGCGTGGCAGTTCATCCAGGAAGGGTGCTGAGGGTGCTGCCAGTTCCAATTCCAGAGGTGGGTTCACCTGGTAAGAGAAGCTCAGGCATGGTCTCCACCTGCCGGAAAGCCATGTCCTCAGCACACAGACAGCGCTCCCTCGGAAACACACAGGCACCCAGGCCTCAGGCTGCAGAGAGTGCCACAGCCTTGCACTACGAGCAAATGGTAGTGGTAATATCAGCTGTGTGAGTTGTGAGCAAGTGGATGATCTGCTGAGCCTGGTGGCAGAGCTCAGGGATGAAGTTGAGCGGCTATCGAGTATCAGGGAGAGTGAGAAAGAAATAGACTGGTGGACCCAGGCCTTGAGCTCCTTGAAAGAGAGACAGGGCCAGACACCGGAAATAATAAAAGACCACAGAGATATCATCTCCTTGCCCTGTACAGCTGAAGGGACGGAAGGCAGTGGCCTACCAGAAAATGGTGAATGGAGGCAAGTCTGTAGTAGGGACAGCAAGCAAATCCCCTCCTTGCCCCCCTCCCCCCTCATTGTACCACTACACAACAGGTATGAGGCCCTGGGCACAGTAGAACAGCCTAAGGACAATGAGGCTGACAGTCCTAATACAGCACAGGAGCCACCAGGACTGGAAAGGCCTACTCACCACATTAAGGCCACCTCTACAAGGAAGAAAAGGAGGGTTATAGTCATGGGTGACTCAGCTCTGAGGGGGACTGAGGGCCCGATATGTAGGGCAGACCCCACTCTCAGGGAAGTCTGCTGCCTCCCTGGAGCACGGGTTAGGGACATGACAAAGAGACTCCCTAGACTGGTTCAGCCCTCGGACTACTACCCGCTGCTTCTGTTCCATGTGGGGGACCACGAATGTGCAGATCGGAGTGCAAGGATGATTAAAAGAGATATCAGGGCCTTGGGACAGTCACTACGGGGATCTGGAGCACAGGTCATTTTTTCGTCCCTACTTCCCGTTGCAGGCAATGACATTGAAAGGACCAGACAAGCTCAGTCTGGTAATACATGACTCCATGGCTAGTGTCACCGCCACAATTTTGTTTTTTTTCACAATGGAATGGCCTATGCAGC
>NW_009649167.1:1806502-1878519 GCF_000708025.1 Charadrius vociferus | reverse complement strand
GGAACAGGCTGCCCAGAGAGGTGGTGGAGTCTCCCACTCTGGAGACATTCAAAACCCGCCTGGACGCCATCCTGTGCAACCTGCTGTAGGTGACCCTGCTCTGGAAGGGGGGTTGGACTAGATGATCTCCAGAGGTCCCTTCCAACCCTAACCATTCTGTGATTCTGTGATTCTGTATTGTAGAAACTTGGTGGGATGACTCCTATGACTGGAGTGTTGCCATGGAAGGCTACAGGCTCCTTAGGAGAGACAGGCAAAGGAAACGAGGACGCAGTGTTGCCTTATATGTTAACAAGCAGCTGGAATGCTGAGCTGGAGCTCAGCCTAGGGATAGATAATGAGCCAACTGAGAGCCTATGGGTCAGGATTAAAAGGAAATCGGGAGCAGGGGACATTACACTGGGGGTCTGCTACAGGCCACCTGACCAAGAAGACCAAGTGGATGAAGCCCTCTATAGACAGAACCTGGTCCTCATGGGTGACTTCAACCACCCTGGCATTTGTTGGAAGGGTAACACAGCCAGGCATAGGCCATCCAGGAGGTTCTTGGATTGCATTGAGGACAACTTCCTTCTCCAAGTGGTTGAGGAGCTAACGAGGAGAGGAGCAATGCTGGACCTTGTCCTTACCAACAAGGAGGGACTGATAGACAGTGTCAAAACTCAAGGGCAGCCTGGGCTGTAGTGACCATGAAATGGTCGAGTTAGAGATCCTCGAGGCAGCGAGGAAAGTGTGCAGCAGGCTGACAATCCTGGACTTTGGGAGAGCTGACTTTGGCCTCTTGAAGAAGCTGCTTAGTATGGTGTCGCGGAGCGAAGAGGGGCCCAGGAAAGTTCATTAATATTCAAGGACCGCCTCCTCCAAGCTCAGGAGCGATGCATCCCTACAAAGGGTAAGGCAGGCAGAAAAGTCAGGAGGCCTGCATGGATGAACAAGGAGCTCCTGGACATGACCAAAAGGAAAAGGGAGGCCTATAGGGGGTGGAAACAGGGGGAGGTAGCCTGGGACGAATTCGAGCAGCCAGGGATCGGGTTAGACTAGCTAAAGCCCAGATAGAACTCAATCTGGCCACGGACATTAAGACAAACAAAAAATCCTTCTTTAAGTATGTCAGCGAGAAAAGAAAGACTAGGGAAGATGTGGGCCCTCTCCGGAAGGAAACGGAACAGCTGGTTACCCGGGACAGAGACAGAGCTGAGGTCCTCAACAACTTTTTTGCCTTAGTTTTCACTGGCAAGGACTGCAGCCACACTGCCCATGACGCAGAATGTAAACGCGAGGATTGGGAAAATGGAGAACCGCCCACTGTAGGTGAAGATCAAGTATGAGACCACATGAGGAACCTGAAGGTGCACAAGTCCATGGGACCTGATGAGATACATCCACGGGTCCTCAGGGAACTGGCAGATGAAGTTGCTAAGCCACTAGCATCATATTTGAGAAGTAGTGGTGGTCTGGCAAGGTTCCTGATGACTGGAAAAGGGGAAACATAAGCCCTGTATTCAAAAAGGGTAAGACGGAAGACCCAGGGAACTACAGGCCAGTCAGACCCATCTCTGTGCCTGGCAAGATCATGGAGCAGATCCTCCTGGAAACTCTGCTGAGGCACATAGAAAACAAGGAGGTGGTTGGTGACAGCCAGCATGGCTCCACCAAGGGCAAGTAATGCCTGACAAATCTGGTGGCCGTCTATGAAGGGGTTACAGCGGCAGTGGACAAGGGAAGATCAACTGATGTCATCTACCTGGACTTGTGCAAAGCGTTTGACACTGTCCCACACGATATCCTGGTCTCTAAATTGAAAAGACATGGATTCGACAAATGGACCACTCAGTGAATAAAGAACTGGCTGGATGGTCGCACTCAAAGAGTTGTGGTCAACGGCTCGATGTCCATGTGGAGAGCAGTGACGAGTGGCATTCCTCAGCGGTTGGTACTGGGACCTGTACTATTCAACATCTTTGTCGCGGACATGAACAGTGGGGTTGAGTGCACCCTCAGCAAGTTTGCCAATGATACCAAGATGTTTGGTGAGGTAGACACGCTGGAGGGGAGGGATGCCATCCAGAGGGACCTGGACAGGCTGGAGAGGTGGGCCCAAGCCAACAGTTCAACAAGGCCAAGTGCAGAGTCCTACATCTGGGTCAGGGCAATCCCAAACACAAATACAGGCTTAGCGGGGAATGGCTGGAGAGCGGACCTGAGGAGAAGGACCTGGGTGTGCTGGTTGACCAGAAGCTCAGCATGAGCCAGCAATGTGCAATCGCAGCCCAGAAGGCCAATCGCATCCTGGGCTGCATCAAAAGAAGTGTGGTCAGCAGGTCAAAGGAGGTGATTCTGCCCCTCTACTCCACTCTCGTGAGACCCCACTGCATCCAGCTCTGGAGTCCCCAACATTCCATTCTAACTAAAGTTCCTTTTGGTAATTGGATGCATTGAAGTTGAAATTGATAATTAACTGTCTTGCAGCTTAAAAGATCATTATAAAGTCAAGCACCTAACCCAGATAATTACTATACCTGACATTTTTCTTTGAATTCTTCACCTTCTTACAGACTGTGGTATAAAATACCTTATCTGTGTCTCCAGATGACAGCTTTTAAAAAACTAATCCCCCTTTTTTCCCCCTGAAAATATCATCTACATCTTTCTGGAAATTCATTCTAAAGATGTTAACTAATTGGATTTGACCTACAGTGAACATCTCACTTTCATTTTTCCTATAAGGTAAATTCTAATCTTCTACCAGAAAATATAGTAGAGTAGAAAAGGAAATATTTCTTCACTACTTCAGTAGTTTTAACTATGTAAAATTTCAAACATATTTTCATAAGGATTGCTGAAAATGCTTCACTTCTGAAACTTAGTATACAGGGAATCAGTTATACAACAACTATTATGTCTGTTCATGAATCTAGTAGTTCTTACTTCAGTAGAAAGACTTAGTAACTGTAGAAGTTTTAAAAGGCAGAAGGTCCTTCAGGCATATAGTCACTCGTGATCTATCCTTACTGATGTATGTTCCTGAAAAGTCAAAGTAGCTGTTAATAAGGATATGTTTACAACACATGAAGTTCTGGTTATAGTACAATACTAGTACATAATTAGCCTATTCATGGTAACTTTAATCCAATGAGTAGAGATAGCAATCATAGTGATGACATCACTCTTCCTTAAGATGACTCGGCAACATGTCTTCAACATGAGTAGTAAGAAGTCTGATCAATATATTTCAAAGCTACCACAGCGGACTTGGGTATTTAACCTTCCTGAGTTCTGCCACCTGTGCCTGTGAGATAAGTTTGCCTGGACGTGACTATCTGCAGCACAGTCTCCCGTTAATCTGACTATAAGCCCTTTTCTTCAGCAAAACAGTGCTTTATTCATACAGAGGTAGAGACAGAGAGCAAATAATACAACTCATTTTTGTTTTCATTGACTTCTGTCAGCTGACTGATATCCTTTCTTTTCATAAAATTAAAGATCTCCAAGGCAGACTCCTCCAAAGTTACAGAGCTAAGAGATTAAACCTGAGATTCCAAAAAGTGCCACTTTCTTGCATTCAGATATGTTCATGATGACAAAAAGGTATTGGAACTAGAATAAATGTATCTGCAAAAGAATTGGAGCGCTTTGTATCAGTAAAGAGATGCTAATGGCAAGGCTGCCCAAGCCCCATATAATCAAAGGAAGTAAAAGTCTTACATTTTTTCTTTAACGAAAGAAGCAAGCTTTTACTTATTTCTGACTCTTAGCACAGAAATTACTGATACTTGATATGAATTCAAAGAAGCATTCAAAGCAGCAAAATGGCATCAAGCTAAACAGAGTGCCGTGACATTAAATTGATTTTCAGACTGAATTTCTCCCTATTTGAGAACTAAGTGCTAAAAAAGCCCTGGAATATATATAAAAATTACAGAAATTTGTTATGGGAACACAATCCCCCCCAATTCTCTCCCTGTTAAAAAAGCAAAAGAAAGTCAGGTGAGAAAGTGAGGCTTTTACCTGTTTCCCCTTCCCTCTGTTTACAGACAAAGGGAAGAAAATTAAAACATGATAAAAAAATCTGCTGCTGCAAAATTAACAAAATTTTTACTTTGTAACAAATAAAACACTTTTCTACCAGACATGCAGTTGAAGAAATACTTTCACTTAGATGTCTGTAACTGACAGGTCTACAACTGCCTCCAGTCAGTGCTTGAACCAGAGATCAAAATTGATAGTGATGGATTCTTCCATGTTTATCTTAAGAGGCGATATCCTTGTGCTGAAAATAATCATCAGAATTCAGAAACTGCTTTAAATGAAATGGGTTTAGTGTTGTGCAAAACAGCTCTAGTATATGGATAAAAGTTGCTCTTGTCTTTAGCCGTGGTCGTGTTTCTGTCTTGGGGGCAGGGACTCTGTAAATTAGTAATGCACTTTAAGTGCCCTCCTATATAAATTAATATTATTGTTATTATTGTTGTGTCCCCTTCACTCTGCAAAGCACTGATAGTTACTCCCCTGAAAATGAAATGTAAACTCTTCTTGACATTTTATCTTTTTCTATTTTTATTCAGTCACATTGCTTCTCCAAAGGTTTGCTTGCTATAGAAAGACCTTTCTCAATGACACTCATTTAATTCCATGGCATGTGAGACATTCCTTTTTTGAAAAGGCAAGCAGCTGATATAGCATGCTGTAGCACAAAAGGAGTAAGTTAAAATGCCAAAAAATATTTCTGGGGAAAGGAAAGTCAAAATATACTGATATACGTCCTGTCACTTAAAGGCCATAACCATCTTGTTCTAGTTTATGATGACATGATGCTATAAGTGATAAAGGCAATTATGAATTTAAAAATTACTCCCATACTATTATCTGTTACCACGCACAGACTGTTTAAACATTTTTTTTTGTCTACGACTCAATGAATCGCTTAGCATGTTGTGCTCTTCTTATGCCAACTTTCAAACTGTAAGTGAAGTAATCGACATATTTGGTAATACCTTCTGAAGCTGCCAAAAGGAATGCTAAAAATGAATAGGTGTGACAGAGGACCTCTCAGGAAGGTGTTTTTTACAGGATATACTTACTGCTATTTGGATTGTCACCTATAATATGATGTCGGCCACTCCAGTACCAAAGCAGCAACGTAGCGTCACGAGACCCCGACACGATGTAGCAGTCACCACCGATATAGGACTCTGATCTGGCAAGGCAAGTCACGACATCCCAGTGGCCAAACACAATCTGAGTCAATTTTCCTGGTGGGAGTGCAAAGTGGTACAAATTCAGGTTTTTGAAGTACTTGCAGTATTGAGAAATCATTAACTAAATCATTAACAAATATTCAGTTCAAATGTAATTTTTGCCTCATGTCTCTTAATTAAAGTTCACTACATGATACAACAAGATTAAAAAATAACAAAGATTTTTTCTTCTCTTTTCATGTTCCCATTGAGGGCTGTGCTCTGTGTCAATCCACAGCCTAACCCTTATCTCTGAAAATCATCAGTGCTGCAGTCACTGAATATTAAGCGGAGTTACTGCTCCATCAGTATTTAAGCAGTGGCGTTACAACACTATTTGTGAATTTCATGAATGATATGCATAAGTCAGTACATGAACTTTTCCATAATGGTGCTACATTATTATATTAAAAATTTATATTTGTTCTCTGTTAATGTCAAACTAAGGTTTACTATGATCATCACCTCCTTCTTTCTATTATTGCAATCAGTTTTTAGCAATGTACTGCATGATATTAGGCTAAGCAATCAGACAAGGAAACAGACTATAGGTTCCCGGTAGCAGGCTATGCAACCTACTGCCTTATTACATGAAATAAATAGAGATAGAAACAATACAGCCATGAAAATATTGTAACAAAAATTTGGGGTTTGATATGATTGATCCCTGAATATAGCTATAGTTTTCAAAAGTTACCGCTAACAAAATCATATGCCTTTCCATTTCCTTTTACATCCTATATCTTCCAAAAAAAAAAGTATCTTAAAGCTAGTATGCTCAAACAATAATGAAGGATTTTATAAACTGCCCTTTATCATTGATTGAGGGGTAAGCACAGGCATTAGATATGGGAGTATCAAGACAACCATCCACTTTGTGACCTAAGAAGAAACAGGTGGCTGTATTTGGGGTCACCTGTTTCCGTAGAATAAACTCGAAAGCTCTTGTCCCAGAAACCACAGATAAGAATGTAGCGATTATCTGCTGTGACCACGAAGCAATGTGCATTGATCTGGATGCTCTGATCCACAAGGTCTGTGATCTGCCGTTTGTTCACACCAGAGTTATTGGCTGTAACGAAATGCAAAACACATTTTACAAGTAAGTCATTCCAACACCTTCCTGTCATCCACTTACAGGAGAAAATGAATACATTTAACTTTCAATGAACTGTGAATTTGTTGTTGAGTAAGCATTTTGAATATGAACATTTAGAGCTGTCTATATGGGTGTCAGAAATACAAAATTATTGTGAGATTTCTGGTTTCCCTTTGAATAAGACAAAAGGTTTTACAGGAGATGACAATTTCTTATGCACTGCATAATGTGTGGTAATATTTTGAGTGCTCTGTTGAAGTAGTCTCCAAAGCCAGCTTGAACTAGGGGAAAGTGATGGAAGGCATTTAAAATACCAAGTCAATTCCAACAATACTGCAGAACGTCAATTCTTGCTGCTTGGTATCTCTCATACAGAAAATATCCCACCTTGTATTGTGTGACCTTGACATCATCCCATACCTGCAGATGCTTAACTGGATCCAAGATGTAGGGATTCAACCAACAAAGTTATTAAAATCTAATGTGCACTTTCAACGCTGCCTTATCACCTACTCCTCAAGCAAAGAGCCAGGCCATGGGAGGCTGTGTTAAAAGAAGCAATGCTACCTGGAAATTCCCCCAGACAGAGGGAAAAGGAATGGTTCATGCAGAATCCTACCACGCCGACTGTCAAATGGAGCTGTTGGAAAGGACTGGGAGTAACCAGATAATGTGCTCTTTACTTGCTATGACTCAACAGACAGGATTTGGCTATACAATAAAGAATAATTTCTAGAAGTTCAGTATATAATCTAAGTTAATTATCTACACTCTCTCTATACTCACTGGAGAGAGAGACATCGCTTCACGTGGCAAGTCATCTCACGCTGTAATAGCTGTCCAAGCACTAGACAACTCCAGAGGATGGTTTCTCTTTCTACAGTAGCTATGGAGGGAATCTTGACAACTAACTTCAGCTAATTGAAGTTAGGTGAGATAAAACTCACTCTGAGAGACATATTTCTTCTAACGTAAGAACATGACTTAATGCAGATAATATTCTGATATTTCTTTTGTCCCTATTTTTGGTTATTCTATTAAGCTGCTCATAACTGCACACAATAAGAGACTCAACCAAAAAAACCCCACCCTATTATAAATTTGCTTTTAGAAGTTAATATCATGTTTATATACATTCCAAGAACACATATTTAAATTACCAGACCCTCTATGTCCATCCACTGAAAGATAATGAATAACAAATTACTCAAATTTCCAGAACAGGTGGGCACAATAGTTGTGCCCTAGCTTTTGAGAGGAAAATATGAAGAGAAAACCATTGTCATTATATGAGCAAATGAAGCATACAGAATGAGAAAGCTAAGTCTCCTGAGGTACTTGTATACAAATCATTCAACCGCGAATATTGACACAGACAGAAAAGGAACTTTTCATCTGGAGATGTTTAAAAATGCATTTTTTTCTCACCAATGCAGCAAAATTGTCTCTAAGAACCTTCCCTACCCCCAATTTCTGTCTCAAAAATGTGCCTATGGCAAAATAAATAAACAACCAACCACAAAGCAAATAGTTGCAATTAAAGAGAAATAACGACCGTTAAGAATACAAGTCCTGCAATCTCTCTAATGTTTTTAGCAGATGCTATTTCTCAAAATACTTCACTTCCTTAAATATTTTTGAATTTGAAAAATACAACCATGCATCAGTTTAAAATCCAGTCTTTTCTTTATTAATTTAGTAATCCCGACTAAAGCAATCCAAATAATAAATTGAATGAAAACAAATGGATCTGCATCTGCACTGATATACACAGTGCTGGCTGTAAGAAATGAAAATATGTGAACTCTACCAGACCCTCACATTTTATTTTACAAATGTGACCTGATAAAAGAACAGAATTATAGATATGGGCTGACAACGTAACTGACTTAATTGGTTGTTCCTTAAATACCAATTGCTGGGGATGTTAATAATAGCACTCACGTAATTCATTCAGCATCAATAGCTAATGCTTTTAGTTCTCCAGGACTGACAAGAATAAATATTTTCCTATCTTCTGTGTTAAATGAAGCATAATATACAAATATAGCTTAATCGATAATTCTTGAAAATGCCATTTTCAAATATATTGCTACATTTTCATCCCAACATACCAATCAATGGATCCATTTCGATTGGAAGATGATGGGCTTGATCCAAAGAATATCCTGGGGCTCCCCGAAGGCCTACATGTGAAAGGAAGAATAAAGGACATAGGAACCTCGTTGTCTCAATTTAAATATGATTTTTCTAGGTTTAAAACTGCATTATTGGATTATTATATATAAAAAAGTAACTTCTTAGTATTACTTGTTCTATGAATCTTTTAAGATTCCTTCCTCTGTGCGACACAAATATGCATTTGTTAATTCTTCCGTTATGTCATAGTAACTATAACTGTATGAGCGCTAATTTCATCATGATTTCTGCAGCCACAAACATTCGTTTAATAGCTCCTTTAAAATAGTGTAACAGAGATTTTCTTTACACATTTCAGCACTGGGTGAGATCTTCTAATAGCACAGAAAAGAAAAATAATTGGATTAAACATTGTTATGAGTTTCTTACACATGGAAACCTGTAAGTGACAGAAACTTGGATCTTTTCACGGTTTTATCTAGAATTTTTAGCTGGGAAATTGTGTGCTACAGTGAATTTGTCACAATTATTCCTATTAGTTCTATCCTGAGCAGTCCTTAAGCTGTTCAAATGTGCATCAGGGGCTGCATATTTAGAGTTATCTGCTCTCATGCACGGATAGCATTGCTTTGGCTATTCTGAGCACTTTGCCTAGCATGTATATCAGAATGGTCATTACTGAAAACATCATTTTTGTCAGGAACTGACGTGTTTCACAAGAATATCCTCCATAAGAGGAGATACAGAGTCTGGAGAATAAACTTAATTTTCTACTACTGCAATAGACAACCAGAGGAGGTAAAGGAAAACAGGGTCTACAAGTGGCCCTTGCATCTTCTGAAACACACTGCTCTGAGAATTTCTCCTTCCCTTCTTTCTCTTCTTTCAAAACCAAACCAGTTTGGGACAGATCTTTACAGGTATTAACCTAGATTAATTTGCTTCTATTGTGAGATGGTTACTTTGTAAATGCCTTCTACTGTGTATAAATTCTAAAGCTCTACATACATCTCACAGCAGTAAAAGTGATCTGTGTATACATTTCTGTAGATGAACCTATCCTTTATACTAGAGTTGTGATTTATTAAAATAATATTATGGTAATAGGAGGAAATTGATACCATGTCCTGGATTAGTCTTGCAAAATAAAAGACATTGCCAGACAGGACACAAAAGTGAAGAAAATCATTAGAATGAGTTTTGATTCTCCAAACAGTTCTGTTTTCCCATCTCTTCCTGTCACAATATATTCAGAAAGTATTGCTCTCTTTGAAATTTACACCAGAGGTTTTAAAATGGTGTGAAATTTAGTTCATGGTTGATTCATGATGTGAATCCTGCATGTTTGCAACATGACTTATGTCTTACAAGAAGATATATGAAAAACTAAAACCTAACAGTCACATGCATCGTAAAGGCCAACATGACTTCTACTGAAGTAGATAACTTCAAATAATAGTTGTTAAGTAAACTCTTGAAATCCAGGATACTGCAATATTAGTGACCTTGACTCCTTCACAGTAAAGTATGGGTAGGAATTCTGGCTTCCCTTCACTTGGCAGTCTGGATAAGAAAGTGGTACTTGAGTACTAAATAAGCCTCCTCAAATGGAGAAGACGTGAACGATGATGAGTAAAGAGTACTTGGGCAGCACCCCTGAAAAAGCCAGGGAAACTAATTAGGAATTAGTCAACCAATGTTTGCCAAAAGAGTATTAAAATACCAGGGGACAGTTTCTGTACCTCTGAATAATTTCTGACATCGGGCTCTTCCATTGAGGACACCATCACAAAATATTTTTAAAAAATGTTTTGTTTGGGTTTTTTTCCTTCTAAATTTTTCCCTTTCATTTTAAAGACATGGGCAAAACATTTTTACATCTAATGCAGTTGCACCTGATAGAGTATCATAAACGCATGGATTTGTGAAAGGCAATCAGATACTCTGTTCTTTTCCTGTCGTAGGCTCTAAACCACCACGCAAAGTTTGTTTGTAAACAGAGAACAGAATAATGTGAAATTTAATATTCATGCTAACATTATTTAAATGTTAAGAATAAAAGTAATATTAAACCTTATATTACTATTCAAGAATTCAGAGTGTTATTAACTTTACTTGCTCTGGTATTTCTTCTAATGCATGCCTATAAGGGAATTCCCGTTCATTCCTCTAATTATTGCCTGTAACACCAGTCTTTGGCCAGACAGAAGTGGGAGATAGAGGTGAGATCCCAGAGGTGGGATCTGTTTCACCTGACTTGAATTATTCACTGAGGAGATGTTTACAATTAAGTTAATTAAATCCCTAGGTAATCTAGAATGCCTGTATGTCTACTGGAGGTAGATATCTAAACTAAATATCACAAATCCCTCTCCAGGAGGACCTACTTCTGTCCTGGGGTTTCTTCTGTGTGTAAGGAGTGGAGCATTTTTCTTTTTTTGCCAGGTCCCTACAAAGTTCCTGAACCAGCTACTGAGTCACATTCTCAAAGACTAAGTACCTGCTCGTTTTTCCCGGTGGTAAGAAACCTTCAAAAGTTTCCAGATACTGCAGCATAAGGGATATCACAGCAGGAAGGTACCTTAGAAAATGAAACCTGTTCATTCCCTCATCTACCTCATGGTCCCACCACCTATTTAGCACTGCCTGGGACAACCTCAGTGCCTATACATCCAGTTGAGGAGACAGGGCAGTCCTAGCAGCAATATGGAGAGGTTGGAAGAGGGGCTGGAAGGAAAATTTGGGATGACCTTGTTGGATGGGCTTTTGGGAGGGAATGAGGAAACTTCTCTTCAGAATAGTTTGGTTTCCAGCTGCTGAGGCTTGCTTAGGGTCCCACATTATCTAATGGTGACCCAGGGGAGGGCTTACGACAAGCTCCTGGACAGACCTGAAATCTCTCTCAAGCAGCAGACAGTGATGTACGCTCTCTAGCATGCCAGTATGTACTCCTGAAACATGGGACATATTAATATCGGCTGTGTCAAGAGCAGCAGCACTCTCCTGAAAAGCATTATATCAAAGGCTGATCCTGATGTAACCACAAATCGATTGGCTGCCATGGTGATGTGCTGCTGTCAGGGAAAGTGTTTCTAGTAATGACACCAGAGAAAACACAAGCTTTGATTATTTGACACAAACCAGAAAACACGGTAAATTTTTGTGCATGGGCAGGTGAGTGAGATTGACCCACATCTAGCTAAATTGCACTCAAAATTAAAGCTGCACTGTTAAGGTCTTTGAATTTGAATGAAACGTGCCTGTGAGAACCTACCTACTGTGTTGTGCCACCGATTGACTGCAAACAGCCTGCTGCAAGTGACGGTCACCACGGCAGGAATGGTCAGGTGGGGCAGCGTGTTGGCTGCCACGTGTGTGACGGGGGAATTTGACGGGAACTTCAGCACCATGATGACATCCTGCTGCATCTGATCTTTAAACATGAGGGGGCTCTGTGGAAGGAAACACTGTTGAGTAGAAAGGAGAAGAGAGCAGAAGAAAACAGAAGGGATAACACAATTAGTGAGGAGGTCTGAGGGAAAACGAGGTTAAAAAAGAGCAGGCAAGCATGTGCACATACAGGGAAAACAACACTACCTTCGCGTCTACACTAGTGATGGAGGAGAGCAAGATCAGAAGCTATTATTGGATCATTACACGAGGGCAAGTAGAGAATAGGTATGGTAAGGGTTATCGTTACAGGGCGCAAAATGACAGTTAGCATTAATTAATATACAGTAAAATGTAAACTCATACAGCAGTTAATATTCATACAGTAGAGATATGAATCAAATAAAAGATTTAATTAATACATCATAAATATAAATGCTATAAATTACAGTGGTTAAAAAAAGAAATCTTAAAAGCGACTCAAAAACTCACAAATATTCAGTTTTTCTTAACGAGGTCTTTATATGAAATATAGCACTTCCAAACACAGTCAATTTAATTCTATGTAAAGTAAATACTTATTAGGGCATCTATAAGTAATTATAAGCCCATTTGACGATTCTCCAAGTGACACAGTTTTTTGTACTTCGATAATAATACTGTTATTAAGTACTGGTTTTAATGTTATTTTTTTCAACCATTGTTATAACATAGAATTATTTCTAGAAGTTCAAATAATCCTTTCTACTTATCACTTTAAATTATAATTAAAGTATATTATCCATATAAAAAATAAGTATTATGTACGTTTGACATCTACACATTACTTGAAATAACACAGCTCACACTTCCAGATCAATTCCTACTTTCCCAGTGTACAACTAGATAGAGTGATTTCCTTGTAGATAGATAGATAAAATGATTGAAACTACTGCATATATTACTGTCGATTTACAAAACTTAAAAGAAAATATCTCTAAGCATTTAATCAAAGGCACTGAGGGGCACAGAGATCTGTCTCATTCAGTCTGGCTATTTCATATAATTCTTTGCAAGAGGCACAGGGATGAATGCATTGGGAATGAATTTTGAAGTTCAAATTGAAATTCAAAATATACATTGTATTCTCCCAGGGGAACAGGCGGGAGGATTCCAGCACAATTTGAACTCCAATACTTCATTTTTTTTCAAGCAGGCATTGTTCATAAATCAGCCCCTAACAATGCATCCTTCAAAAAAAACCAAAACAAAACAACATGCTCACTCTAAGAGAAGCCTGCAGTCATTCCCACTACTCGCAGAAATCAGAATGTAAATATGTAGTTATCAAGTGTATATTTATGAAGATAGGGCCTTTTTATACAATATTAGACAGGAAAAGCCAGGACTAGAGGAAGCCAAAGCTATTCAAACCTCCACCTTGCTCTGCAAGAGCACTGCAGAGAAAGTGCGGCTGCACGGGCCGCGGAGGGCATTAAAAGTGTTGCTTAATGGGTACTTCATGACCTACAAAGGATCCTCAGGTTCAAAGGGAATGCATTCCCGGCCAGCAGTTATGTCTCACCAGGTGCATGGCAGAGCTCCGAGGTGGATGGGGCTCAATGAGCAACTGCGATGGCGTCTGTCCAAAGTTCTGTATCTGCGCCTCCATGGCCTGCGGGCAAGGGAGAGGGACTGTCATGAGCAATATGCATCAAGGAGAGAGGTCAACACACTGTGTGACAATGCAGGCATATCCCAAGTCAGCCATGAAAAAAGTCCAGAAAATTCACCCGGTGCTCTCCTCCCAGGCTGCAGACTCATCCAAGTGTTAGTATTTTGTAGACAAGCTTTGCTTCTCCTTTCAAGCATGCTTCAGTTAACCAACTAACCATTCTCATTTCCAGTAACTGGCGTTATATGTGAAAATGTTAACCTGTGAGGACATGCAGTTCAGGTCTTGAGAGAGATTATTTTTTTTTTTTGCACTGAAAAGAACATATATACCTTAATAAAGTCCTTTGTAAGGAGGAAAGTATGAGGATCTCTAATAAAATAAGCCTCTGGAATCTTAAATGGGGGGAAAGAAAAGCAAACTGAGAAACAAAATTCATGTATAAAATAAAATAAAGCCCAAACAATTACTATTTCAATAACAACATTCGTACGTTAAAACAAAAACAATGCCAGAAACAAATCTTGCCAGGCACATTCAGACTCATGTAGAAATCTTTCCAAGTTGCATACGTTCACTCAGTATTTATTTCATGCTTAATTTTATTGCATTCTTTCATGGGCTTTCAGGCTTCACAGGTTTGAAATGAAAAAATAGCAATTTTAATGCATTCTTCAAGACTTAAATCTACTTTCAGAAGTAGATTTGAAGGAGTAATTCAATAGGGAGTAGAATACAGCCCATACACTGAGATGCTTCCACTACTCAAACAGTTAATTCAAACAAAAATATATTTAAGATATATTCTTAAAATCTTTGGCAAAAGATTGCTGCTTGTCAAAGAATACTGTTTAAGATGACTCCTTATTTTTCAGACAGGTACTATTTTATTTGACCTTGTAAAATTGAGAGAAAAGCATTCATAGGAAACTAAACTGGTGGATTTTGAAATGCACTGTGCATTCTGTACCTATATATACCATGCCCTGCACTACTGACCCTTAATATTTTTCTTGTGAGCTTTATGAATTTTTCATTCGCTACCACAAAAGAAACATGAAAAAAACACCAAAAACATGGCTATCTTGGTAAATTACATTATTTCTTTCAGACATAAAATGTTAAGAAGCACAATAAATACTTTATGATACAGAAGTATCCTTTTAATCTACATATTTTGTAATTCCTACAAGCCAATCTGTTTTCCTCCGCTTCACAGCATAGATGAAAGAACAGATGTTAGAGAGAGATTTCCTACCAGGTCAGTGATGTCCACCACTCTCGATGCCCTAGATTGACAGGTATATAATGGAATACCACAAACAAACATTTGCCGAAAAAGAAACTTAATGCAAAGTCCAGTCATGCAGCTGAAGGACTTCCAATGGACTGTAGCCCTGGCACATTTGATGCTGCAATTATCCCTGTACAGGTGATTTCTTGTTTGTTGACTAATTCAGAGTGAACTTCAGTCTCCAAGGCACAGAGAGTTTCTTGGGAACTGGTGAGCATCTTGGGTTTTATTAGCATCATTTAATGATGAATTAATTTAAAATCATAGAGGAATTTTATACAAAACCAAGGCATTTGTGTGGGCATATGCATGTACATGTCTGTTTAGCAGCTATCTATATGTACCATACAAGTAATATCTCTTCACATACAGTATAGATACCTTCACTTGTGCAGAAACTTTTTATACAGGAATATAAAATTCCCTTCAAGTCAAATCAAAGGTAGTATTATCTATCACACTCAGTACTCTAGAACTGATCTGCCTGGTGGGGAGAAGGGAAGGGAATGATACTTGTTTGTGAATTTCATTTTCAAAATGACAAAGACTAATATTAACAATACCAGGCACTGCTGGCATATGCTTCCAACGCAGATCTGTCAGTAACATTTGCAGAAAAGTAATTTCCATTTTTCTTTTTTCAAATCATTATCAAGGTTAATTTAATTTTAATTTTTGAAATAATTCTGTGTTGAAATAAGAGTGTGAATTGTATTTGGCAGTAATACTGAACAAAACCCAGATCTTCCTCTCCCATCCTTTATAGTGATCCTTTAAATAATACTTCTGTTCTCTCATGGGCACATTGAAATGAATTATTAAATTATTTTTTCAGTGCAGCCCAATTCTAATTTCATGTTTACTTTCATGTTGTCTGGTCTTGGAAAATTCTGACTGTTTGGCTATAAATTCTGCACACATAAACTTTGCTGGCTTTGCCTCCCAGTTCGGGTAGATTTATGATAGTAACAGAGGAAGAGAAAGAGAAGCAGAATGCGGTAATAAACCAGCATGAATTTTTCAGATTATGAGGAATGGACACTTAAAACATAACTGTCAAAAGCAACTGTTACTTTACGGCTGAAGACGTCCTGGTAAATACTCACTTCCATACTTTATGCACCCATAATTTTTAAACATTTAAGTTAATGCCAAGTCCTTCTGTAACCAGAAAAAATGCAGAATCAAGACCTTGATGTTCGGGGAATATTGAATATTTTTGCTGGCTTGCGCATACAAGACAACCTCCATCCCCCCACCCCATGGATAGTAATGTTATCCTTTTCTTTCAAAAATACTGTTTGAAAAGCTGACAACTCTTAGAAGCATTAAAGAAACTGAACAATATTTCTTAAAAATTACCCATAGTATTCAACTACTGCACTGAGACTATAGTCTGCACAACACCACAGCTGTGCACAGCTACAACTGGTATTCCTCTCTGGAGCTCACAACAATTAAAAAGGACAGAAAAACCTTGTCAAAACTTAACACAGAAGATAAACATAAGCATACAGAGATAAAGTGACTGGCCCAAGGGTATTCCTAATGCTGCCTCCCATCAGATCTCTTGACACAAAATGAAAAGCAGGTACAGAACAGATCTGTGAATAATAATGTAATACATTGATTTGTTTACAAGAGAACTCTGGCTGTATCTGAAATTAATCTGAAAACTGGTAAGTGTACACAGCATTTTTTCTTGAACTGTAAATCATTAAACTTCAGATTTATTTAATGGTCTTAAACATTTCATTCTAATTAATCAATTCCTTTTCTCCCATCAGATCCTGAGTATTATCTGCAAAGTGCTACACCACTCCCTGAGACACACATTCTAGTCAATTTAATACAAATTTTAATAACATAAAGTTTATTCTCACTTCACCTTCAAATGTCCTTCACGTAGAAATAATATAAGCTTGGAATTCAGCGGCTGCCAGATTTAACACTTTTGGAACAGCAAAATGGCAATTATATTAGTTTTCACTTTCTTAATAAGGTGTTGCAGAGAAGATATTTAGTGAGCTGATTTGAGATTCCCTACTGTTTTTAATACACATAAAATGAGATTTGTGCTCCAGACACTTCAGGGAGTAACTGTTAGGATATGATCACGTTCTGCAGAAAGACAAAACGGGTCTTAGCCTGTTTCTTGATACTCACAGGTCAGAACAAGGAAAGAAACAATATCTGCAAACTTGCTAACAATTCAAAGTTTAAAATGAGTTAATCTCACACATCCTAATTTATGCAATCAAGCAAAACACAACTTCACAGCACTTAGTATTGGCCATTCAACAACAAGATAGAGACATTTATATTATATTTTTACACATATTTTGGTAAAGAAATTGGTATATAAAATCATCCTATCTTATGAACGATATTAATCTTAGATACCAGTGAGCAACATCCTCAATGAATTTTGCTCAAAGGAAATAAATTGTTGGGTTCCAATTCTTATGATTAAAGGCAGGTTGTACATTCACAAGGATACTGGGATGCTCCTCTGTAACCTTGAGGATCAGCCACTAGTGTCAACTTCCTGTGGAATGAAGACTTCAATACATCTGCTTTGCTCATTATGCCATCTACCAAAGTATTTGGGGTTTATTTCTTAATTCTGGTTGAAAGAAACACAAATCTGCATTAAGTAATTCAAGCAACCTGTTTCCTAAGGGGTAAGAACTATTTTAATGGTCAAAGGCAACGCCTCCAACCGCAAGCAGCATAACTCAACAGGAGCAGAGCTGCAGGGCAAAGGAGTTGGTCTAAGAATAGAATAGGATACTTTTTCAGTTGCAAGGGACCTACAACGATCATCTAGTCCAACTGCCTGACCACTGACCAAAAGTATATTATTAAGGGTATTGTTCAAATGCCTCTTAAACACTGACAGGCTTGATCACCTCTCTAGGAAGCCTGTTCCAGTGCTTGTCCACCCTCTCTATAAAGAAATGCTTCCTAATGTCCAGTGTAAACCTCCCCTGGTGCAGCTTTGAACCATTCCCATGCATCCTGTCACTGGATACTAAGGAGAAGAGATCAGCACCACCTTCCTCTTGAGTAACCCATGCTGAAACTGTGCCCGCTGCAGGGTTTTCCCATCAGATTGGCCCCAGCGTTGGCTGCAGACCCCATCAGTGGCTGAGCTCTGCTAGCTGCACCCTTGGAGCACACTGCTTCTGCAGCTTAGAAGCCCGTTCAAGCTCTCCAAAACTGCTCTGCAGTGTGAATGAAAGCATGCCAAACAGCAATGATCGGCAGATTAATTTCAGAACCACAGTCCTAATGTAAATGAGAATGCTAGAATTGACTCATCCGAAACATCACAAAAGTGAAGGCTTTCCTTGCTGCTTGGCGTACCTTTGCAAAAAGAGTAAGCCATGAAGCAGTTATTTTTTAACATACTTTTTCCTCTAAAAAAGTTCTTCAGAAATACAGGCAAAATCACCAAGGAAAATATTAATTGTCCATCTAATTTGCAAATTCCCGTTTGCTGAGAGATGCCTGGTCACTACCTAACACAAGAAATATAAAAGCATGAGAACTTTTACTTTGAATCATGGAGGGAAAAAATGAATTCCTAAAACCAGACTGCATTGCAGATACTAAGACACTGTTTTTATTCTTATGTGTAGTGGCCTTGTTTTATTAATATGCACTGATTACTACCATAGTCAGTTAAACCTTCTAAAATAAGTATTATCTGAGGTTTACTACATTTTTATTACTTTTTTTTACATGTTCAGTCTTTTTATTACTAATTCCCATAATCGTGGTGTATATTGCTCCTCCTGTGTACCACACTCAGGCTTTTCTATAATCCATTTTCCTCTGTGCATGAGGACTGAGGCCAATGAAGAGCCGAAATCTATAGGCATTTGAGAAATAAGCACCACAGCAAAGGTCATCCAACTCTGCCTTTCCTGGAAGTTTATTTCATTTTTGCATCCAAGTGAACAGAGGAATCCTTTATGTGCTCTCCCACCCGTGCAGCCAACACGCTCAAGAGCCCCAAAGCACCACCTTCTTCAGAGTCAACATGACTGACAGCCCTTTGGTGGGCAGGATAAGCAGCTTGAGAATGTTACTGTTTTGTACGACGGGTGTGAGATACTGCTTTTTTATTTGCATCTACAGCTGTTAAACAGCATCAATATCTTCAGGACTTTTGATAAGTTAGGTTAAGAGTATTGATTTCCATTTTATTATCTTATGTTTGGAGGAAAGAAGTGCTGTAGTTTAAACACAAGCAATGACTCAACTAGTCTGGAGGCTTCGATACGGTCAGTTATTTAATCAGGATACTCAAGGGACTGAAAGATGGGCACAGAAATGGATTTTCTCTGCAGGTCGCCACTTTATTAATTTAACAATGGAGAAATAGCAATCTTAAGCTCCTTCCCCTCATGGGAGGTATCTCATTGGATCCAGTGTGCAATTAAATGTCTCCCCAGCAGAAGACCAATAGCTCAGAGCTGACCTTCAGCCTTCTCCCAGAGTCAGTCCACCCCTGAACTTCTTCCTTATTCCCCTGTGAAAGGAAATAGTACTACGAAAGGAATGAGAATGTAAAAGGTAAGATCTCCCATTCTCTTGACAGGCATGGGTTACATCAGTGACCCTATTTGTCTCAGGGACAGCTGCTTTTTAGCTTGCACATTTACCTCATTAAGCTACTAATTGCGATACCTAGTTCTTCCCTCTTTCATCTTTTTAGTTCTCCCATTCTTGCCTCTTATGACCAAAAATATTGTAAACACTCTGCCAGGTCAAGCAGGTATTTGGTTAATACACTGAAAATGGAAAATAAATTCAATACACCTCACAAACACACTCAGAGAAGATAAAGCAAAAATAGCATAAATAGGGATATCCTGCAGCAGACGGGTTCAGCTGAGAGTGTCCCTTGCTCTTTCAGGCCTGCTCTCATATGCGAGGTTGCCAGGTGCCGGAGCACAAATACTTCCTCTCTAGCAGTTGCACATTCCCCTGAAAATCATGGAAAACTTCCTTACACTGAAAAGGACTTCCTCCCTATCCAAGAAGGAAAAAAAACCTCCAACTTTCTATAGTTTTTCTCTTTCTTGTATTCTTCCAACTCTGCCTGGGACAAAGGAGTTTACTACTGATGTAATGAAATGCTCTCATTAAATTACACTAAAAACTACAGCAAACTCCATTATGCTCTAAAGCAAATAGCTTTAACTTCTAATTCCCCTGACAAGGTCTATGTTGTTATAGGGGCTCTTCAGGCCACACTGCTCAAGTTCACCACTTTCTTTTTATAGTTGCGATAATTTTTAAAACTGGAGGTTTTGCTCCCAGCCCATGGCAATTTGGCTGCTTTTTCTGCCTGCATACAAGGCAGACAGGGAGCAACCCACTGCTTGCAGAGTCAATGCTGTGCAAAACTCTAAACATCGGCTGGAAGAAAGTCATATATTTATTTATAGTTTTGTTTACAATTACATTCAGAATTATTTTATTTTGTCCCTTTTGAAGAGAGAAGAGAAGAGAAGAGAAGAGAAGAGAAGAGAAGAGAAGAGAAGAGAAGAGAAGAGAAGAGAAGAGAAGAGAAGAGAAGAGAAGAGAAGAGAAGAGAAGAGAAGAGAAGAGAAGAGAAGAGAAGAGAATATTTCAGTTGGTAGGGACCTACAACAATCATCTAGTCCGATTGCCTGCCCACTTCAGGGCTGACCGAAAATTAGAGCAAATTTTATTAAAGACGTTGACCAAAAGTCTTTTAAATCCTGACAGGCTTTGGGGCATCAACCACCTCTCTGGGCAGCCTGTTCCAGTGTTTGACCACCCTCTCTGTAAAGAAATGCTTCCTAATGTCAAGTCTGAACCTCCCCTGGTGCAGCTTTGAACCGTTCCCATGTGTCCTATCACTGGATATCAGGGAGAAGAGATCAGCACCTCCCTCTCCACTTCCCCTCCTCAGGAAGCTGTAGAGAGCAACAAGGTCATCCCTCATTAAAAGAACATTCTTTATAATTCTCTATGTCCTCATTTCGTGCCATTATTTTCTTCAGTTGAACTATTGTATTTCTTATGGTCATGTTTGTAATAATTCCTGTCCAATACAGATTGGTTACATTTACTGAAACTCTTGTGTGTTCATTGATGTCATGCCAAATGAAATCATTGCTCTGTCATCATTCTCCCAAATCTGTATTAAGTTTGCAAAAGAAAATGTTGCTTTCTTTGATCAAGTTACTGAGTACAACACATTAGAAAAGATTTTACTGTTAACTTACTTCTGTGAGAGATGTAATAGCATGATACAATAATTCATAAAATATGTAACTTCATGCCATAAATAGTTAAGGTTTTGAAACCTGGGCAATCATGATTTTTTTTTATTTTTAGATGACTGATAATTGCCCTGAAATAATTCTCCTATTGTTTTGAATTGGACAACCTCAGAAACAAGGATTCCTCTTGACCTGACAAGTAATTTTATCTTTTCCAAAGACATTCCCTCATTTCTTTTAAACAAGAATTATTTTTGTTGGTTTGGGATGATAAGTATGCAAGGTGTCTAAAATAATTTCTCATCACCTGAACTCTACCTATAAGGAAACGCTTCCATATACTGTTTTCATTATTCAGACACCAAGACTCATAGTTACATTCAAAAGGCTACATGGAAAAAAGCTCTCTGTGATTTGTTGGGTGAGAGGCAAACCTAGATGATCTCTCCCATCTGGTGTTTAGGTCTATGGAACCAGCTTCTTTGTGACATCTTGATTCTGCAATGCAAATTACTAAAATGTATCCCTGCAACACAGAATTTCCCTGTTGATACTACTCCTTTGTATTACTCCTTTATGTGATGGTAACCAAAGCATCACAACATGCAGAATTGCAGATGTGTCCTAGCTAGTATTTGCAAAACAAACCAAAACAGCTCCATTGCCTCAATGGAGGCAATCCTGTTGTATAAATCCTGTTACTAGAGAGTCCTCACTCTTAGGTCTTAGCAAGATCTTGGTCAGAACATCATCTTCTCTTCTGGCCAAACTGTTTCTTTCTTCCTGAGTTTGTGTTGCCAGTTTCAAGTTCCAAGAAATTCAAGTTCTTGTTATTACCAAAACTCCTCTTGATGCTATCCTTGCCCGCATCTTTCCGTTTTCTTTTTAAAATATCTGCCATCCCAGTCTTAGGTTTGTCATATCTGTTACTTCTTGACACTCCTACTCAGGAGGTTTTGTGCTTTTAAGCCAAGCATTTCCTTTCCTTTCCCTTATGTGATCCTTTAACTAATTTATTTTTCTCTTTTCCATAGGAAACACAAGCCAGGATGCTGAAATCTTAATTTATGTTTTTAGATGTTTGGAATGGATTTTTTTTTTTTTTTTAAATAGTGCAAACTTATGACACAGACATTCTTTTCTGAAAAGGGTCCTAGGATTCCAAGTGCATTATCTCCAATAATGACAAGTTATTTCAAGGCTTTTCTAAAACACAGATAATTTTGTTATATTTCCTTGACTAAGAAATAAAAAATTGCCTGAATTTTTAAATGCAGCTTCTCTTCCGACTGGAACCACTACAGATTTTCAAAGTCTACAAAAAAGGAAGTAAAGGAATAAAAAGATTATATGAAAACTGTCATTAGCATCCCTTAGTTGGCAGTCACAAAAATTTACAGATATTTTAAAAAAACACTGCTGCTGTCTGGGATGCTACAATTGTTTCCACATGTGAAAAGTGGTGAGTAACAGCCAGAAAGCCTGAAGTTCCAGTTTTGCTGGGCTAAAAATTGCCAGCAGTATTTTTCAAAACACCATCAATTGCATTTAGAAACCTGCTAAATTTTACAAAAGTATTTAAAATAAAGTCTTTTTTGTTTTGAAATGCCTAACTAGATTATATTATACAGTATCTCAGTGAATTCACTAATGAAAAAAGAAGTCCCAAAGGTCAAGACTAAAAAAATCCCATAAGGCTCTGGGAAGGCTGCAAAAATTATTTCTCTGCATTAATAACCACACCAAGAGCTCACTGTTCCTATAGTAATTCCTTCACTGCTTCTGTGAGGCTCCCAAGAACTGCCTTTCTAATCCTTTCATAGAATCATCATAAAATCATAGAATGGTTTAGGTTGGACAGGGACACCTCCCACTAGACCAGGTTGCTCAAAGCCCCATCCAGCCTGGCCTTGATTGGTTCCAGGGATGGGGCCTCCACAACTTCCCTGGGCAACCTGTTCCAGTGCCTCACCACCCTTATTGTGATTTTTTTTTCCTGATATCTATTTTAAACCTACCCTCTTCCAGTTTGAAGCTGTTCTCCCTCATCATATCACTACATGCCCTTGTACAATGTCCCTTTCCCTTCCTCCTCCTCCTCTGCATCAAGAGCTCCTTTCTGTCCTTTTCCCGTTTTTGTTGTTCACTTGGCTTCTCATGCTCCCACTGTACCTTGGCCTCTCTCTCCCTCCCTCAAGAACACAGGAGCTGTGTAAACGCCCATCTTCCCATGCAGTTCCATTTCCCCTCCCTCATCCCTTGTTTTTCTTTTCTTCAGACAAGAAGAGAGGCTGCTTACCATTCACCTGTTCAATAAAACTCTGCAGCACATGCAGGACTTTATTCTAGGCAAAAATTGAAGGTAGTTTTGGTTATCCTATTATTTAAGTAGAATTTAAAAAGAATATTCAAACTCACACGTCTGATAAATCACCGTTTATACTAACCAGGACGCTGAGCTGAAAATAGAAGCTACTTATTCTGTGGCAATGAATACAGTAGTGTTATTATACTTTTATATTCTTACAATAATAAAGCTCCAGAGATTGTCCAGGTGTAGAAATGCTACAAACAGAGAAGTTGTGAAAAATTTCTTGTTACTTTTCCTCTCCATTGAGGGAGAAGAAAGAATAAACTTCTACTGTTCATGAAGATCTCCTGGGAAAAGAGACATGGAGCAATCTCTAGTCTGGACAGAACAGCAAAACTGAGCATCTCTGTCCTTATTCCACAGCCTGGTCTGGCAGAAGCAGTCAACCTGACCTCCACTCACAGCTCCCAACAGGCCAATGCATCAAGTGAAAAAAGCAGTGGTATTTTTGAGGAAACTGGGGGAGCGAATATTTCTGAAGGACCCTCAACTTTCAAGCTAGGTGACCAAATGACTCGTGACTTCTGCTAGCCAGGAAAGGTCACAGAAGCAGAAAGAGCCTGGCTTTGCTGGCACCCACACAGCTGCCAGAAGAAACGGAAAAACTAACTGGGATAAGAATAAAATACAAGTACCCTAGACTTGTTAAGTGCTCTGGGGAGTAATTGGGAGCGGAGCCAAGGAAGTAGCATTGGGTGACTTCCCATGGTTTTCAGGGAGGCTGATGTCATCTGAAGAGTACTCTGCCTCTTACACATAGAAAATTTTTACTCTGTGCCATTAGAAGGGAGAATTTGTAGGGGATCACATTTAATACTACTTATTAGCTCTCCTTGCCTTCGGTTTTGTTTTAAGACACTGTGTATGTTTTTAATTGTCATTTTTAGGAATGCAGAGGCCTTTAAGCATAGGCATCTATCCATAAAAATGCAACAGTAATATCAGCAGGAGGTTTCATTGAAACTTTGAAACTTCATCCACTCTTTTCTAATTAATTTTTTTTTCTTCGTGACTAAGAGCTTTAACAGTGCATGCTTACAGCTGGTTTTAACTATGCTTTTTATTTTAAAAGCTAAATTGTGAGCTTTAAAAATTCACAGTTAAACTTTTTAAAATCAACAATAAATGTATGTAAAGTTTCTGCTTGACAAGTTTATTCCAAGATGGAACGATTTTGAAAGAACAAAAATTCTTAAATTCACGCACCTCTTTCATTATTTTCTGTCCATCAACTGAATTTATCCATTTTTTAAGAAAAATGTCTCAGGTTATTTCCCTACTCTTCTTCCACTTCAATTGTATTTCCTTCCTTAATATGGTCCTCTTTCTATCTTAGGAAATGTTCATACACTTGCATTGTATTCTGTAAAACTACTACACATTTATAATTTTGTGTAACCGGCTGACACAACTGGCAACATAAGAAATAAAAAGAGGGAATGTGAATATTTAAGACGGTATTTTATTTCTGTGACTTGGTGTAAATTACATGCAGCTGGCTTTGGTTGTAGGAAGTGTAGTAAACTATGACCCTGGAGAGCAATCTATACCTGGTAGGTGCTCAGGACATCAGCTGGCCACGTTTTTTCAACCTGTTGACTTTAGCCTATATAGGTCAGCAAAGGACCAACCCCTCAGACAGAGGGGCTTGAACAATGAAGAACTCCAAAGAGCTACACTGACTGTCTTGAAAAATTTCCACCCATAATGTAGCAACTTTTAAAAATAATTTCTATATTAACCATTAATTTGTCAAAAAATTAAAAACTTACAAAGATAATCCTGAATTAAAAGAAAAAAGATGCAGAGACTTAATGTAAGTTAGTGTAATCATAAGAGGCACAGACCAATGCAGTTACTGACAAAGTAGTTTGTTCATGTTATGCTTACAGCTATCACAATAACAGAACATAGCAGAATAAAAGATACAGATGAAAAAGTCTCAATTTTCTATCTGCCTATAGCATACATTCTTCCTAACAATGCATTTGCACAGTGTTTGCCCATTCTAGTTAAAATAGAACCATATAAAGAGGCTTCTACAATTTCTCTTATGATCTTTGTACAGCCAAATTACAGCCTATAGACCTTAGGAAACTTGTGCCATTAAGCCTGAACTTTGCTATCTGAATTTGATCCTGTAACTGCTAGTTAATCTGGCATCAGACCAAGTAATATCCCTAATTCAGTTGGGATGAGCAAATTTGCATATTCCTGCCTTTCTGCTACACGTCCCCTTTCACTCTGTTATTTTCTGTCAAGCTCTTGAAATTCTGTTGATAAATCAGTCTTCTCTGTCCTCTCATCACTGGGATGCTCTTCTCTGAACTCTCTCAAATCTTTCTGGTAAGCCAGTATAGAGAATAACACACCATGCTCATGAGGAAGTTCAACTAAAACATGGGAGAAAGGGGGTCTGTTAGCAACTGTTCATACCCCCGGGCAATTTGGCCAGTGGTTGACAAGAATTCAGATGATCATAAGCAGGTAGTCTTTTGAACTACCTGGACAGTGACATCTTTTGATGTAGAAGTAAGTAAAGGAAGGTACAGGATCAAGTCTAGAGAATATCATTGTTGTGGAAAATAAATGTTATTAATAGCTCAACTAACGAGTAGTCTTAGCTGCCAGAAGGATAACTTACACATGTTTCAGAAAGCCGTTACACAGAACATACACATCATATTTATTTCTACTTATTTTACAGTTAAGAACATCCCCTGTAGGAAAACAAAAGAAAATGAGGAAAACAGGGAAGCAAACAACAGAACAGGCCTTCTGAAAGCTTGCAGTAATAAAAGAGGAAAGGGTACTTAATCATTAAAGAATGTACTTTAGCTGTTACTTTTTTTCTTCTGGTTTATTATTGAAATAAAACATGATCACTGAAGACATTTTTTGATGTTTGGAAAGCAGAACAGACTCAGCAAACCAAAGTATCTAGCATGCGCATTTTGTTCTTGTTTTATATATATAAAACTATACAAAATTAAAAGTGTGACTTCATGTTCTACTTCTGCTTTGTCAAAAAAAAAAACAAACCAAAACTCACGAGTAAAATCTTTCCTTGTTAATGAAATAAAATGCATTAAGTTAAGAATATGGTAATATAACACTAGTGGTTTTCTTTTTTTCTCTGAATGGAAAATAAATGTCAGCTTATTTCTTTGCTCCCAGCTTCATCTTTCTATCACAAGTCATCTGCCTTGTTCCCACCTTAAGAAGGTGCTCTGAGATTTGCAAAGCACATACTCTTCACTACAAATCGTGGTTATGATGAAGCTCCAGCCATCTGCCAGCCTTCAACTTAGCCACTGCAGGACATAAGAACTATCTCAGAGAACAGGCAAACCTTCAAAACTAACAACTGAAAAAGGACTGACAGGGAAGTAGGTACAACATATATATTGAAAGGTGCTGCATATAGTATTCATGAAGCTTCAGTGAATTCAGTAGAATTTCAGGTTTGGAAACAGGTTATACTGTTACATTTTAAAAAAATGTTCTCAGTTATTTTCAGGGTTTAGCTTATAAAGAAATAATTCTGTTTGGATTATTTCCCAGAATGCACTCTTCAAAACTTCACTTTGTTCTTGACATAAATTGAAAACAATAATATAGATATACTGTACACAGGCTTCAAAATGGCATTAAAGAGGCACATTATCAATATGTTTAAAACATTTAGAAAGCTCAGCTTTGCATCTTTCTAAGTGAATGACTAGATACTTAGACTGAGTAATATCTGTTCCAATAAACTGCTGTGTGTGAAACGTTTTGAATAATAGTTAATTTATGCTGAGGTAATGACAGCGTAATATAACTGAAATCTGTGCTAATAGGAAAAAAGAAGCCCCTTCCAGCTATTTCTCTTACAATCAGCTGCAGTAAATTTCACGCCATCTCTCTCTCTCTCTCTCACATAAAATATTACTTTAAGTGTATGTTAAAATGCTTGTTGCTAATTTTAAAAATCAATAATTGGTATCTGTCATCCATATGGTGAAAAGCAAAATAACCAAACAATAAAGAAGAAATTTTCATGTACAAGACCTATATTTTATGTATTTCTGCAATAAAAGAGAGCAATTGCGGTTGATGATGTTCCTTTTATACCAGCAAAGCATTAAAATCAGTTAGGGTAAGACTCCAGGATGTTCTAACAAAAATGCATATCAAATTTCCAATGTAGACGAGAACTGGCCAAACAATTTATTCCAAATAATACTCAAAGTAGATTGAGACATTTTTCTGGGCTCTGAATTATTTACAAACTCACCCTAGTATTCCTTCAATGAATGAAATATCTGAAATATATATCAAATAGGTTGGTTGAAGTCTCATCAGCTAATTAAGTTATTGGCAGTTCTTCAGTCTGAATGCTCGGTGTATGGTTGGTGATGTATGTTGAGTGGCAGCGCTTAGCTCTGTCTGGATGCTGAGCTTTTTAATCACAAGCACAATGAATAAAGAACAAAATCCAAATCTTCTAGAATTCTACTTTGGACCCAAAACCACCAATACACCACAATTTGCTTTACTTCCAGGAACCATATTTTCTTGACTATGAATTCCCATAAACAAATAACAGCACTGATCCAGGAATTGTCATAAACTTAGATCAGCACAGATTCACTAAAATATTGACTACCTGATCTTCTCTAGTACATTAACTGGAGATATAATCAATCATTAATCTAACTGTAGATAGTTTTTTTAGCAATAGTGGAAGGACGTTTTTCATTTGGAATTCTCTGGATCAGATTATGATTTCTGACTCCTTGTCATAAATGGCTTGCATTAGTTAGGCTAGGTGCTCCCAAAAAGTTATTTCATAGTTAAAATGATTCAGCTATTCTGCAGCAAACGCCTTCTGAAAGCCTTTTTCCCTGAACAAGAAACAAGTAAAAGAGCACACATTAATTTCAAAATAAAAGCCTATACACTGGGCAATTGCTGTGTGGTAAATGACCTCATGCAATTTACACTAATTTTGTACTGATTACTCTGATTTAAGGTTTCTCCTCCTGTATTCATTGTCTTCTACAGGAATCTTTAACTACAGAAATAATTATCCTCAAAAACCCCTCTATTTTTCTTCTACAGAAAGCTAACAAAACAAATTGACAGCAAGTAAAGACTCTCCCATTTACAGAAGAGGACACTGAGCTCTGAAAGTCACTGGAAAGACATAAAAATGATTATATATATCTATATATACATATATACCCACAGATACTCCCGGATTGAAACATAAACATCCATTTAGTTTTCTGTTGATAGTCTCGTCATGCATACAGAACAGACTCACAAACAAACACAAAAATTAATCAAGGTGTTTTTCCCAAAAATGGACAGGAAACACAGTATTTGGGAGTGAAGGAGATGTAGACTTCTCGACAAAAATCAACGGGATGCAAGTACGCATTTCTCAGAGAAGAACAGAGCCCTTCGCATGTAAGAAAATTATTTCTACTTTGATGATGGTTTTTACTCAATAACTGTTCTTGCTATACAGATTTCGTCCATTAACTTTGAAAGAAGTGGACATTGATACTACTTGCAGCTTCCTACTTATTTCACCACTATCTGTATTCATGCCTAAGCAGGACCACTCCCAGAAAGGAAGCAAAGACGATCCCTTGTATGGAGGCAATTAAGCACAACTGAACATGGAAGTGGCCAGTGCTGTGGGTACAATTCAATCAAGCAGATCAATAGGGGTGGTTTTGATATTCTTGTCACATCAAAGAAACGGAGCCCAGAAGAAAAAGATCTAACAAGTTAAAAATGAAATCAGAATAAATAAGAATAACTCCGAGCAAAAGCAAGAACAAGCACATGGTTGCAAGGGCTGCCGTTACCTTGAAAGCATTATATAGTGTTATTAGAATAGCGTGTTAATTTTTTCCTCATAAATTTGCCAGGTTCAGCCACCAGGGAAAGGCTAGCATTCCAGCTCCCTTTGTTAAAGATATATCTATCTTGCTGAGTCTTGACAGCCCTATCATGTCAGCCCTCTGTAGTAGCAAAGAGTGTTTCAGCAAGGAGGAGGGGGGAAAGGAAAGGAAAAAAAAAAAAAAAAAGTGAAAACTGATGTGATCTACTCTGCTTCCTGTGGGCATATTTCACCACAGCAGATCCAGAGGGATGCTTTGTTATTCCTGTCAGATCAAAGAAAGAGATAACAGAAGAAAATATAAGAGGAAAAATAAAACCCAGAAATGAGGGTAACTGAAAAGCACTGCAAGACTACCTCATCATTATGACTTTTCAAATTATTTAAATATGCTAAATATCAAGTCACCACTGAAGGAATAAATATTGCATAGGCCATATGCTCTGTTAGCTGCCAGCAAAACTGTCCTACTAGGATTAGTTTACGGGCACAGCAACTGCCTGTCAAACACTAGCAATTTTAATCATTTTTCAATTTGCTGTGCGAGTTGTGAGTATGCTCAGGTATTTTGACAGGTGGCTGCTCAGAACAAATATCTGAGCCCAGTAGCTTCACATCACCTTGCTTGCCTACGCACTTGCAATTCTTGTCAGACTGGGGGGGACACAAGATGCAGCAGTCGCAGAAAAGTCAGTGTACTGCACTCCTAAGCTGTATTTGCAGCTCACATCCAACACAGGGATGACACAAAGTTCGCCTAAAGTCTAGCGCAAACCCACAGCTGCCTAATATAATGTTGCATTTGATTTTTCAAAACATTTTTAAGCACAAACAAGCTGCATGTCTAAAAAAACATAGTTAGACATCTTGCCATGATTTTAAACAAATAAACAGAACACCTGAAATAGTATTTTTCTGCAAACTAGATGTGCTTTCAGTACTACATCTATTACGCACTGACTGAACATGCCCACTTAATTATTTTGTGTTTAATCTACAACATAGCACTGAAGATAATTTTAACTCTTCTGTTACCTTTTTAATGACCAGTGTAACTGTGCTGTTCCCTTTCTGCCACAACACTTTGCATCATGCAGAAACAAGTTCCAAACTTTAAAAAAACCACAACTCTGTTGATTTTTGAGTGTCCAAATTTACAGGTATTTGGGAAAAATGAGGCTCCCAAAATCTATAGACATTTTGGGAGAAACCAAGGGAAGAACTACATTTTCCTAAAGAAGTGAACCAATAACATCAAAGGACCATAAGTATTTCCGACATTGTTCTTTATACATCAGCATTCTCAGCATCAACCCCCTGAAGTCAGCCAAATCTGTCCAGTGGAAAGGATTTGGATTATGATGTAAACTAACAGTAAAGACAATTCCAAATAACATCTAATGTCCAATATAACTACTGTTTACATATTAAAAAGAGATACAGGCTTTGTACCGGGGATGTTCTGTCATGTTTCTCCACAGGAGAAGACTGTCATGGTAAAGTTCATTATCAATTACTGCTTTACAAGTACAAGATGAGTTAAGCTGTCATAATCTTCTCAGCCAGAGATCCTGTGCTGTCAAAGAATGTCAATTTTTAATCTGACAAAAGGAAGAAAATTATCTGTTATTCTGACCTCTAATTTCTTGACATTTTAATGCTGTAATTGCTGTGGTTAGTGCTGCAACCATGATTTCACCTGTCAAGTAAGAATGAATCAATATCCTTAAGCTGTTCTTCAAGTTTTACCTTTCACTTCACTGCTTTTACTTTGAAAAAAGAAAGATTTACAAATAGAATACAAAAGGTTCCAATAAAAAAAAAGCAAACAAAAGAATAATTTTACTTTGTTGCACATTTTTTCTGCTCCTTATTACAATATGATAACAATTTTGCAATATGCAGAATAAAAGAGACCATTAGAACTGATAGAACTGGAGAATTTCCCAATTCCTAATCATAACAGATATAAACAACAGAATTCAATTGTGTACATTCTGTGGAGCATTTAAGTCAGGACTTTCATGTTGCCCTCATCACTACTTGAAATAAATTATAATGATCAAATATTTTTTGTGTTATCAGAAAATTACAAAGTTGTTTGAAAAATCAGAATCAGAATGTTTAAATGAAATCAGTATATTTTACCCACCCAGTGCAGATCTTAAGTTGCCAAAGAGTTATCATGGGGGCAGGCATATGTGACTTCACAGACTTTAGTAATCTAAAATTTAATGCTATCCCAGCATTCCGGTTTCGCCCATCATGAATTTGCAAAACAGAAAACGAAGAAAGCAAGCCAGATGGAGAATCTTCTACTAAATAGGTCCAAACAGATCAAAAGTGCAGGATGGCCATTTTTCCAGCGTTAAACAGTAGAGAATTCTTAGAGGGCTTCCCCATGCATCTGAGAAAGACGTAAGGAATGGCAGACGTGAGTTATCCCACCACTGAATATATTTTTGCTCTAGCCAGAAGGCTACTTAAGTGACTCCTTTGCCATTCTTCACAGAAAGCTAAGAACAACATATTCCTCAGTGGTTAAGTGAGGTGCTCAAGCAAAGGGTGAGAGTGAAAGGGCCAACGTATAGCATGAACAGCTCACAGGGATCAGCCTTTTTAAATGATGTCTTTCAATCAGCTCAGACATACATGGGAGGTGTTTTTATTTGGAGCCTTATTTCACTGGACAGGTTCTGCTGGGACTCAGCTCAATACAAAATTAGCCGCAGCCACAGTATGAGGAGGCTACCACCGTATTTGAGTCCATTGGTCTGCTAATGGCAGATGCCAATGAGGTTGTATTGATTGGGCTATTTCACAGCCATTTATTGAGAATGTTCACCGTCTTCTGTGTGACAGAACATAAAAGTTTCAGTTTATTTAGAAAATAAACATCAAGAGCTTTTGGATACAGAGATACGCATTTTCTTGGACAGCTGCAAAGCTCAATTAATTTTAAATTGCAGTGTTTCTAAGTTAAGATGCAAAACGCCACCACCTGCCACTGTAAAACATACTAAACAATTGTTATCACTATTTTTAACGGTGCTAGTATTCCTATCATTACATTCCTGTACTTATAAGTGGTATTCAGAGACTTTTAAAAGATCTTTTAGCTTCTAATTTATTTTCTAGTAATATTTAAAAATCTATTATCTAGTAAAAGTCAGAATAAAGTAAAAAAAAAAATAATCCAACAAAACAATTCATATAGGAAATATATACTTGTAACAGAAACACGACATCCACATACGTGATCTGCTAGATCGTCAAGATGTCAAATGCTTTATTACTGGCTAGAGAATGTCTGCTAGTTTCATAAATAGAGCTCAGGGAAACAGAAGAAGACTCTAAATCTGTCTGTATTTACACATGTATTGTAATTGTTGATTAAAACCGAATAAAAAGTATTTTTAACCTTTTTATAACAAACCAGAAATCACCAATGTCTGAGATCTCTTGGAGGAGAAAGTATACTATTTTTAAATGCTTGCATGCAACTTTATATGTCTCTATATAACAAAAATCAGAAGGATTAATTTTTAGCCTTCTCATTCCTAACCATTAATTTTATTTACTACTCTAACTTGTGGCAATGAAGATGAAGTTCTGCTTTTAGAAGTTTACATGGTATAAGTAGCCTAAGAAAAGGTTTATATGCTACTGACTGACAGGGTTAGATGTACAAGTGAGTGAACAAAAACATCTCCATGAATTTCTTGAAATTTCTGATGACAAGTTATGCATGTAAGTAGAGCCACAGGAGAGCTGAAGAGTCTCATCATGTCATAAGATGTTAAACAAGGTGCACAGACAGACAGATAGACCTCAATCCTACAAGTTCCCCTGTGGGAGTAGACCCTTAAAGTCAAGACATGGGAGTCTGCCCATGCAAATCAGGACCTTAAGCCATGCAAATCCCTTGTATTCATGGTGCTTGACACCTGTTTTATACTTTAAAAAGCATTGCTCCTTCGTATCTCCAGTTCTGTACCTTACCGACTCTTCTCGTGCTCAAAGTTTTACATCCAGAAAACCATGATGTAGATGTTAACATTAAATATATGAAGTAGTGGGATCAAAGCAATTCTGTCCGTTCTTAAAACTAAGCAAATACTAACTGTTCAGAAAATATAAGCTTTGCACTGCATGGTGTGAAATCCAACTCGAGGAAGGTAGGGGTCAGAATGTTTTTTCAGTTCTGCTCCTCAAAAAGCACCACATGTAACAAGATGCAACAACAGTCTACTAAAAAACAACATGCCAAACCCCAGTATTTAGCTGAATACGAATGCTTTCTAGAATCTGTTTCTTTCTGAAATCTGTAATTTCTGTCTCCAAGATTGGAAAACAAACAAACAAACAAACAAAAACCCATCGCCTGGCAATGTATAAATTATTACTGTTTTGCATACAGCAGATGGCAGCTATCTGGGGGAATGGAAGATTGTGTGTACAGCTTCATCACAGCGGTACTCATCTAGCAGCTGTTGCTTCTTCACACTTTTCAGCAAATTTCAATTGTTTTAGCCAGCGAATGGATGATATTAGAAAATAATCATTCAAATTAATTGTCTTACTAAAAACAAATACAGTCATTGGAAGGAAACATGTATCAGGATAGGTAGTAAAATTTTTTTTTAGTTTACTGTTGAATTTAAAATGCTTACTTGCATACATGCACACTTATATATGTATTTCACACATATGCATATAGAAACAAATACTTGTATGCACAACAAATAGAAAATTGTTCCTATTTTGGCAACAGTTTGATTATACTTTACGCGATTAACACAGAAGTAATCTGAATAATTGCTTCTGTCACTCCAGAAAATAAATTCTTTTTCAGATACATATTCTCACCAACATTATCTGACTGAAAAGGTTAGATTTTTTTCCTGTGACTATGATGCAGTTTTTTCTTTCAGCTTTTCAGTTCTACTAAGTAAACTTAATAAAAGTAAATTATAAAAAGTAGCAGAATATGTATTACAGGATATACATTGCATTATAATTTCCTGTATCATAACTGACCATTAAATATATTAGTAACTTCAAGCAAACAAAATACTTTGGGACACCTGTTTTATTGCTAGCTTATTAATCCTTGCTCCTGAAGTCACCTAGGGCTAAAGTTCTGATTCAAAGTTGCATACAACAATTTTTTCCAGCAGTGAACGATGGAAAAAGTACCATTTCTTGTAAGCTGACAGCAGTTTTTAGAACGAAATGGCAGTAAACACCTACCTCCCTGAGGACAGGATCAGTGATACTGTCCAGGTTCACAGAGCCTTCATATGTTAGGTAGTGGAAAACATTGAGTGCACGCACTGCTTCTGGTCCTCGTTGCTTGTAGCCAAATATAAGGTCAATCCACTGATGAAGCTGACACGATACAAACTCGCTTTCCAGGGCCTGCAAGTGAAATTCAGAGTTAGGAAGTAAATTCCATCTTGCAATTTCATGCTTAAATTATGTCTTACCTTTTCCTATTAACTGAGGAAATACAATAGGTATCATTATATTTCCCATTCAGGCTTATTTGATATATTTGAAATCCTTCAAACATTAAAAACACAGAACTTATTATATTGAAAGAAACACTAAAAAGAAATTCTTCTTTCCTTCAGCTTTACATCATGCCAATTTTCGTCTCAGCTACTGGGTTTCTCCTAGCTGCAAGGGTTTTAATTATTAATTTTTGGCCTTGGCAAATAATTTAGGTGATTTGTCAAGAAAAACTGATGAAAAAGGGAGACTAATTTCAAAAATTCAGTCTACCAACTCATTTTCCAACTAGTTCTAATTAGTCTTAAATCTAAAACGGAAACCTGAGGATTCAAAAGTTGTATTGGCAAAATGAGGTTCTGAATTCCATATGTGAATTGTGGCTAATTTCTCAAAGGAGAAAAGCATTTTTCGCACTCATTTTTGACATTAGGTTGGTTCACCAGAGAAAACACAGGCCGTGATTAGCTAGTTTAAAAATGGATTGCTATTCCTTTGCTCGGTTTATGGAAAGAGACTAATTCTAGACAGGGGAAATGATGATAGTATTACCGTTGTGCCTGATCTGACCAATGTGCCTTCATCAGACATGACTGGTATCCTTAGTAGATATCATTGCCTGAACTGGAGCTTTTGAAAGCTGAAGGCATTACATAGTTTCTCCTCACCCCTCTCCCAGACTACCTATCTTAGTTTCCCATGAAGCTGCACCTGGATACACAAACCATTCTCCTATAAAGACTCATCATGTATTTAAGACAGCATCCTGGCACACTCGTTCCTTCTTTCCTAATGCTACCTTCAGAGAAGAATTGTGATAAACAGGAACTGGTATTAAAATAAAGATTCATGATTCATTGACCAAGTTTTTATACGTGTCCTTGCCCAAACTCTGTCACAGTGCTGTGATATACATTGTACAGCGTTGTATACCTAGTTCCCTCCAATCAGAACAAGCGCAGTCCAGTTCTCAGATCTGGGAACTAACTTCTGATTAGTTTATCAGGAAAAAAAATAAATTACAGTATCACAGAATGGCTGAGTTTGGAAGGAACCTCTGGAAACACCCTGGTCCAACCTCCCTGCTCAGTCAGGGCCACCTAGAACAGGCTGCCCAGGACTATACCCAGACAGCTTTTGAATACCTCTGTGGATGGAGACTCCACAACCTCCCTGGGCAACCTGTGCCAGTGCTCAGGCACCCTCACAGTAAAACAGTGTTTTCTGATGTCCAGAGGGAACCTGTTGTGTTTCAGTTTGTCCCCATCGCCTCTGGTCCTGTCACTGGGCAGCACTGAAAAGAGCCTGGCTCGCTTTTAAAAAAAATAATACCAGCCTTAATACATATTCATTATGTCAAGCCTACTACTGCTCAGCATACAGGCAGAGCTGGCAGCAGCCCTCTATATTGCATTATCTAATACTTTTCATTCTCAAAGATTGTGGCTTTTTTTTTTTAAATTCCCCTGAGAAATCCTAATTCCTCCATTGTTTCTAGCACAGGGCCACTACCCAGCACAAACCGGGGTAATCATGCAATCCCGCCTCAAACGTGCTCCCTGTACTGCTCCACGTGGAAGAGGAACTCTCTGTGCTTTGGTGGAAAACTGGAGCCTTTTCTGTCGAAACCAGTGACTGTTATTTCTGAGGAAAATGGATGGGAAGGCTCAGGCTTAATAGCTGACATGTAGCTCTGTTTTCAAGGGCTTAAGTTCAGCATACCATAAGAAGCTATAAAGAAATGTTGCCGAGAACCACATAAAAAAAATTGTTGGTTCCTTTCCAAAATCAGGGGCCATCATATGTAAATTGCGAGTAATATTATTTAAATAGCATTAATACTACTTAATGCTAAATACTATTAAACTAATGCTATTTGGTTTCAAAGCATGTCTCCCAATAAATAATTAAGAAATGCCAGATCCTTAATGATACTGTATTGTGTGCGTGCAACATGATACAGTCAGCAACTACATCAACCCACATCATCTTTTTCATAGGACTTTTACCTCATTTAGCATGCAGGATGTTAGCATGCAAAGATGAAATTAAGTATGCCACAGTAACCATAAATAAAGCATTTCCTAACTTTTAAGTGCTCAATTTTTAATGTTCCTTTGTATGTAATAAAATTTAAAATAGAATTTAAAGCCTGTTGTCTTTCCAGCATCCATCTCCAACCGACTTACAGCAAGAAGTCTAGCTGTTCACTTCCTTCTCCGAACTCTGCATATTTATAAGTTTCTTCTGCATCTGTATCTGTTATTTATTTATTTATTAAAAAGTAATTAACAACAAAAAAAAAATGTTAGGCGTTTGCTTTGGTCAAAAATAGCGTTTTTTCTAGAATATGGAGAGCATTTCCGGAAAAGGGCAAACCTTTTGGCTATTTAAAGGTGGGAGAGCAAATTTGAAAAAACAAATGCTTGGGTCAGATGAGCGTATTTCACCCATTATCTCCTCTAACATCCTCTCCCTGGTGTTAGGAGAGTTGAATGCCTATGTTATGTTTCCCTGAGGCAGTTTCTACTTGCATGACCAGCCCTTACTCAGCAGCTTGTCATTCCAGAGAAGGTCTTACTGACCCTGGCAGGTTTGGAGAACTTCTATTCCACATGGGTGAACGGTTCTTTAATAACTTATTAAACAAATGAGCTACTTTTTAACAGCAGCATGTCATGTCTTCTGTCTCAGATTCTTCAAGCAGATTTATTGTACTATGTTTATAGGTCTAATTGTTCTTTAAAGGTCTGTATGCTGAAATGCAACACAAGATTTGTAAGGAGTGAGTTTAATCATTTTGAACTATAAATTTAAGAACTCCACGGAAGTTTGGAAGTCGGAAGAATTGCTGCCAGGGACACGAGGATGGTGGTGGTGGCAAGGGGAAAAACAGCGCTGTGCCTGCCAGGCGCTGTGTGGTGGAAGATGGGTGTGGTGGGGATATTTGGGGCAGAGATCCGACTGGAAGGTGGAGAGAGGAGCCAGAGCGGGGAAGGGGAGTTGCTCTGCATGGGCCTTAGCACCACATGGCCTCCAGCTGCGGGCTGTGACGGGCGCTGTGTGATGTCCACGTTCTTCCCATCAGGGCGTCATGTGGTGTAGGGCACCAGGTGAGGGTGCACTCAAGAACGGGCCACCAAAAGGCTACAAAGTCCTACCTGGTGCTCGGTGGGGACAAGGCTCCTGATCTGTGCTTAATAGCCTGGATTCATTTTAGTCAGGAGAAAGCTTCTGATGTCAGGTCTGACCTGGTTTGCTGGTGTTTCTCCCAAGTACTCCTGCAACGCTACTCATGCGATGCTTGCAGAATCCTCTCCCTAATTTCCTCTAATGCAGAGGCTGCTCCCCCTCCATGTAAGTGCCTCCTGAAAATTTATGAGCTGTTCACTGTCAACAGTACATCCTTTGGTTTCTCAAGAATATGCAATGCTCAGTAGGGAATAGGGTGAGGGAATTTTCTGCGTGAAAAATAATTTGTAGGTACAGTAGGAACAACATACAGAAGAAGATAACAATATTATCCTTAAAATAGGCTGGTGATGGCCCTAAAGAACAGCATTTTTCAAGAACATTCTAGCTTTAAAGCATTTAATTTTTTGAGCACATTTTCAATATGAAATATAAGGAAACAATTTGGGGTTTTTTTTTAGAAAAGCAATAATTATTATTACTAATATAAATATATAATATTATTTATGTTTTTAATTACTTATGGTTTTTAAAGATTCTTACTGTTAAATAGAAATGAGCTAATATCCAGCTTGTTTTCTATTATAATTATAATGTACAGAAAACGGTGTTTTATTCAGGCACTCTCAAACTGAACTTGCTTCAATCACTGTTACCAGTGCTTCATTTTCAAATAGCAGCAGTCCAGTCTGTGTTTTTTCATGGGTTTTGAGGAAGGAGTCTCTCACATTGCTGTTTTCAATGGACTGACTTATATTGCTAATAGGTAAATTGCAAGCATTATTATCCATGTAGTATATACATATTTTGAAGTAAAAGTACTGTGGTTTTTGTGTGTTTGCAAGTAAGTGCATGCACACACGTTCCACGGGCTGAAAATCTGACCTGTAGCTGTTGTAAAATATATGTAAGTATTAGTAAGTTTATGTTTATATATAAACTAAATAAAGTTAATATAAGCCAAGTTATTGCTTAGTGGGATCAAGTACTATAGCTCTTCTCAGACCACTGTGCAGTATGAACGCTGCACACTTTCCTCTCCGCTCATGCTAATTTGATGTTAAAATTATTTTTCACAGAGATTCCAGTAGGAGACATTGACATTTATTTTAATGCACACTATGTGCTGTGCAAAGTATCAGCAGTTCTGGATTTATAAAATATGCTATTGCAACCTCTTTCTAACGCAATGTTTTGTGTTACCTGGATATTTTTTGTCACCAGACAAGAGGAAAGCTCTGATGCTGCCCATCGTCTGGACCACCGCTGCACCTGCCCCTCCTGTTTCTGCAGTTCCTGCCTTGTTTCTCTCCCCTCCATAGCTACACGCTCTCTGTCTCTCCAAGAACTCCTACCACGGTAGGAGTAATCTTGCCATTAACTTATATTCAGTATATTTAAGAAAATTTTCTTAAAACTACTCTGAGACACTTTGGTTTTGTAGATCTGCTCAATATCAGACCACTGGCTGTTTCAGCCTCTGAGCTGGGTTATCTTCTCTCCCCTTACATCCGTGCTCCTCTGCAGCCATTGAACATATAGATTCTCTCTGCCTAATATTTCCCTGCCTCATTTACCATTTCTTGTACTGACTATCGGAGTAAAATCTTTGACTCTTGTCATAAAATAAAACAGGCAATACTGATATCTGAAATGAGTTATGCTTCTTTAAACAAAGTAATATTTTAATAAAAGTGACACAGAAGTGCATTCTACAGATTTGGGTTATTCATGGATGTCTGCACAGAAACTGATCCTTTAAGTGAGCATCTTCAAGATGCAAATAAGATTCTTCAGCGACATAGAAAGTTAAAAAAAAAAAATCACTGCTATTTCCAAATTAGATTGAAACCTCTGTTAGCTGAATGAGTTTTAATTGCATTGAGAACAAACCTTGGCAATACACAAAATAAAATCAAAGCTACTACTGAGGAAGTAATATCAAATCTTATCTACTGCTTATCTGGTAAAAAAGGAATGTCAACTGCTGCTGAATGGTGAGGAGAAAAGATAAATCTTCCAGATCCTCATAGCACAGAGATTTCATAATAGATGTTTCTAACGACTATTCAAGAAGCTTTTTAATTATGAAATACTATGCATGCTTCTGAATAGCCAGGGAACTGTACAAAAATGTAATTGGCAGCAAAGAGTGCAAATAAATAATTTCAAAGACAGAAAGAAAATTCAATCTTAGTAACAGTTATGTAATAGGAACAAAATATGTATAACAAAAACAGGACACCGTTTAGTCTCTCAAAAATATAATTTATAGTGAATGCATTTTACTCAACACTGTAATTTGTAATTGAATATGTGTATGCGCCATAATGAAAATATCATTATAATTAACTTTGAATTACACAATCTTGCATCTTTTGTTTCAAAACTAAAGAACGCTTATTATGAAAGCTCTGCTTCAGTGTTTCACAGTGGTGTTCCCTGCCTTGATTTAACATGCTTGACTTACTGACTGAATCTGTTCTATTTCTGGCTCTCAGGACTGCTCTAAGTCTGTGGGGATTGAGAGGCTGAGTACGACTACAGATGCACATCTGTGGAAGGTTTTATGCGTGGGTTTTTTTTTTCCTGGTAAACTGGGAGATTATGATTGATGAGCCCAGCATTAGGGTAATGTTATCAGGGACACTTTCTGCCTCTGTCCTTTGTGCCATCGCTGAGGTCAGACCATAACCATGTTAGCATTGAACATAGTGCTTTATTAATGTTTCATGAGTAACTCTGTAGTAATCAGTCTAGCTTTGTATGGATAAATAAAACTGCTACAACAATCCCTGACGTATACACTGAGTGCTTTAGAAGCCACTGTAATAGGTCTTAAAAGTAACTTGACTGAATGTCTTTTCCGGTCTTTGTAATAAGTCTAATTTTCACAAGTTTAAAGGAATCTCTTTTGATGGAAGACGATTTCCACTTCCATTTGTGTGTTTAGTTAGTTTAGTAAAACACCCAGCTGAACAATCAAATAAAACAACACCAAAACCCTGCCTGCCATTTATTAATTTGCACAGATTTTTAGTAAAGCTTGTTAACCAATTGGTTATGTTGATTTTTGTGACTGTGCCTCTGTGACGTTTTCTAGGCTTTTATCTACTTGCTTTGGTAAATCTCAGGATGAAATGCTGAAATTCTTGCTGTTATTTAAAGAAAATGTTTCCATTCATAAATGTGCAAGTAGGCTGTATATAAGGATTTGTATTTACTCCCACATAGAATTACACATTATATATGCCTGCAGCAAGCAAAAAATGTGTATGAACAGAAGAAAATATTGTCAGTGAGGGAAAAACAAGATCCCACTCTATGTTATGCAGTATCACATAGGATCCTTTCCACTGAAATGAAATGGCTACTGCTGATTTCATTAGACAAGGGATCAGGATAACACTTACTTGAAATATTCCTCAATTTTTTGTGGCTTTCCTGTAAACATGTACTTTACTTGCTTTGCTAAGTTGCTGTAGAAATTCCAGGCTTGCACAAGCTTGCTGTATTTTACACGTCAGCACCACACCCAGGCTATTTTCTTTTTCTCAAGATAGATTCTTGTCTAACAGCCAAAGCTTGGCCTGGGGATGACCTAACTGAATAATACATCTGCTGGCCGGTTCAAAATACGGAATCAGACATTAGGTAGGGAATGTCAAACTTTCCAGTCCCTTTATATTTGTTCCTTACTTTGCCCAGTCTAGTTCTAGCAACCAAAAGGACAGTGTACTGGCAGTTTACTGTATGCGCTAAAAAAACCCTACGAGAGAAAGTTTTTCTGAAAAATTATTGCACATTCAAACTATTACACTTTCAAAATGTAATTCCACTACTTCTTACTACACATACTGTTTGCATTTTTGTGAAAGGGATTATCCTTCTTTAGCTACTTGCTACTTTATAAGCCTTATAAAAAACTATGCAACTGTCATGCTCTTTAGACATCCCAAAGTCATTCACTTTGTTTCTGTTCTGTGAACTCCATCCAAATGTGAATACTTCTTCTGTCATCCAGTCACCTAGAAGTGAATCCAATATTCCAGGTGCAGTCTCAAAAGGACCATAGACAGGTAAAATTGGTTACATCCTCTGTGATGCAATGATTCTCCATAGATGGCATCGAAATACACTTACTTCTGGTGAATATAGAATTACAGAGTTTTATCTAATATAATTGCTGCTTATTGTCACCCTTCCCTTGCTACTGCTCTATTTTTGGTACTATTTTTGTTTCCAGACTTCTGCTTCTTATTGAATATTTTTAATTCTTTCCTCCCAAGGTGATTTTCAGAAGTACTAAATCTATGCCTCTATCTCCTGTTTTCTAGGCAATTCCCAACTTTATTATCATTTGTGAACTTCATCAGACTGCTCACTTGAAGATAGTGTGTATCTGTATAGAACTGAATTTTAACTACTGATCGTGCTCCTGCTAAAAGTAGATGCTGGGATGAATAAAGGCCATGCAGAAACTGCCTCCGGGCAAAACTGTGTTATAACAGCATGATGCTCACATCTGTGGGGACAGGGGTGGAAGACAGTATAGGAAGGGTATGATAGATAAGTGAGATCATTTCTGATTTTATAAATCTGCAAAGTACTTGATTAGTTGAAGACTGTAAATCTAACACTACTCTAATCTCAACATCAGTTTGTGTGTCTCCTGGCAGTCTGAGCATACTCACACACATATGAAATCAGTCATTAGTGCTATTACAGCTTAATATTTAAAAGGTACTTCCAGCATTTAGCTATCAGCCTTTCTTGAAAGTATAGTCCTGAAGAGGCATAAATATTACACTCTAAATCCATGGAAGCAGCTGTTTTCTTCAGCAACACAAAACTCTTCTATAGAGAGCTCTTAGGCTATTTTCTACAAAGCAAAAATTGCACGAGATAAATCAAATAGCCAAAGCTAAAGCTTCTCTTCAAGTGATCTCTTATCACATAGTGCTTTTTATCCACCTATTAATCATTCCATCTTTGTTGAAAGAAAACATGGCAAAAACACAATTTAGGATACAAGAAGGAACATTCTTTATAAAATTTCCCAAAGGGAGTCATTAATACACATCTCTCATTATATTCCCCAATAGGTGGCAGCTTGTTTATCCTTTTTCACTAAGGTATCACACTTCTCTTCTTACAGATGTCAAAACCAAACCTCTTGGTCAACTTTAGTGTGCTTACTCCTGGGCCCAGTTCAGGTTTAGCCACAACCACCATCCAAAAAAGGGCTCTGTGCACCAACATGGGCACTGTGGCGACACACACCTGTGATTGCGCATCCCACGCTTGAGAACGCTAACGGAGTGTAGTGATCCTTTGAGGCCACCTCCTTCTTTGCTAGTAAAATTGCACTTGAATTTGTTGCCACCAGCTGTGACAATTACTTGTTTTTAGAAAGAATGTTACAATATATGCAGCCATAAGAGAAATCAGCCAAGAAAAAGAAAGAAAATGTTGTTCAGCTTTTTCCTGCCAATGAAGGACTACTCCCTGGAACACATTTCTCATGCTTTGTGCAGTGCATTTCATGTGTCACAAGTGATGAAGTTGCCATCACTTCCTTAGGAGACAGTTGTACATGTGTCAAACCATTTACTCTTCTAAATGGATGACACTTCTAAATCATATACATCTAGGAATAGGTTTGTTTTTAGAATATTCTTCTAGTCTTTTGAAATTCATATGGCTATTTTTTCTATCAACTCTTGAAGAGCAAGTTTCTTTAAATAGACAGCTCTTGAAACTAAATTGCCAAACTGATTAGAAGAAAATGAACACTGCTAGACTTATAATGGTGCCGCAAAAGCCCTACAGGGAATAACACACAAGGTGAACAGTTCTGCAACTGTATGGAAACCCATAGCTTATTGAAAGTATAGTCCTGACTCTATAAGCCAGACAAGCAATATGCATTTAAGGAAGATCCATTTCCAGAACAGAACTGTAATTGAACTATTGCTGGCCAAAACATTAGAATATACCTTGGTTTTCCTAGAAATGACTAGAAGCATACGTACATATTAACTCTATCATTAATAAAATCATTATCTATTAAATTAAAGCAAAAAATATAAAATATACAACATAGATAAATGTTTTTCATGCTTAAATTCTGCAGACTTCACAGTGATTTACATCAGAGCAATTCTTTTGCAAAATTTCTTCAGAGACTGCAGTTGTTGGCTTAAGTTCATGCTTCTACACTTCCAGTTCATCTCTGATGAATAGGAAGTGCATAGGTTCAGTCAAGTAAGGAATATAATATATCTTGCAAAATACCAGCATTTATAATAACCTTTTTTTTTTTTTTTTGATGTAGAAGGTGGTGAGGAGGAACAGACAAAATTTTCAGGCTACCCTGTATTGTCCAGCTCATGCCCGTCTGATGTTTTCTCATGCAAGGGTAAATAACTGAATTTTATTTTTCATTATTTGTGCACATGGAAGGAAAATCCATTGTAAAATAAAGGGTTCTGTCAAGCAAGACAAAATGCAAATTCTCCTTCACTTTTTTTTTCCCTATAAATCTAGCTTTCAAGAGATAAAAAACATCATTAGGTTAGCTTGTTAAAACAAAGAACTCCTTACTTAGGCTAAATTAAAGAGCAGCTTACCATCCTGTTGATACGGACGAAGTCTTCAGGCTTCTTGGCCCATGGGGGGAGATCAACATCATTCACAACAACTTCATCTTCCCTGATTCCTAGATTATAGCCATTACTGTTGACAAACATCTCTGGTAGGTAGTAAAATTCTGGAATTAACTCCTAGAAAGGAGGAAACACACAACGAGACTTGATATTTATGCAGAGATGCTAAACAGTGCTGCCAGAATCAGGCCCTGTTGTAGGACACATCAAAGCATTCCTGGTTTTGTTTATGTTTCTGTGCACTTGCTTAAGAAATTTTATAACCTGTTTTCTTGTCAGTCTTACAATCAAACATATTTTTCATAATGAAATAGTCAGTCTTTGTTTTTCCCCTATCCGCTTTTATGAAAAGCATAACTTTGGAAGAGCAGTGCATATCAATAAAGAAGACCTCTTCAGAATAACGTGTACAAGAAACAGTAGGCTAAGCCTTCAATACTATAAATATATTGGATTTTATAATCACTATTTAACTAAACTCCTTAAAAGGGGTGAAAAAGTTGCTGATATAACACTATCTTGATTTTATTTTCTCTATATTCTTTAATTGCAAAGAAAAGGTGGCAATTTGACTACCTATATATAGAAAAAGAATTCAGGGTGAATGAATTTTTCTACTGTAAGAAAAATTCAAAGATACACGGAGAGAAAAATGTCAGTACAACAAATGTCCTTAAAACAGAAATACATCATATTTAAACTGTGAAAATCAATAACTGAGTAGCAAAGATCACCTGCAGTGTATTAATACATTATAGATAAGTTAGGGTGTGAAGTTTTTCCCAGTTTCCAGGACAGCTACATAGAAATGCATTTTGACATAATAAATATCACCATTTGTTTCTGTCTATTATTTTAGCAGTAAGTATTGAACTGCAATAACAAAAAAACTCTAAAGCCCGCTATCTCTTTACTAATATCCAGATACAGATTAGATTCACTAAATTGCATTGTTAAAAGCATTATGGCATTCAGTTGTGTAACGTGATCAAAACTGATGACACAGCACCTGAAACCTGAGTCTCTTTGTGGTCCTTTCAAAGGCTGCAGACATGCGAAGCATAAAAAAAGAATCACTGCAGACACAAACTTATCTAATTAAATCTGATCTGCAACTCCATAGAGAATAGAGCAGTTAAAGCATAGATGGTCCTTTCAAATTTATTCATTAAAAAAAAAAGAAGAGAATATTTATGTTATAATTTTAAGTATGTTTAGGGAGGCAATTTACTTGCTTCTTTACATTTTTAATATACTACAAACAGTCTGAATTCAGATTAGACTAAAATGCAACGCAAATCAATATCTAACCAGTGCAAAACACTAACCAAATGAGACATGCCTGAGCTTGAAGAGCACATTATGAAATGAGCTGTAATCTCAAAAATAAAATATATATATATATATATTACATGCACTAAATAATAACCAGCAGCTAGAGCAAAGCCAGACTAAAAGCAATCCTGAATATCTTATAAGGTTAAAAGAAAAAATATTCTTTTACTGACAATCTTGAGTTTGATTATATACCTCTAATTTACTCAGAGTATTTCTAAAAGCAAACTTCCCCTTTTTCCCTAAACAGGATTCACTAACTCTCAGGTTCCTGAGGAAGCCCTCTGGTTTTCTCTAATGGAGGCCAAAGAAGAATGAACGACCCTCACAGTTGGAGAAAACTAGATATTAATCTTTCCAGAGCTCAACAAACTACTGCTAACTTGGGACTAGGAGCTGGCCACAACCCAACATGTGCTACCATGCAAATCACTGACAAACCAAGAGCATTGCCTCAAAGAAAGGAAAAATTCATAAGGACCTCAGAATGACAAAATATTAAGTCAAAATTAAATTAAAAGTCAATATTCAAATGAAACAATTTATTAAAGAAAAAAGTAAGCAAAGTTTATTTCTAGTTTGTATAAAAGCCTTGAAACACATACCACTGTTTTTAATTATTACCAGTTTTTATGCAACATGGTAGTGTACTAACCTGCAACGTGACATAGCAAGCAAGTTTTTGATTCCATCAAAGATACACTAACCCTTAAATTTCCTTTTCCTGTTTTAAATGTCCCAGGATCTAATTGTGAAATTTTGCATCTAACGTATCTGAAAGATTTGTGCTACCCAGAGACCCATCTAGTGTTTAACTGAATTCTACTAACCTTCTGACTTCAGGGGTATCTTGAAACAAAGGGATTTAGATCACTGAATATTTGTAATGGTACTTCCATTTATTAATTTTATCTTTGTTGCTATTTGCTTTCAGTGTAATTTAATGTTCCCTTGTCGAGTATAGCAGAAAACATAAATAGAAATAGAATAAATAGAAAGCATGTGATTAACTTTCTTCCTAAGATTTACTGTGTTGTATATGTTTAGTTTGACCTGTCTTATTCCTGTGCTCTGGAAACTAACCAGCACCAGACTTCTAAATCCTCTTCAAATAACACTCTCTCTAGAACCCTAATCATTTCAGTTACACATCTCCTGGTATTTTTTTTTTTTTCGACAAAGTAATAAAACTAAACACAGTATTTAAAAAAAAAAATTAATAAACCCACTGTGTTACAGTCTCGGGATTCTCTTCAATGTTATTTTTAGTGCAGCCTACAATTTTGTTTGCTTATTTGAGTACTATTTAGCATGAATTGAACCTTTTCTTGAGATACAAACAATGTCGCATGTGACCTTTCCCAGATACTTACATATTTCCCATACTTTGCATTAACCATTCAGTTTTCTTTGGTAGCATTTGATATTCCTCTTGCAATTTTGCTGTCTCCACTATTGACTAGACTAAGAAACCACAATGCTTAAAAATAGCTCAGATAAATCTATTCCTTTCTCCTTTCTAGAGAATGAATGAATATATACTAAAACACAGACCCATTATGAAACCTTGTGGCACCCTGTAAGTATCAATTTGCTAACATTTGGAAAAATCTTCAAAATGTGTACTTAGCTACTTAGAAGCATAGAAAATATAACTAATCTAGAGAAGTGTGATAGAAAGGTTTGGTTTTATGTGTTCACTGTTTATTCTGCTGTGAAAAAAATGAAGAAGCTGTCTCTTCTACCTCATGCCAACGCCGGGTGAGGATGGAAAGGCCAATAGTCCCTTCCCCAGGGCCCCTGAGCATGCTTCACGAGGAGAAGTACAAGCTGGGAGAAGCAGAGAGAGGAAGGATGAGCAAGGACAGAGCAGGCAGCGAGGACAGAGCCTGGGAGGTTGCTGGGAAAAGGAAGGAGCAGACAGGAGTGAACCTCAGTGGAGACGGCAAGACGACAACTGGGGCCCAGAGAGAATTGTTTGAACTAAGAAGCCACGGAAAGTTGTAAGAAGGAACACAGGAATAAAGGAAAGGATAACACTAGCAAGGGCTAGAGTTATTTTCAAAACCTATTTACATTTTTCTCAGCCAGAGTTTGTGTCTCCCCTGTTTCATAAATGGGTTCATGCCAGTTCACATTCTACTAAAGATTATGGCTAGAGAGAGACAGCTCTTTTGGTGCTTTTCCTGTTAAGGACAGGGAACAGATACCTCAAATGTCTAACCGTTTCAGGGTGACACTTGGAGAGGTGACCTTGCCCATTCCTCCACTCCAGAAAAGGTTCAGTTATACCATCTTTCCTGCCAGATATCTGTCTACCCTGTTGTCCCAGAATTTGAGTGACACCAACTCCACAATGCCTCCATAACTTCAGTATTCTTCATCTGAGGAGGTTTTACCTAACTCCTGGCCTGAAACTTCTGTTACACAATCTAAGCCCGTTTTCCCTTGTTCTAGCTATCAATCCATCCCAGATACAGAGAACAAATTACTGTTTTCTCTTTGCATAGTTTATTACATGTTTGGAAAGCATTATCCTAGCAGTTCTAGAGCTTTTCAGCTCCTAAAAGTCCAAATGAAGGACAATGATTTTACCTTCTGTAATGCTACATTGCTTAAGTTTTAGATACAGATGTGAAAAATATTCTTTTAATCTCCCCAAATTAGCTAGCAGAATTATTCCTAGTAAGTGCATAACTTAATTTACTCCTATATATACTTTGGCTTTCCTATATTTTGCCACATGTTCATTACACAGAAGCCAAAATAAATGTTTTTATCTACCTCTGTGGTCTTCAGATCAGAGATTAAGATTGCATACTTTTCTGACAGGATCTGCTATTTTTCACTCATTTTTATGCCCAGTCTAATTTGCCATACAACATAGCTTCTTACAAATCACCAGCTTCATACTTTAGAAGGGTCATTGCTAAATTCACCCTGAATATAGGGACAAGGAGACTCAGGAACTGGCAGGGAGCGAATGTATCTCAGGGATGGTATTTACACCAGGGGATGGGACACAGAGGAGCTTCTGTCTGCTGATCTGCTTTCCACTTGACAGACAGAACAGTTGATAAGTGGAGCCTTAAAACTCGTATTGCACCTTCAGTGTCAGTAGCAGCACAAGGTCAACGCAAAGCCAGGTCTATGCAAAGGAATGCTTGTTTGAAGCTACCATGATGTGGAGAAGTTTATGTTTCAAGCACAAATGTTCATGAAAGACAAAACTCAAAATATTTTCTTCCTACACTACAAATGTTGAGTCAGTCAGCGTAAATCAAGCCATGAAGGAAAACATCCAAAATAACAACATAAAAAGGCTTCCTCAGAAATTACATCAGTTTTCAGGCAGAAAATAAGGGAATGCAAAGAAGACACAGAAGAACAATATTTTAAAGAAGTCTGATACCTTTAAAATAGTCACAGACCAATTAAGCATTTTAGATGCATTATCGTTATTGTATGCCATTCAGTTGATATATAATTTTGCATTAACCGATACAATTCAGTAAATTTTATTGGTTTCTTTGCTCTTGCCAAAACATATCAAAGGTTCTAAATAAATCTTTCCGACTACATAACCTGTCATGGGTAATTTCTTACCACAATAAATATCTAGAGTTCAAAGAGTTAATAAAAATAGGGATTCTAGTGATCTAAATCTATTTGCAGTAATTTCTGTCTAGTTGTCCTTGACATTTCACAAGCTGGTAACCTCCTCTGCTCCCTTTCATTCACACTTCTAATAAGACAGGTTAGCTTTCTATCATTTAATAGTCAGCTACCTTTCAAACTGCCCGAGAAGCTTGGCTCTTCTCAGATGAAGAACGATGCAGTAAAGCTACTGAGGGGTGTAAAAAAAAAAAGGTAAAATGAATATTATAACAGACATTTCTTGTCTGTAAATGTGATCTCTAGTTTATTTTAATAGCTATACTAAAACCCCAAGGTATAGTTAACAGTATTATATGCCTTGTGTCTTCATATAAGAAAACATCCCCAAATGCATTTTCGAATTTACAAGCCTGTGACAAATCCAAGCTGCTGAGAAATTAAACTTTAAAAATATGTTTTGGGGTGATAGAGGACCACTATTAACACTATCATAATTGTACACCACTTGCATCAAATCTGATGTTTCTGTTTAATATGTTTTGCTAAGGGTATACCATTTTATGGCCTCCCAATGAAATCAAATCCAACCCAGACGTTTTCACTTTTCTAATATAATTCACTTCAGGGTTTTAAAGCTGCCATTTCTTTTTCTTTCTTTCTTTCTTTTCCTCCCAAAAGGTTGATCCCCTGGCATCCATTAATTCCACAAGAGCCTAGTACTGGGTCAACAAGTCAGTCAGGACTACCTCCATTAACCGTGTTAATTCACACTAAGGCACTTTAATGACATTTTGTCAGAGCTACCTTTCTAACTTCTAAACACTCTATTCAAAAAGTAATATAACAAGTTTGAGAGGCATTAGGGAAGATTAGTGCCTGAACAGGAGGTTCTGGGGAAGTCAGCGTTACCAAAAACTGGAGCAGGGAGGAGGTGGAAAGGAAAAAATGTGAAAGCTGACTGGCCAAGTTATGGTCATTTCCGGGTGACTTGCTTCCTCAAAGGTCACTCTGCGAACGTTCATTCTTCCTCCAGCTTGTACTGATTATCTCGAGAGAAGGTCGATGTTGATAAAGGGAGACACAATAAAATAAACTCTGTTATCCAGGTTCTCCCTTGTGTGTTACCACCCTAATATAGCACATACCATATTAATTCTGTCTCATCCACTGTAGGTGAGCAGGCTTCTTCGAAAATGAACAAAAACAACCCAAGTGTTGTTTTTGAGCAAGAGATTGTTTTTGAGCAAGAGCAAAATTGTCTAAGTAGAACTTTAATCATCCATCGGGCAATAATCTATCATACACTACATTTTTCAAAGGTGGTGTACCTTTTGCCACAATTCTAGATGTAGCAATTACGACTTTTTTTTTTTTCAGGCTGATCAAACTACTGCCACAGCCTTATTTTCATTATCTCAGTGTGAAATAATTTACTTCCAGAGGAGACTACACATACACAAAGGGAGAGAGCAAAGGAGGCAGGGGAAAGGGAGAAAGGGAGAAACAGAGAGAGAAGAATGCCAGAGAGGACACACATACAAAAAAATAAGTCTGACTCACAGAATTGCAGCTTCCTAAAGAGATGTACTGTCTTTTGCAAATGTCAGGTATCTGGGTTTTTTTTTTTAATTTTAATACAGAAACTCTTAAAAGCGGTTTGGATGTTTCTTTTAAAACTACATTGAGGCTGCAAAAGAACACTGTTGTGGGAAGTGCCTGCATTGTTTAAAAAACTCAATTTACTAGTTAAAACTGACCTATTTCAGAAGTGACTTAGTCACTTAAGAATAAAGGACCTCATAGTCCTCCTTCTTAAAAAATAACTTATGAAAAAATCATAATACAGATTTTACTTTCCTAAAACACCCTAATTTAAAAATATTTTTTTAATTAGACCTTGCTAATAAAGAATTAAGGCAATTAATCTCATTATTTAACATGGTACTTGAATGCAAAAATTGTGGCCATCTTACAATAAACAGCATTGAAGAATGTCAGATTAATGCATTACACATGCTGTTTTTAAATTATTTCATAACCTGTGCCACAGTAATTAATGAGATTAGTGAGATCAGAGATTAAATGTACTTAAGGCAGCTCAGATGAATTTCAAATGTATGATAAGGAATACATGAATAATGAACACTTGCTATTCTTAACAGTTTTGAAAGTTTGCTACTTTGATGGATTGTCCATATTCCAAACACCTAATATGTACTATAAGGACTCAAAAAATCTCTAGGGTGGGAAAACAATTTACAGCATGTATATCATGTGGGAATCCACGTTGCCAAAGACCCCCATTTATAACTGCGTGTTCAGCCAGGAAGAAGCTACATAAATATGCAGAACAGTTTGACAAAGAACATGCTTTAAGATTTTGTACTCACATGCAAGCTCTATACATCTTTTCTTTTGCACTACTCTCTTGCAAGACCACTATATAAATATTAGAAGTGGCCAGGCAGGTGAACAGGAATTTTTTTGATGTTTCAAACTCTCAGAGCTGAAGGTTTTTTACTGTGCAAGACAGAGGTTGCTGCTCTTAGGAAGGCAGGCAAAGTGGGTAGGGATTTTTAGGGGATTTCTTGGTGGCTCCCCAAACCTCACTGCTTTTCCAGTCCCTGAAAACTTGATTAAAATGTTTAAAAAGCCTGTAAGGCATTCCAAGCAGCAGCACAACTAATCTGAAAAAATGGGGTATTTGTTGTATTAATAATAGTTCAGTTTCCCATCCTTTTGCAGAATGAACTCTGAGGCCTCAGGGAAAAGTTGGCCCTGATGTCATGGCATTGAGAAATGCAGTTCATTAAGATCTTAAGCAACAAACAACAGCAACAATTAGCTGCTATACTCATTCTTGATTTATCACTACGAAACACAGACGCTACAAATGGAAAGGGCCTAAAGGGTCAACTAGCGCATCCTCTTGCCAATTCATGATTGTCCCGGGTGCTTTTCCAGTGCTTTGCCAGTCTACGTTTCTAAGAAGCTCAAGAAATAAGGATCTTACTACTTCCCCTTGTAAGGATATTCAAATTCAGACAACACTCAATTTCACTTTAACTTTTCACACTCTGTTGGTTAAGTAAGCATTTTTCAACTTTGATCCCTTCCCTCTGAGGTTTACCTCTTTGTTCCCTGACAAAAAATTCTTCTCCCTTTCATATGTTTGTGTATTTCATAGCATTTATGTTACTGTATCTTCACTTTTAGACATTAATTAACCCACACATACACGCATTTTTCTTCCTGTATTCAACTCCGGAAACACATTTGCTGCTTTTCTTATGTCTCCCTCCAGTTTGGGTATACACTTCCACTAGCTAGCTCCCGGCAACGGAAGCACTAATAATTTGCTTTATCTAGCATAAATACATACAGAAAATTCAACAAGGAAAAAACAAAAACTTGTGTTCTCCAAAAGCATATGATCTCTGAAACAAATGAAGGACTAATCAGACTGTTTCAGTTGGAATTTAGATGCCATGAGATATTCTAGTTGTTTAAACGCTAATCATATAGCTTCGGTCTCACTATAAGCTTTCTGCCGTCCCACTGATCTTCAAGTTTCCCTGTTAAACTGAACACAAAACAGCATTGCATTACAATACATTGCTTAGGCTACTGCAGCGTACTTCAGTAGACTTATTCCAGTAGTGGCTTTGTACCAATATACAACAAATTAATCTGATGATACAATACATTGAATGCTGGTATTAAATGCATTAACAAATCTCCTCTCATTTCTATCTTTTTTTTATTATTTTTTATTTAGATAGCTTATGAACTTTTTCTATTTGCTTTAGCATCCCGTAAAGATTTAGCTTATTTTCAAATCTGCTCTTGTTTATCTATTTTCATCTTAAGCTGAATCAACTCATAATAAATCAATTCAAGGTTAATTTCTAAACCCACCTTCCCTGTATCTTCATTAATTAACAAAACCATATTTTAAACAGCATCTTTAATCCCTAAAGTATCCCTGAACAGACAGGTCAGGGATTATCTGGAGCAAACATTTATTGGCTAACATACCTCATCTGTACCTCCCATATTAGATTTTCTGTAATGACTTAGCTCCAAGTAGTATTTCTCTTTCTAATGGCATAACAGAAATGCATATATATATATATATATCTAAATCTGACTCTGGGGCTCTACGGCAGACTCCTAAATGTATTCTAGAAAACATTATTTGACAATCTTTTCCCCAGCGCAACTCCAAGTTAGTCCCAAGTCCCTTCTTTAAATTCAGTGACATTAAAGTACATAGCTGCCCCACATCTTTACCTTTTGCCTTCCTTCTCTGAAGGTGAGTACCTGGTTTTGAGCATCTTTTTAATACTTGTCTTATTTTAGTAACTTGGATTTTTTGATACAAATACATTTTGTAATGCAACCGTTATCCCTCCATAATTCCTGCATCCTTGCAATAGCTGGAAGCAGCAGTTTAAATTACCCCACTCCTTGTATTTTTACACAAACATTTCAGTTCTTTGTTTTCCTGATAACTCATTCGGTTGCTAGCTTAGGACCAATCCTTTCACTAATTATATACCCTAGTTGAATACCATCCCTCCGTCTGTCCATAGATATTCCTTTATCTTTTGCAATGCCTTCATGTATTTAACTGCCCTCCTCCTGCGTACTAAAGCCAGACAAGAAGATTACAGTCACTTCCAACTGTCTTCCCTTATTCCTCAGTTTAAGGCTCTTATCTTTTGTTTCAGCCCCACTCCTAGGAGGCCATTTTCTCAGACATTCTGGTGGAATTCCAGGAAAACCAGATTTCATTGAGAGAGAAAAATCAAAATGTCAGCACTTTGAATTTGAAGAAATGGCTGTATTTCAAACGCAGCAGATATTAACTTGAATTCCTTCCAACAGGTACTGAAATTTCCTTCGTTTTTCTTACAAAGGTAACAGTGATAGTACTTAAAATACTATTGAGTTTGAGAGGAGCATAAATAAACATGAAATGGGTTGTAGATGGTATAGGTTAATTTTTTTTTCTTTAAAAAGCATTTTCTCCCATATGTTAAGATGGCAATACAATTTACAATTTGTTATTCTAACTAGAAACTGAATAATAACAACATGGTTTGTCCACATACACTTCTGAGACTGTTGGAATATTTATGTAAACAGGATCTCTGGAATAAAAATAAGTCAATGCATTTACATCTTCTTTTGTCAAGTTAAGTCAAAAATATAATAGTAATGTGACCTTGACTGTAGCATTTCCTCCTATGAGTGGCAGTACCAAAATAGAAGAAGGATAAATTCACTTTTAAATGACGCTTAAAAAAAAGAGCCATTCATGGTATACTGCAGCCTTTGCCTACCTTCTGGCTAGAAAATGAGAATCAAGAAAGAACCATATTATTCAAAATATTATTAGATTTTGGTTTATTTCTGATAAGGTCCCATGTATATGAACAATAACACTTTGTATTTAACAATAGGTAAGGAATAACAACAGTAAAATCACGCTGCTCTCCGGCTGTTTCTGTATATCATGTAGAAGTTGTTTTAATCTAATGCGTATTGTTGCATAGTATCCCCAGGCACAGTCAAGTAAAAGCTAAAGCTGTACTGAAAAGCCAACATTTTAAATGGGTCTTGTCATTAATGCTTTATTAATTGCCCCAGGCAATGCAAACCCAGAGCTAGGCATGCTATAACAATATGACACTTTAAGGTCAAATCCAATCCCTGCTGTGTTTTATGGAGTGGGCCAAATATTGAGTTAACAGCAGGAAAGAACAATTTATTGGGCTTTTCTCCATCTCCTGATTATCTGATCTAAATTAGATCAGTTAGGTTGTTTTTCTCTAAAAACAAAACACCTTTTGTCCACTCAACTTCAAAGAATCTTTGATTGTTTCTGTTCGAACAATAATCTTTAGTAATATCTACTTCTTATTCAAACTATACCTAGTGTGCTGAATATAAAGATATGAAATATAAAACCTTATTTGTGCCTACATAAAAAAATAAATACCATAAATTAAAATGCACCTTTATCAATTTATTTAATGCATACATTACCTTCACATCTGAGGTATCTCTTTGGCTGTTCCTCCAAGACCTGGCTACTGAAGAGAAGGTTCGATCTGGGTGGTCAAATTTGCCATCATTTGCATTTAGAAAGAATGTTGTAAAGGGCTCCTGTAGTCAATGAAATGAAGATGGATTAAGGAAACAGCAGAAGGAATCACACGGCAAGTTTCTAACAAAATCCAAATGAATTTTTCAGATCAAAATTCTTCATAAAGGCAGAATTAAAGAAAAATATGGCACCTCATAGTTAAATCTGTGCATAAGTACCAGTAGTGAATATATTAGTACATTTATTGGCACTAAAACATTTTGCACTCACAAATCCTGAGTTATGGCAGGAAAGGTTATTTTATGCATTCACTCTTCCATAAGACTAATTACCCATCAGTGGCAGACCTATGTAGCTTAGTTCCAGTTCACAACGGCTGCCTACTTCACTGCAACCATTGTAAACACCCTCTGTGTTATTTATATTGCCATGCTTTGTTTACCCCTTGCAAGACGGTATGTCACAATAAAATCTTAAAAAATCCCCTGCCTGGATTTTCCTTTTGTTTTCATTTGATTTAAAAGATCTCAGGAGGTGCCATTTTGCCTCATGGTGGACAGAATGGCTGTACGGTCATTATGAGGCTGACTACGATTACAGAATATTGAGCTTTACTTTGGGGCAGAGGTACAGAGATGAAATATTTAGAGTTTATATTTTTGTTAATTCTATCTGAAACCACACTCCCAATACTTACTAAATGGAAGCTCAAGTCTTACACAGTCTGGAGAACGTATTTTTATATCACTGCATGCCACTGCAGGGGAAGGGTTAACAGGGGACCAAATCCTTAATTTGACAGCAGAACCTGAACACCGAGATCGTTGCCAACTCCCTGGTTCTCCAGCACCACTCCATTAGCTCTCTGATTCAATTAATATTTGGCAATATGTCCACATGGATGGAAACTACTTCTCCTTCTTTGCCAAAGTCTGATGAGGAATCTTTGAAAAAGTGTCCCTTTTGTTAAATTCACACTCAAATTTATTTCCTTGCATGTCCTGATCATTTGGAAATGTTGCTAATCAAGGCAGTTCACAATCACCACATCATAATTCTTATTGCAGTATTACCATTCTATTATTTGAATTTTATTCTATATATCCTCTGTTTCTTTTTCTGAAACTTTCAAACAAAGCACAGAACTCCCCCATTAATAAAGAAATTTTGAGGGAATTATGTCACATTAAACACAATGTGTTTAAATTACCCAAGATTAAAGAGGATTGAAGTAATTCATTTTCTGTGTCATTTAAGAGCAATTAAAATATACATAAGGAAAGCATGGATGCAAAGGTAGTGCAGAATCCAAAAAAGGAAGAAAATAAAAAAGGGAATTCAGACTTCCAGAAACCATTGTTTCTGTAATCTTCTGTCTTCCCAATTAATCTTTTCTATCACACACAACAGTCAACACAGGCTACTTTCTTTCAAAAAAGAGAAAAACTAAATTTCTGTCTCTAAAGGAGAAGGAATGGGACATCTCTTTCATTGTAATAATAGTATGCTGGTACCTTTGAAGTAGCTTAAGGAAATTGTTTATATTTCAACAAAGATTTTTTTGTTCTTTTCTTTTTAGCCAAGGACAGTATCTTAACTTTCAGTGTATGTCACTGTAAATATGAAATTGTTTTCATTACAATAATGCAAGACATTCTACTGCTAACCAAATGGTGGAATTTTTTTTCCATGTCTTTTTTTCTCTTAAAACATTGGGGATTTATATTAAAAAGGTACACTCAAAAGAATAGGTAACAATCTAAGTAATATACTTTCATCATCAGTGCATTTATTCCCATCAGAGTCCTAGTATGTGTTAAATACTTAACTAAAAATAATTAAATTAAATTAAAGATAACCACAATATCATTTCTTGTTGGAGGACCCTAACTTACACTGCTCAATGACTTTGTTTGCACTCGGGAATATTGAAAGACTGCGTGGCAAGTGAGGAAGAGGTTTGTAATTTGAATAGAATATTAAAATTTAACAGCAGCTCAACTTGGTGAGCAGCATAAAAGTATTGCAATGAATTGTAATACTGAAAGAAAAGAAATTAAGTTTTTATATGTCTAGATTTTACAGTGCTTCATATAGTGAATTTCATGTAAAATATAAATGAAAAAGCGTATGATTCAGACCCAGAGCTAGTAAACTAAAAAAAAAATATACTCACGAATTGGATTCTATTAATTTAGCCTAGAATTCTATTAATATTATAATTTTAACATTAAATGTACATGAAATTCTTTCAACATTAGAATTATTTTGGTTTTAACTAAATTCTCACCCTCCAATTCTCTGTATATATTTGTAATAGCAACCTTTGCAAATTATGCTATTTTTCTAGCTTAATTGTACTGAAAAACTTTATATGTTGTTGATCCGAGAACAAATAATTCTGTCTTCTACCAACACCAACCTATCACTCTTTTTCTAATAAGATACATGTAATTGGTTGTGAATATCATTGTGTGGCTGTGGGTCACTGCTGAGGTTCTGAAATCAGCAGCAGTTGATGGATTAAAAAAAAGGAGAAACCAGGAAAACGATATCATTACAATAAATTATGTAAAAATATTAATCCAAATTCCATGACAACATTATTTTAAGCATCTGAGACAAATATACAAAAGCAATAAAATTCATAATCAAGGATTAAACTTTTAATAGCTGAGCACTACAGGGTGCCCTATTATGCTATCCTGCTATGACCTGTTGCGCCTATCTTTTTGGATTTTTAATCCTTAGCAGAAATTCAGAGCTTTATCTCAGACCTCTCACATAATTTTAAGGTAATTTTTATTCTCTGGAAAGTCAAGTGCTTCTATTACATAAATACAATTCATATCTATACTTAATATACTCATTTAAATACTGTTATTCTGTGATACCGATTACTGTCATTTCATGTGAAGATTTTGTTGCTGTGAAAGCTATAAAGCTGCACAATGTTTTCATTATAACCCCATCTCACTCGTTCCTAATATTCTGAATAAAATTCACGCCTTGTTCACTGCCAAGAAGAAGAGAAATTTGGGGGGTACTTGGTTACGATTGAATACAAGCTGTGGGCACAAATAATTTTTCCATTCAACCACAGTTGTCCCCCTCTATCCCCCTTTTAACAGTGCCTAGTCCCATTTGAATCATGTATGGTGCGAGTGAGGGAGGGAAGAGGAAGGGATATGTCATTCTGAGACATCTCATGTCAAACAAAAATGTCTTTTCAGCCATTTGTAAGAGGAGAAAAAGAGAGTATTTGGGGTTTTGTCCCAGTAACGTACACCTGTTGTCTATCTGGGACTGTCCTGGTCAGGACCTACCAAATAGGAGACTCAGATTCACTTCTGTTTACAAGAGTACTTCAACTCCTCCCCACCTTTGAAAAAAAACTAGTTTCTGCTTAATCAGACCTGACTCACAATAAATCCAGAATTTCTTCTACCTTGAACAAGTACTTAGTTATTGTAACAGAAATTGAAAACCAATTATTCTCTACAAACTTCCTGACCACAGTGTTAAAGAATCACGCTCTCTAATGCTGGTCTTCATTTCAATGATGATGTAACTGATTCACGCAAACACAACTTCTTCAACAGCAACTACTGAGAGCATCCAATTGCACCTTAGCTCTAGCCTATTTCACCTAAAAATGTCAAAACAATGATGAAACTCACATTCAAGGCAGAATTAATTCTTCTGTTTTCTTCTACATGCTTTTCAGGCTGACATTCAAGTCACTGGAATATATGGCATTCTGATGTAGGATTCTTTGTTTAAACTATTCTACCTACTGAAACTCAAATATTCACAGGCCCACATGAAAGGTACATGAAAAAATTGCTCTTGAACCAGGTGGTAAGGTCACCTATCCATAAACTACAAATATTTAAACTCACTGATACAAAAATGAAACTGTCAACAGGACAAACTTGTGGGCGATGTCGACTCAGATTTCCTAAGGATTAAGTTGAATTTCTTAGGTTTAGATGTAAAGATGTGCAATGTGCAAAAATGTTTAACCACGGTTTGATTTCAGTAACACCTCAAAGGAGAGGAAGGCAATATTGTACAAATCATGGTGTTGCCTGTTAGTTTTTATCATCATTATTAACCTGACTGAACAATATGTTAGACCTTCACATTCATTATCTTTGTAAAGTAGTTATCTAACCTTTAATAATCTCAACTTCTCAACTTAGAAAGCAAGCTGATCACTTTCAAGAAACGGTTGATTTTGGATATAAACCTAACAGTTTTAGAGAACATGCAGGATTCATTCGTAATCACAGCATTAACACTTTCTGGGCTCAGTTCATTTCTTATGAAGCTATTTAGAGGACTGTTTCCTGACCTTTCAGAATTCTAGTATTATGGAGTCACCTGAAATGCACAATGGATTAGTTTAAATAAACATGTACAGATTAATTAAGAATCATAATTTCAATTCACATATGAGTGTGTGCATGCACTCGTGTATGTGTGTGTGCAGGGGATCTGTACAGAAAGAAGGCGTGTGTGTTATCTTGCTTTGGAAAAGTTTCAAGGTCAGCTGTATAACTCCCAAAAGTGACCGTAAGCAATCTGATAAATGGTCTGGTGAGGCTGAACCATTGCTTATTATGAAACTGCCTTCATTTTTCTACTAGCGTTCTTACAGAATAGAATGGAGCACACCTCGACTTGTACAACCAGCTCACGGAAAATAAAAACAGAAGCTTTGCAGATGCACTGGTAGCCCACGGCTTCACTTAAGGATTACACCCTCTTCTATTAAGTATAATGAAAGGTAGAAGAAGAACAAAAATTAATAATAACATTACTATAGTTGCTGTAATTATCAGTAGCTTCAACATATTATATGCTAAGCCACCATCATATTTTTGAAAACATAATGAAATAGGTCAATTTTGAAGATGGGTTTTTACTGGACATTCTTAGTACACAAAAGAACTCAAGAGAAAATCGCATTACCATTGAAAAAGTTATTGACAAAACAGAGGCAGAGATTGATGATATCAAAATCAATTAAGCAGGACAGAACTGAGGCTAAGGCATAAAGTGCCTTTTATAAAAGTAGCCTGATATGTCAGATAAAGGAAAGCAACAGAGGGAAATAGAAGGCAGTAGGGAGCAGATTATCACAGAATTGACTCAGAAATATGATATTACAAGCAATGTTTTGAAGGAAACTGACAGGAACCAGATTGCATCTGTCAAAGCCAAAAAGTAAGATTCAAAAAAAAAATTTTAAGGTTTTGTGGCAATTACACAACTCTATATATACATACTTCAGAGTGGCTGAAACTTCCTCTCCTACTGCAACTACTGTTTCCTCCAATACAAAGGTCTAGGCATGCAGTTTCTTCCCCTGGATCCGCATTACTCTGTCCTGGTTTGTTCTGCTTCTATCTAAACCACCTACTTTCCAGTATAATTTTTGTCAAAGTTTCTTTGCTTGCTTGCTTGCTTGTTTTCTCTCCATTCCTCTCTTCTTTCTTTCCCTTTTCTTTTATTGTTTGGTCTACACAGTCTTCTCCCATGATTTTACTTTCCACTCTTTCTTCTCTTTCACTCTCAGTTTGTTGTCATTTTCTACCAAAAGCTCTACTGTAACACATCTCTTCCCATGAATCTTCTCCAATCCCTTAAAATACTGAAAGCATTTTTCTGTCTGAATCTCTGCATCTGTTATTGTCACCTTCCACTGCCTGGACTAGACTGTAATTTACTTTTTATCAAATGTTCTTACACAGCCTTCTTCCCAAACGCATACCAAAACATTAGCTCAAAAAATTTGCAAGCAAGATCCTCTCTGAACTTCCAGAAATCGGACTTAGCAGCCTAATCTATCAACTTCAATGGCATAATCTTCTCTCTTAGGATTTTTCATCCTTTATTTTGCAGCCAAAAATATCTCTCAGTATGACTTTATAACCCCCATAGCTATAATCTTTCACTGTCTCTACACACACTTATTTTCAAATCTTTATTTTGGGTTTCCATAGGCAGCTCTATCCAATCTCATCACGTTATTTCTTTTTTCCCCTTTTCTGAGCTTTAAACTTTCCCCACCTTTGTCTCCCTCTCACTTATGTCGTCTCCTCCCACTAGTGACTGCTTTTCTTTGCTGGTCACTCCCGTTTAAATAATCTTTAAGATACCTATCTAGGTGTGCCCCTGCATTTAATCATAGAACTTAAATTCTCCCTTTGTTGTTTTCACCTTCTTGCCATCAGCAATCTCTTCCCTGGAAAGCACTGCTTTTCCTTTTCTTCTCCGCTTCCTATTCTCACACATATTGTTTGCCCTAACAAACATAATTTATCAGGTCTCTATTGCAAGGCCATCAAGGCAGAGACCTTGTTCTCACATTCTCTTTTAGGGCAGAAAAGAAAGAGAGCAAGAACACCTACAGTATTACATAAACAACAGCAGTAAAAATGACACAGCATTAGCCTAATACAGGAAATGAATGCTCCTTGGTGTGTTGTACATTCAGCCTGTAAGCAGACTTTCAGTCCTAAGGATTTGCTGACTAGCAAGAGGGGATCTTTTGTTGAATTGCAGCCAAAATTAATAGATAAACTTGCAAATAAACCCCGTTTTTAATATACTTGAAGGCAACAAAGAAGCACATGTGAACCATAAAATGTATTCAAAGTACATGAATAATTGAGCAACATTTAAGAGGAGTACAGTGATCACCCCATATAGGAGTGTAATCAACGTTTAGTTTCCCATGGGTTAAGAAGAAGTATATCCTGAACTCATAGACACATGAATGCTTCCCTTCTGAGCAGAAAAACAGGATGTGTCTAAGGGAAGCTGAGATGAGTGAAAAGTCAGTGAAAACCACTTTGTGCAGTTCTGCTTTGCTTGATTGTGTGAGAAACGTGTAGAATACAACTTATCCGACACATTTTTACTGGTAGTTTAAGTTCGGTAATTACATAGTGACTCAACTTTTTCATTAATTCAGGTTTCTCTGTGAAACCTTAAGTCTCTTTTCAACACTCCCTTCTCTGTAATTCATTGTCTTAACACACAAATGGAATTCAGATTCTTTCTGTCTTTGAAGTTCGGCCCCCTTTCCCTAGATCTGATTTTGAGGATAGGATCTAAGCATGAGGTTCCCAGAACTGAAATGGCAGTTTGAAGTTGGAATCTACATCTTTACCTTTCTGAAAACTGTAAGTTATGAATTCATTGAGAAGCATAGTTCATTTGCATAAAATATTACTCCACGCTGCTTTAATATAAAACTGGTTCTATAATTCCCCTCTCAATCTGACACAGTTTAATGTGCTCTTTACGAAAGGTTTTTCTTTAATGTTGTATATATCTCTCACTAGCTGAAAATAATAAAAGAATATATGAGTAGTATCAGCTTTCTGTACTGTCTAGAGACTTTTATTTTAGATGGATTTAGGTTTAGATGGATTTTCTTCATTGTATGTGTCCTTACACCACCACCACAATTTTGTGTCTAAATATATTTCAGATTGTTTGGGTAGGGAGGAATCACTACAAATGAGCATACACAGTATTATACCTAGAGAATTTCTGAGAATTTAAGGTAGAGAAGAACAATGAGATTTTGATACAAAGGTACTTTCATTAAAAAAATCAAAATAGTGGTAAGTGACAGAAGAGATGCTGTAGATAAAGATGTTAATGAAAACCAGGATCCAGAAATACTTACAATACGAACAAGCCAAGCCAATGTAGAAGTAGATGTAGAGTAGTGGGTGTTGTAATGATAAGGTGGAGTCTGATCATCTTCCCATGTCTCATATCGTTCTGCATAGAAGACTGCTCTCTTTGGGTTCAAAGCACCAATAGGCTACAAAGGGATAAGAGGTCAAATATATTATCAGCTGAAGGGCAGCCTGTCTGATATGTCACAGGTTAATTCTGCATTAAGTTTCTCTACATAGGAGACTGCAACCAAACTCATTCCATGCTGTAGTAATCCCTTCAGATTGCTGCAACCTTAGAATTTCTTTTCAAAGGCTTTGCCTACTAAAAGTCTTATGACTTTCCTTATTTTAATTGACAAATATAAGTGATCCACATCTGCAAACTTTCAAGACCTTCTTGAAGTATGAGTTGTTTCCCAATTAATTCAATAACATTGTTCTGGAAATAGACTTCTAAAACTGCATTTTAAATGCATTGAGGCCAAACTAATATTTCTGTTGCTGTCATTCACCATAATCACACAGCTAATGAAAACTGACTTTTGCTCACACAGGATACTTTGTAATGCACAGTTCATGATGAAAAGATTTCACGCGGAACTGCTGACAGTGTCTGGTGATCCTAAGCAGAAATACTTAAAAACCATGCGTAGTCCTGCAGGACTGGATCCACTTTCTGACTGAACAAAGCCAGGTTTTACGGAGTGAAACAAACAAGCTTTGTTCTTAAAAACAATAGAATTTGAAAATTATTCACAAATTCCAACTCCATTCTGAGCAGACTTAACAGACAATCTATAGGTAAAAACCAAAAGAAATGTAAGACAGTAGTAGGAACTGTTGGTTTTGATGTGGTTGCTTAGGGGATACATGCTTTTCTGTAATTTTTTTAACCCACTTCAGAATTTTTTTCAAAATGTATTTGTTATTGTGTCATACAGAATTCACTGGCATAAAGAAAATACAACGGAAAGTAATTAAAATTCGAGACGAATCTATAAGTGACCTTAAAATCTGTTTTTCCAGATGAGATAGTATTAGTGTATTTACTACCTATCTGCAAAGAATCTTCAGATTTTAGCTTTTGTAGTAAAGTTAACCAAACACACAGAGTTTAATTCTTAGAGGAGAGCACACTTCCACACCAAATAATTGTATAAACTTATTATAATTTTAAATGATTACTTGATTTGTATTAATCAAATATTAAGAGTTAGAATTGATATTATTAAAGGAAATACAACTTGAAAACAAACATATATACAAGGACTTTGACCCATTTCAAAATTCTAACAGGTATTCTTGCTTTTCATTCCACCGCACAATTTTTCTACTGTGTTGTTTGGAACAGAAATCCTAGTGTAAGGTCAAATCAGTGTGATCCACTACACTACATATGTAACTGAACAATTTTAAAGCTACAAGTATTTTATTCCTTCAGTGCTGTTATGATTTTTTGAGATGGCTGTTTAAAAGGCTGACATAGAACATGATGTTTTCAAATTTTACATATTAGAGCTTGTTTTAATAGCAGTGTTTGATGAACACTTACCTTTTAAAACATTATGATTTCAGTATTTCTCACATGAAACAGTCTGTATGTTTAATACTTTGCTGTGTCACGGAGATGTTAACAGCTTTCTCATACGTGTAAAATGTATGAGTAATCCCTAAAGATCAGTGTTATCTGGTACAGATTGCACTGCAAGACCTCACAAAACATTCTTGAAAAAAAAAGTATGAGCCATTCCCTAATGCTTTCCAGGCTTTTTTCCTGACTACTGGAAAAAGAAAAAATAAATATTTGCGTTTTTGTTATACTTGGTTTTGTTACACATCCTGCCACTGTCAGGAAACACGCTGGCATTATTATAGCCTATAAGTTGCCAATATATAAAATTGGTTGTTCGACCACTTCCTTGAAAGAGTGCCTTATTAAAAGACATTCTTCTCCTATTAGACTGACAAACTGTGCACATATATGTGCACTTTGCTAAATTATATCGGGGCTCTGGGTTGCTTTGGGGACTGCACGAGACCTGCTCATACCACCCTCATTAAGGTACCGTGCATCCACTTCTCTGGCAGAACAAATTCCAGTCCCCAACTGCACATTTCAAAAGCTAAAGCCGTAATTCACACCTGAGTCTGTTAACAGGAAAAGTTCATCCCCTCTGAGAAGGAAACACAAAATGGCAGCCAAATGGGTGAGATTGTATTTTGTAATGGAAAAACACCCTGAGAATCTCTCTTCCCTCCAGTGTGAAGGTGCGTCTTACCCTACGCTGCAGTGAATTCTGAGGCTATGGAAGACAGAGACGTCATCTGTCACAATATTATTGTACATGTATGTTTGAAGGCACAGTAGAGAAGGGATATGGTGATTAATGCAAGACTGGAAAGCAAAACGCCAGACCTTTCAAAATATAGTTGAAGCTGATCAGATGTCTTTCATCAAATAAGCTGTGTTTTCATTCTTTGTTGTAAATTGATTACAGTAACAAGAACTGTGAGGCATAACTGATACTCAAAAATAATTACAAGGGGGTTTTCTTATAGACTAGCAAAATTTTAATGATGGTTTAACCCATAGCTTCAAATAACTTTAAATATATATATAGTGTTGTATTTAATGAAAAAGGTACTTTCTTCCCAGAACTTGACAATAATTTTCCAAAGTCACATAAAACACTAGCGCAAAGACACCATCATGTTTTCTAGGTCCTTCAGAGAGAAGTGTTATTTCAATTTAAAAGATAAAAGATATAAAGTTGTAAGATGGTACATTCCCATTTTCATGTAAAAATGCCTGCACAAGTAGCTAAAATAATCTACTTTCAGAAGACACATGTTCAATTTATTAAATGATAAACCTAAAAAGCTGTATTCTGAAGATTACCTTCATCCTCATCAATATTCTTTTCAGAGTCAGAATCCATTTTTCTTTCAATTACTTTAGGATTCGTTTGAAGAAAAATGCTGAAATGCGCAAAATGTCTGCTGAATAAAATGGACTCTTAAGTGAAATATCATGAAAGTCATCTCTCTTCTTGCATGGTACGGAAATTTTCATGTGAAAATCTCTGGGAAGTATCTTTTTTGGGAATCACCCTTCCTTGCCCCAGAGAGAAGGAAAGAAAGAAAGAAACGAGGGGGTGAGGTAGAGCTTGTCTTCAACTAGAAAGTCTCACCTCGACTTCTCGGGACAGATCCTGGATTGCATGAAAAAGTGATCTGGATGGTTGCTTGGGATTCAGGAGATATAGGTTCATTTCTGTCATTCCAGAAAGATTTATAGTGTTCCTGGGTAAACTGCTTAGGTACGACTATAGCTTGCAATACAAAGGTGTGCTAGAAATCCCTGAGCTAGCTCTAGAGGGGCTGGCGTGCAAACATGGCACCATTTATGCCGAGATGGCACCCGCAATGTCCGAAGTAGTGGACCTGCCTCGGTGCAGCACGGCACAGGGAGGAGAGCGGGGACCTGTCCAGGCTTGTACAACTCTGCAGCTTCTGGTCCAGCGTTACATCAGCTATCTCTGGGCTGCGGCGAAGAAATACAAGGAACATCTCATCCCCCTTTTCTCCTTTTCTGTGCAGTAATGCGGACCCCTGTGTGAACTACGTTAACAGAAAGGACTTATACATTGAAACCATACACATTAAAAACGTAAATGGAAAGTGCTCAAATCTCTCATTTTGTTGTTGCATAATTTAAAAACTTGTTGATTGACCACAAATAGATCGGCTTGTGTGTACCAAATGACCAGACATTTGCTGAAAGCGAAAACTTACATAAACAAAATAGCATGGAGGAAATTCAGAGAGGTCTACCCCTGGCTTCCTTAGTGGTTTTTTAATGTCCGTGTGTCAAAATGCTGTTACCCAAAGAAATAGTAGCAGTTCATCCTTCAGTAAAGACAAGAATTTTTGGTAAAGTCTTTAGATCTCAGTTGTACAAACTAGCAACTAACCCAGTTTTACTCTGATGAGGCACGTGTCCTGCTAGATGACAAGTTCTACAGTAATGGTAGTTGCTCACATTTCTTGTGAAATGTGCAGGGTATATGGAGTTTTGGTTGCTTTCCCATAGCATTACAGTGCTATTCTCAGTCCAGAAAGTCAACTACTGAGGTCTGAACCTGAAATCATGGCTATAAAAAGGAGATAAATTTTGTTTATGGATCAATCCCTGTATCTTCACACAATGGAAGAAAATAATCTTATTTCTATTTCAATGGGATTCTACTGCTGAGTGAACTGGGTAAAATGACTTGTACAAACAATACAAAGGCAAAGCTCAATCTACATACTATGTCTCAGTCCAGTACCTTAACCATAAGACTAGTACAGAAACTGAATTTCAGTCAAACAAATTGTTCTGAACGTTAAATAAAAAGTTCTTCCTATAATGTTTTAGAAAATGCTTTTTCCAAACACACCATTTGTCTTTTTATTAAAAAAAGCCCTCCGTAAGGGCTGATATCAAATATTATTAACTTTTCATAAAATGGTTTTATAAGACATTCTTTACTCCAACCAAGCAACTCACTGTATGACAATGCCTATTCAGCCACTTCACTCCTGATGTACTAAAAGCTGCTGTTTGAGTTTATTTTATGCTTCTTTTTCCCTTTAAAAAATGAAGTTAAGTATTTATTTTAACATTAAAAACACGCTGCTATTCATATCATTCTTTTTTATCTGGCTAATCTCTTTAGACATCTGGCCTTTGAACCAGCGTATTGTCAATACATCTAGTGTTTATATCCACTGGACATGTTATGTTAGCTCATGTAATATTTACTGTTTTGCCAGCTATTGTCATAGAACTACATTCTCTCATGAGAGCAGAACTGAACGTAGCATCCTATTTATCCAGCCACTGAAATACTCTGCTTATCTTGACTCTAATTCATGCAGCAGCTACCTTATCTGTTTATCTCTTTTTTTGGTAACGTACTGCACAAAATTGTAGCCGCTTACAAAAGAAATCTTGAGTGTGGCTTTATTCGGCTCTGGCTGAATACAGACTGAGCTTTTCCTGACTCCTTGCTTTTTTATTTAAAAAGACCACCGAACAACAACCTTTAAGTAGGACATCGTAGGATGGTACTTTAAAGTTTAAAATAAATTCCAATTTTATCTGAATTTGTAAACAGCTTTTCTTCAGCATATCAATATTGACATCAAATACAAGAGTTCTGGCAGATTCAAAGTACCAGAGTTTCACTCAGTGAATGAACTTTTTATTTAAGAAAAGAAAATGTTCAACTGTGTGGCCTAAACTAAGTGAGAATCAAACTGATTTTTCTTTTGATGGTAGAATTGCATGTGACAAAGAGAGAAGTTTAAGTTACAGCAACTGCTTCCATTTTTCAAGTGAGAGTGGCTTTTGATAAGCCCATAAACTCCATTCCACAGCACACACATTTTTGGAAGTATTAAGTGTGGTTTGCCTTGAAATATTCACACTTCGATGCGTTCATTTGCATTATTACATTTAGAAGCCTTGGGGCTTTATCGCTTCCTTTTCTTGAAATGGCACAGTAATAAGGAAAAGTGGTTATGCTTATCACCACCCGTCAGTCAAACACCTTCTATATTAACAAAATATAATTTTTTCCACCCAATGAATGGGCGTGTGATGTTTCATACACATGTCAATATTAGTATTACTTTGCCTGGTGAAGAAATCATTTTATTTAACAGGATGTATGACTGGAAGTAAATGAGGAGGAATTCCCATTTACACTTTAATGAGCAGGGACAATGCAGCATGTCAAACCCATGCATTCAGTAGAATTTAGGAGTAAAAGTCGTACAATTTTGCACAAACAAACCACATCACATTTTAAGTGTGCTGAAACCCCGAAAATCTGAGTGTACAGTATGGGCTGCATACACAGTTCCCATACTAATGTTTAACACCAGAGGTATTCTTTTAAAGGAAATCTCAATAAAGGAGAAAATAAGCAGATCACCTGGTGTTTTGATAGTGAAAAGATAATCTATGTATCTATGACAGCCTCTTTCATTAGCTTTTCATCCTGTCAAACAATAAATATAACCTTTAACCTTGTATATGTAATGAATAAAACTTGAGCCTACACTGTCTAATCAAATGAGAGGTCCAATATATCCTACTGCTACAGCACCTTCCAAGCCCATGGGCCCCGGCTTTAAATCTCAAATTATATGTAAAAGGAGAAAAAAGCCTTGATAGGGGAATTTCTAAACACTTCAAACAAAAAGGGCAGAGGAATTTTCAGACTACTATTTAAATTCACTTGTTCTGCGAGAGCAACCAACATTTGGATGTAAAAGTACCACAATAAAGAGTGCTACATAAAACCAGAATAAAATTGGATGGAAGGAAAGGACAAGTTACATGTTCAAGATGGCTTTGCAGAAATGTAAATATTTAAGTTTGAGCTAAATGCAAAAGGCATATGTTTTAGTCTGTCACTGACATCCTAAGCAAACCAAACACATCTAATTTCATTTTCACAAAACATATGAATTACATTTGTAGTGTATGTTCAATTAGGAGTAGTGATATCGCAAAGGTGGAGTATCGCATTTTATACAGAAAGCCTAGGAATCAAAGGTTAACAAATTTCAAAAGTACAGTCAATTATCATTATTGAAAGTGGAGCTTTGTATGAACTTTGTATGATAACACACATTATTTTTAAAAAAGTTAGATTTAGTATCTATATTTAACTACCAAAGTTATTTTAAACCAGGAAAACAAATAATGATAGGTGGTTTTACTTTTAATGTCATTGCTTTTATGGGCTTTTACCACATAGGTAATAGCGTTAGAATTGTTTCAATGGATTGTTTGAGGGGTATTAATTACTAAATATTAAGGACAGAGGCTTTCTGAAACCTAAGAAGGGCAAACTTGTGGGAAGATAGAAGGTCAGGAACTGACAAAGGAGATTTTATCCATCAACAGCTTAGCTGGAGGTTCAGATTTGCCATCAAATCTGCAGGAACATTTCTCCATTGCAGGGTAGAATCTGACAGAAGGAAGTAGTTCCTCAGGGACAGGACACTGTGTGTGCCTGCCCCAGAGGTCTGGCTCAGGTTTGGTGGCACATCCCGATTCAATAATGTGAACAATAAATTACTAAGTCCTGCTTTTAAGCACTCGGCTAGGGAGGATTTACCTCCCCTAACAAGGAAAGGGGCTTACTTACAGATACAGGACAATATCGAAAATGAAAACAAAATTGTCAGGGAAACACTTCAGATACATTCGGATTTTGAAGATTTTTACCGATAGCGCACAAATTGTAACAGGATGCAAGTAATGCATAACAGCCTAAGCGCACAAAGTAAGGCATTTCATATTAACTGGCTGCTGCCTTTTACAAAATACCGTTAATCTATTTTTCCTTTTAAAACCATTGTGAAATGAAATCTATCAGATGTTATTATAATAAACAATGGGAAAAATTGACAATTACACCCCTTTTATCCTGAGGGATCCCACAACACTTTACAGATTGCACATGTGTTTTCTCACACATCCATGGGATAAATGCAGCCCAGATATTGCCAGAAAGGAAAGACCATTTTCCTTAACTAGTTCTGTGTACGCAATTTTTTAGGGGTCAAAACCCCAGCTTTTCCAGAGGAAACCACTGGTAGCTTTTGAATAAGAGAACGCAGTTACCAAACTGGGTAAGAAAAGGTCCTCAGGCAAAATACTGCCACGCACATTGCATGAATTCTTGAAGTAACATAAATAACCAGGGACTTGATTTTACATTTCCTTTCAAGGGAGTGCAGTGATACTTAATAAGCTATACAAGCACTAATTCCATAATAGTCTTTAGTAACTCATGAGGAAAACCTATCTATTCAGCTATCACACTACTTCCTGTAGCAATTACATACTTTAATAGGCTGCCATAAGAATTTGGATTCAACCAAAACTAAGTACCTAATGAAGGACTCGTGAGATGCTGTCTAATCTTGTTGCACTTCACCACACCCAATGCTATTAATACTAGAAAGAAGTGAGTTTGAGAGATTTTGAAAAGTGTAAGCATCTTAATGAAAGGTTTATCACTAGAAACAATTCTAAACCAGAAATATTTTTATACATGCTAGGGAAAAAGCCAGTGCAAGATGATCATCGGTCTTTATTTAACTCATGTCTGTGGATTTTCTTTTATTGCTCCTGGCACGGATTACAATGGTGTTACAGAACTGGAAAACACATTTGTGAAACATATCTATAATACCGTGAAAGGTCAGAACTTTTACGTAATGTAAGTAGAGTCTCAACCAATTTGTTTACATTTGAGGCATACTGTCAATGTAGTTTACTTTCTATTTTATTTACTTATTTATTTATCTGAGAAAAAAGGGAGAGGAAACTTAGGTGTCTCTATCTGCTGTTATGCAATCAAGTCCTACTCAAATTATTTTGGAAGTCTCACAAAAGCAGGCTTCCAGGAACGGATATAATACATCTGGAGGTATTGCAAGCACACGCTTTAC
>NW_009649167.1:1796770-1806378 GCF_000708025.1 Charadrius vociferus | reverse complement strand
AACCAGGATATAAGACCGTGAGATACTCAGGGTGGGATGGTGCTATCAGAGAAAGAAATATTAGGAACTGTATTATTATAAAGCACAAACTGCCAAGTCTGGTTGGAGGACAAAAACCACAAATAATGATAGGGACCAGACACTCCAGGGTCTAAAATACAAAATACTTGTTTACTGAAAAATTATTAAACCTAAAGGAGATGCTGCTATTATATTACTCATCTAGTCACTTCAAAACAAAGTGAAAAATTAGTCCCAGCTTCTTATTTCCCAAGGCTCAGCTTTCATAAACTAAGGGAGATAATTAGTGAGATCAAGTGGTCTGACACACTCATGATCCGTAAGTCAGAAGGTACAGAGGAGTCGCAGGTTTGGAACCAGATCAGTCAGGGACACAGAAGTAGCATAGTGTAGTGATTCAGTACAAAATTATTCTAAAATAGAATAGTCTATTTCAGACTGTTCTGACTTTAAGATAAAGACCTAACTTAGCCAAACTATAAATATAAAATAAAATCTCTTCCTGAAAGGTCTGGGTGACTGTCTTTAACAGAATTGAAGCATACCTTTGAAAGATCCCTGAAGTTGCCTGGAAGGGTCAGGTCTAACTCTTCAGATTCATAGTTTGTTAAAACCCACGGAAATACAGGGTATTGGTTCAGATCATTGTATGTTCGTCCTGTTAAGAAAGAAAGTGTTTTAAGAATTAGGAAATGGTGTCCACTTCTCCAGATGCGAAACAATCTCGCAGTTACTTTTGTTGCATCACATGTTCCCAGTGCCCACTACTTGACAGAATCAGATATAAATCTTTCAAACGAAAGTAGTCATTTAGGTGGACTTATCTTGAATCAGAACTCACTGCAGAAATCAGCACAATATAAAGAGCACAGTGTCTTTCAAAATCAACTAAAACCCACGATATGCCAATAAGCATGTTCTTTTTTATTTCCATGAATCTATTTTCATAGCATGAATGATGAAATTTAAAACCATTAGACTATTATTTTCCTAGCAACTGTATGCAGTATCATTAGCTGGCAAAGATTAAACAGCAGTCCAACAGCAAGGGGCTACATCTGAGGTTTGCAAATCTAGGTCTATCCTAGATATACCATATTAATCCATTATTCCCCACGGCTCTTCTTCCCTGAAGAAGCGGTGAAACTTCACTGCAACAGTGGAATCCAAGCGCAGAAATTAATGCTTGCTTTAACGCTATTTCATGCCCACTTTGAAAATTAAAAAATGTTTTCTCCCCCCTAAAAGACAGAGTTGACTGTCCCAGGCCACTCTCTCCAAACATAACGAAAGAAACATTGCTATCTTCCCGGCAGCTCAAATATGCAAAAACCATCTTCAAATACAGTTTCAAATGAACAATCTGCAGCTGAAGTGAACTGAAAATTATTAATTCATCACCAGGAAAAGTGTGTTTGGGAAAGGCTGCTACTTCTGTGCCAGCTGGTACTTAGTAGTATCTAACATTTCAGTGATAAGACAAATGAAGTTGCTCAGTACAGAACCATCCACCATATTGATTTAGTGAGAACCCCACAATATGCAACGTAAGTCTTAAAAAACAAAATCAGGTCATAAATATATGTGTGTGTGTATTTATATAATATAATTAGCAGACTGAAATAACTCAGGTTAACAATTCCCAGTCCTGCAGCAGATTTACAGCCCTGTCTCGCTAACTGCTTCCTTCCAGATTCTGGACAGATTCCTGGGGTACAAAACCCAGCACAGGAAAACACAGCCTCTCTTGTTCTGAGCAGCGTTTGCAATTCTCCACAAAAATCAGCTCTACTTTAATGAAATGTGAGACTTTCACTGCTCTACAAACACCTTGTTTTTTCAACAGAAGTTGATGAACAAGAAGCATGTTTCTATTTTGTACATAGTTTCACTGAAAACAGGAAAAGTGCATATTGTTAACAATTCTGTGTCCTCCTGTTTACATTTTGTACATATACATGCTCACAAGAATATTAAAAAAAATCATTTAGATACAAATAAAACTTTTTTAAAAAACAATACCAGCACTGTGTGCCACACACAAATAAAGATGGATAGAAACAAAAACACTTCTTTAATATCAATGAGGAATTAATGCAAAACCATTCTTGGACAGAATAAGAATTTATCAAACAATTAGATCAAGAAATACACCAGAATTTATCTGTGTGAGGGAGGAAAAGAAAAGGTATTCCCTGGCAAAATATTAATTGTTTTAGGGGTTTTGGGGAGGTGTTCCGTATGTCTTGAAGTAAGACAACTCTGCCCCATTTTCCACATCTGTCAAATCAGAGTATTATTTCCCTCTTTGGCAAGGGATTAATTACATATGATTTCTAAAGTTTCTGGAGATTGTAAAATTTAAGGTTCTATAAAATATGGCCTTTACAAAACTATACCTTTATACAATAATACTTTTCTCACCATCAGAACCCTCAATTATCTTAACAGAAGAGTGTGCGAAAGCTTCCGCAAAAGAAAGACAATTGTGCTTGTGTAGAAAGCAGACTAAAAGAAATATGAGAGTCAGGAATAGAATGACTGAGGTGACTGTAGTCTATCACAAAGCATAAGCAAAAATGATGATTCTTCAGAATCAAAGGGCTTTAATGAAAAGAGTTCATAGTAATAAAGCCCTTCAGTTGAAAACACTTCATAGAAACATTTGGAAAGGTAAAAATATCCTTTAGCAAAATTTTGAAAGGAAATTTAGGGTTATCCGAAATTATTTTTTATTTCAAAATTGAGATTTTCCATATTGACATTACTTAATTTTGATATTCATTTCATTTCAATTTCAATATTAAGTCAACAGGATTTTGATGTTTTGTTCCTATTCCACATGGGAAAATCACAAATATGTGAATAGAGCGAGAAAAAAGCAATCGCCATCTTAGCTGCTGTACATGAGTTCTCCTTTGCTGTGTGGTTTTGATAGGTTACTTACAGTATGGACACATGAACAAATTATCATGTGGAATTAGCTCCATGTCAGGACACTGCAGTAACGCTTGTGTGCATTTTTTTACCCCACAACAAGAAATAATTTGAAGCAGCTTATCTCTCAGCTTAGGTAGAATAAATTACAAACAATGAAGCCTTAGTGATTATGTATTTGATAAATATAACCATAGCCTTGTGAAAAAATGAACAAAATATTTACTTATCTCCTACTTCAATATTTATAAACCAGATTTTATTTATGAAGAGACTAACTGCTAAGAATAGTTATTAATTTGTTTAGTAAAAAAGTCAGTGATCCATTTTTCTGAATTCAACATTTTTTTTCATATCAACACATAAAAATGACTCGACAAGATGAACCATAATTTAAATTATGGTTCAAACCTACACAATGAGATAAGACCACACATCTATGCTTATCTGAGTGGAGGACAGTGATCCAGGCCTATAATGGGATTACAAATCCCTAATTCTAAACATGCATAAATATTAGTGGTTTAACTTTATTAGGAATGCTTTCATGATCAGTTCTAGCTTCGCAATGATTACTTTCAGAGTAAAGTCAGCAGATGAATATATTTAGCCATCTCATCAATTGTCTGATGCTTCCAGCAAGAATTATTTGGTTCTTTCTTCAGCTAAATAAATATAAAACATAAACCTGTACTGCTACTGGTAGTCCCTATACCTTTTCAGAAGCTTCAGATTTTCCCCCAAGTAGGCTTACAGAGATTAATATTAAAGGCTGAATATTAAATATTGCAAGCCTATGACACTAATCTACTTGAACAATAAAACTGAGGCATAGTAAATGAGATCTCAGAAATACTGGATATGTTTCTTCATTAAAAAAAACTTTTTAATTAAACCATGCAATTTAGTGTTTTTATATGGCACTTTAGTTTTGAAGGTAAAGTGAGCTAGAGACAGCTGACAAAGAAATTATAACTGCAATTCCTTGGTGAAAATGTTAATGACAGCAAAATATTGTTTAATTAGATGATTGCAGCATCTGGATTAACACTCTTTAAGAGCGATGTTCCTGTGCTTGTCTGCTTCTTCACACTTTACAGACATTTTGTCATCTCTAGGTCATTAGGAAAGAATTTTTAATGATTTTTCTAGAAGCAAGTAGTTCGAGTTACATCTAATTAGATGACAATAATAAGCCCAACACATGCAGTAGCTAAATATATACATAATTAACCAGTGAGGGCTTGTACATCACAGAGTAAAAAAGTGGAAAATGCTAAACAGGCAAAAAAAAAGAGGGAGGGGGAAGAAGTTCGTCTGAATTTATTACCTTACTGAAGATGTCATATTTTTCCACAAACCTTTAAAAATAATCCCTTTCCACTACAAGAAATGACTTACAAAAACTATGGATATAATTATCCCCCACTTCTTTTAAGAGCCGTGGCAGGTAGGATTTAAAAGAATTAAAACTCCAATAAATACAAATGCAAACACACATTTAATTTACTGCAATTTGAAAAAAAAAATAACAGCAGAAATCAGTTAAATACTGAGAAATTGATTTGAGAACCAGACCAAAACAGTGGGCACTGCAACCATATTACAAAACGACTTCTTGTTCCCACTCCTCTTGATTCCTTTCGCTGCAGTGGGATTACTTTTAAGTACTTTTTTCAATAATCTTGTAACTGAGAGAATAGTAAAGATTTCTTGTTCCCTATATCACCCAGAGAGTTCAGTTGACGTACATGCTGATCACATGCAATTTGGCCTTTTCCTATGCGCCTGAAGAAAGGACAATTAGTATAATCATAGCTGCTTCCAAGCCTTCAAAGCTAAAGAGAAGGCAATAGGTAGGAGGAGGGGGAATGTGGCCAGGAAGGCTTATGTCTACACAACCAGGACAAAAACCAGGGCCACGGCGAGTATAACACTGAGACTGATTGATAAGTAGCAGAGTGCAGTGTTTACCTTTGGGAGAAAAACCCAGAGCTGTAAACATGATGAAATATGCTCGAGTCAGAAAAGAGGGCAAGAAAGAGGTGAAGACCTTGGAAACAGAATAGGAAGGCGAGAAAATAGTTGGCTGGAGGGCCAGAGAAACAGGTTGAAACAAGACTTTAGAGAGTTTGGAAAATGGAGAGCAATTTTGAATTGAAATTGCAATGAGTCCTCAGGCCAGCACGAGTGACGGTAATCATATATCCTTGGCTAGGAAATGATCTAGAAAGAGAGAACTATGATAGCTGAAGTAGACAGTTATTAAGTCATGGGCACAGATTACAGCAGAAACAGTTAAACTAAAAATGAAGCCAGGCAATGTTTCAGAGGCGGTAACAGGATGATGTAAAGATTTTTTATAAACAGTCAGAGAAAGATGGATTTTTTTCCAAGGAACACTTCAGTATTTCAAACATTGATTAACTTATAGAATAGCCAGGGGCCGTGCTTATCAGGACAGACATATTGGCAAACCAAGGAGAGATTTAAGGAGAGATTCGTATATTTATTTCGGTGGTTCTGTTCTACAGAGAGCCACCAGTCTGTGTAATCAACAGTAATAACGAGCAGGCAAAAAACTTCTTGTGGGAAAGGACCCAGTTGCGTGTCCCAAATGAAAGAAATGAGTTAGTGTCAGATGCCTCACTTCTGAACATCTGTCTTCCAAGGCTGCTGCTTCTTGAATAATTTCAGAAAAGAAATCACAAGAATCACAAGAAAACATGAGTGATTTCTTACTATTTTGTAAAGGGCTAGACACTAACTAGGCACTGTTATAAGAAGAAAGGAAGCTACAAAGAAGCTACACAAAAGTGTACTAAGTGTTAGTGGACCTCCATTTATTTGGAGGAGAAGAAAAAACAACAAAGGGAACTATGTGTCACTCACCAGCAGATAATCCACATTTCTTAAGTGCCAAACCTCCATGTTTTTTAAGTGACTAAGCTACAGCTCAGATATGCTGAATAAACCAGTAAGAGCTAAATGGTAACACAAATAAAAATTTTGATGCATGTATTTCTCAATGGCTAAAAGCAATGATATTGTTAAAAAAGATGCTGCTGCTTAAACAAACAGCTGTAGTCTAAAGTTATAGTCTACAGTTATATTTTTACTACAGTAAAGACTCTGAATTTTAGGAAAGCAAACTTCAAGCTGTCCGAGGAGTTAGTCAATAGGACCCCCTGGGAAGCTGCTCTCAGGGACAAGGGAGCAGAACAGAGCTGGCAGATCATTAAGGACACTTTCCAAAGAGTGCAAGAGCTCTCGATCCCCAGGTGTAAGAAATCAGGAAAGGAGAGCAAGAGATCAGCATGGCTGAGTCAAGGCCAGCTGGTCAAAATAAAGGGCAAGAAGGAAATGCACAGGCAGTGGAAGCAGGGATAAGTATCCTGGGAAGAGTATATGGATGCTGCCTGTTGTGTAGGGATGGGGTCAGGAAGGCCAAGGTGCAGCTGGAGCTGAACTTGGCAAGGGATGCAAAGAATAATAAGAAAGGCTTCTACAGGTATGTCAGCCAGAAAAGGAAGGTCAAAGAAAGCATACCCCCCGCCCCGATGAGCAGGACTGGCAAACTGGTAACAACAGATGAAAAGGCTGAGATATTCAACAACTCTTTTGCCTCAGTCTTCACTGGCAACCTCTCTTTCCACACCTCTCAAGTGGATAGACTGCAAGGCAGGGACTGGGGAAGCAAAGTCCTTCCCACTGTAAAAGAAGATCAGGTTCATGACCACCTGAGGAACCTTCTGTATGAAGTCTATGGGACCTGACAAGATGCATTCCAGAGTCCTGAGGGAACAGGCTGATGTAGCTGCCAAGTCACTCTCCATGATATTTGAAAAGTCATGGCAGTCAGGTGAAGTCCTCAGTGACTGGAAAAAGGGATATATTGCACTCATAGAATCATAAAACAGTTAGAGTTGGAAGGGACCTTAAAGATCATCTAGTTCCAACCCCCCTGCCATGGCCAGGGACACCTTCCACTGGACCAGGTTGTTCAAAGCCCCATCCAGCCTGGCCTTTTTTTAAAAGGGTAGAAAGGAAGACCCTGGGAACTACTACCGACCTGTCAGTCTCATCTCTGTGCCTGGGAAGATCATGGAACAGATCCTCCTAGAAGCTATGCTAAGGCACACGGAGGACAGAGAAGTGATTTGAGACAGCCAGCATGGCTTCCCCAAGGGAGAGTCCTGCCTGACCAACCTAGTGGCCTTCTGTGATGGAGTGACTACGTCAGTGGACAAGGGAAGAGCTATGGATGTCATCTGTCTGGATTCCACAAGGTTTTTGACCTGGTCCCCCACAACATCCTACTCTATAAATTGGAGAAATATGATTTTGATGGATGGAGTGCTTGGTGGATGAGGAATTGGTTGGCTGGTTGCATCCAGAGGGTATTGATCAACAGCTCAATGTCTAGATGGAGATTAGTGACAAATGGTGTCCTGCAAGGGTCTGTACTGGGACCAGTGCTGTTTAATATGATCATCAATGACATAGACAATGGGATCGACAACACCAAGCTGAGTGGTGTGGTTGACAGGTCTGAGGGATGGGTTGCCATTGAGAGAGACCCAGACAAGTGAGAGAAATGGGCCCATGTGAACCTCATGAGGTTCAGCAAAGCCAAGTGCAGGATCCTGCATCTGGGTCGGGGCAAACCCTGATATCAATACAGGCTGGGGGATGAAGGGATGGAGAGCAGGCCCGCTGAGAAAGACTTGGGGATACTGGTGGATGAAAAGATGGATGTGAGCCGACAACATGCTCACAGCCCAGAAGGCCAACCGTATCCTGGGCTGCATCAAAGGAAGTGTGGCCAGCAGATCAAGGGAGGTGATTCTGCCCCTCTACTCTGCTCTGGTGAGAGTACCTGGAGTACTGCATCCAGCTGTGGAGCCCTCAGCACAAGAAAGACATGGAAGGTCCAGAGGAGGGCCACAAAAATTATCAGAGAGATGGAACACCTCTCCTATGAAGACAGGCTGAGAAAGTTGGAGTTGTTCAGCCTGGAGAAGAGAAGGCTCCAGGGACACCTTATTGCAGCCTTTCAATAATTAAAGGGGGCTTATAAGAAAGACTGAGACAAACCTTTTAGCAGGGCCTGTTGCAATAGGACAAGGGGTAATGGTTTTAAAATAAAAGAGGATAGATCCAGACTAGACGGAAGAAATTTTTTACGAGGGTGGTGAAACACTGGCACAGGTTGCCCAGAGAGGTGGTAGGTGCCTCATCCCTGGAAACATTCAAGGTCAGGTTGGACAGGGCTCTGAGCAACCTGATCTAGTTGAAGATGTCCCTGCTCATTGCAGGGGGGTTGGACTAGATGGCCTTTAAGGGTCCCTTCCAACCCAAACTATTCTATGAGTCTATGATTCTAAAACTAGGCCATCACTGCCTACACAATTACTGGCAAAGACATATCTTTTAAGGAAATATTTCTTATGGGATCTCATTACAAAAGAGTATAATTAAAAAGTTACTTGGAAATTGGATTTCCAAAGAAAGAAAAAATGCCTTGTCTCTACTTGGCAAAAGAGGACATGAATATATTCAATACTCTATATTTGTGTACAAAATAGAAAATCACATATTTTCTTCAGACTGCCGAGGGTCCTGTCTACAGTGCATATAAGATTTTGATTCTGTTTAACACGGATGTATCTGTACAGTTATCAGTTCAGTGGTTTTGATACAAGGGTAACGTGTAGTAGAGGTACTTTGCTTCCAGTACTGTATTTCTGGTAGAGATACTAATGCTTTTAGGGTTTCATCAGAAAATGACTATTTGTTGTAAAGGAACAATTTTGGAAAAATACCTGTCAACAGAAGATTTACAGAAATATAGGCACAGTTGCAAAAGAAGAGGCATTATTCAGGCTGCCTCATAGCTCCTGACCCTGCAGATTCCCAGATCTCAGGCCCTGGCAGTACAGTGCCATGCGACGGTGGAGCCAGGAAAGAGCTTGGGGACATGAAAACTTTTAGGCTTTCTCACATATTTATGTTTTGAAACTTTCCCCACTGCCACTGGACATGGACCTCATGGGCACTCCTTTGTGGGTGGATTTCTGACTTATCAGAAACTTTATGATGAGATTCTTTGCAATACCCCCAAGTTCTTCATGAGTTTTTGGAAGTCAGCTTACTCGCTGAAGTGCCGACTTTATTAGAACTACAAAAAAGGTGGACTTTCCAAAAAATAAAGTTTTTGATTTTTGCTTCTGTCAAAAACTTGGAAAATTTTACAGCTTGTTCCAAAGTGGAATAAAGGTTTATTTTCACATGTAAAATTGATAGTTGGGTTTCAGCCAGTTTTAATTCTCTTACATTGTTTTCAGAATGGGTTTTGTGTGTGTGTCATTGGCAGCGAGTTCAGCTATCAAGGGTAAATTTAATTCTAATTTTCAAACAAAACATCATGAGATTCTATGAGAAAGCACCAGTGAAGGCAGATGTTATAATAACATTAGGAACTGAAATGTATTTTTCTGTGTTCATAGAGACTATGAATCTTCAAAATCTTAAAAAAAAAAAGATGTAGAAATGGAAAACACATAATACAGCAATGCAGTCATGCCTTCTTACAAGATCTTTGCACTGTATGCCATTCTAACATGCAATAGTCATAGCGAATGTCAGCA